>NC_091795.1:52080000-52415000 GCF_041296235.1 Equus asinus
GTGATTGCTGTTTGCTTTTGAAAGCTGGAAGAGTCAATTTGGGGTCTAAGGGGCCGGAGAGGAAGCCCCCAACTGCTGACAATTGCTTCTTCCTCCGTGTGAGATTGAAGCTATTGTCCAGACAAGAGAATGGAGGGTGAGTCTGGCCTGATGCAGGGAATTCCATATTTCAAACACACGTCATATCATTTTCTTTAATTCAGTTGGATGAAGCTAAGTGCATAATAGATTTAAAAACACAAATGTAACTCAATCCCTTTGTCAGGGATCATTCAAGAATTGATTTATTTTCAAGGAAATAATACATGAGTGGTATTTTCCCTGTGACATACACAGTTTTCTTCCTTAAAGTATAAGGCTGTGCTTCTGTTTGTGAGTAGAGAGTGGAGGAGGATTGCCACTACCATGATTTCTTTTTGGAAACCAACCGAAAGTAATCCCACCATCTCGGAAAGAGTGCAAGAAAACAATGGTGATGTTTCCTGCTTCTAAGAAAACGTGAACATGGTTTTGACTTTGACATTAGAGGCCAGAGATCCCGAAGTGAAATAAACTTCTAATTCCTTACCTGATTGTAGATGTAATCAGAAGGGCCAAAAGCCCAAAGAGAGGCCCAGGACACCTTCACAGCATGTCTTCTTCACCCCAGGGGAGAGAAAAGAATAGTCTTTTAAGCCCTAGAGTCTTGAATCTCTCTTGGAAGTAAATAAAGTCAATCATGAACGTATTGAGCACTTATGTGCCCGAATCTGTGCCGATTGCCAGTGTTGGTGGCTTATCAAACACTATAGCCTCTAACCAAGACCTGTGTCTAGTTGGAGAGACAAGAAACAAGTCAACAAGATAGTATGATACACAGTATAGTTAGTTCCTCAGTTTCTTTCATGTAGAGAATTCTTCCATTTGGAGAAACTGGTCACAAGGCCCAAGTAAGGTAGGCGGTTGAGGTCTTCATTTATATTTCCATCCTTCTGATATTTACTGAATGACCACCAGGTGCCTGACACTGTGCCAGATATGGAGGAAGATGCCCACAAGTGTAAAATAGTACCCTGCACTCAAGGAGGTGTTGTCTCAGAAAACCATATGTGAAAAAGTTAAACAGCAATGCAAGGCAGTAGCAGAGGCACACACAGACATTCTAAGGATATGCAGGAAGGAGAGCCTAACTATGAGGGCGAGAAGACAGTCGTTTTTAGCAACCTATTGATCAGATTAGCTCCTTAAACTAGTTCTGAAAATCTTCTTTACAGTCATCCAGTTGACAGGAAAAAAAAATCCATCTTAAGCTAGGTTAGCAGGTTAGAAAGTTGTGTTAATGAGCTCATGATGATAAATTGTAATAAAATCCCAGCAGCAACACCAGGTACCATTTATCAAGCTCTTATTCTATGCTAGACATTTGCTGAGTGACTTCCGTGTATCATCCAACTTAATCCTCACTGCAACCTTCTGAGATGGGTACTTTTCCTATTCCATTTTACAGATGAGAACATTAAGATTCAGAATAAATTAACTTGCCTGAATGGTAAGTGGCAGAGGTGGTATTCACCCCAGATCTATGAATCTCAGAGTCCTGACCTGAACGACCAGGATATGCTGCCCGAGTTCAGCCTCGTGTGGCCCAGGTGGTTGTCGCTGGGAGGGAACCTGGCCTGCACAGCCCTGTGGCTCCTTAGCAATGGGTGTCTGGGATCACACAGGGTAAGAGCATAGTGATGCTAGTACAAACCCATCTTCTATCCTGGGACAAGACCACCAACTTCTCTCTTCTGGGTGGTGGGTTTGAGGAAAGAGCTGAATGATGATTAAGTGACCACAGTGTGTGGCATACTGGACTTGATTTAGGGAGAAATGGGGTCACCAAGGGTATAAAGATGAGAACATAAGGCTGGAATGTTTGTCAACGGAGCTGCAGCTTGTTTGGGCAAACAGAGAGGGCTGGGAGCTTTTTTATGCAAAGTCACTAAGAGGCCATGGGGATTTGGGGCTCAGCAGTCACCATGGCTTCTACCAACTTTCTGGGAAAGTAATTGCTAATCACTGAGTTGCCAGCCAATTGTTTAATTTCCCCTTAGGCTAATTGAACTCTGATCATGAACACCCCAAACCAGTGTTCTCTGACAAGGACGCCTGTGAGCTCAGTGCTGGCATGAACCATACCTGGTGATGACGGCGTCTAGAAGGTGTGGGTGAGGAAGGTCAGGAGGAGGTCACCCCTACTCATTGATTGGAAGCAGCTGTCACCTTCAGTCACAGCCTCTCCTCTTTCTCAGGTGGCAGTAGGGCTGTCAGGGCCTCGCAGAGAGTGGCTGTCACCCTCAGCTCCTGGAAAGACCAATGAGTCCTGCTCGTGGTTGGATTCTGTGGGCTCTTGGAGACAACTTCTTGACAAAATGTGCTTTCCAGTTTTCAGCAAGCACTCCAAACAACCGGTATGAAAATAAATGTCAACCCAATCCAACAGTTAAAAAGATCTGATCAAGGGCTTAATATATGACTAGAACTGGGTGGATAATTCAAGTCATAATACAATGATGAGCTGTGTGACTTTGAGCAAATTACTTAGCCTGTCTGAGCCTCAGTTGTCTCTTCTGAAGAACAGGGATAATAATATTACCTGTCTGTCAGGGCTGTTGAGAACATTGAATAAGACAATTCGTGGAAAGCACGTAACACCGTCAGCTTTGGGAAGTCCCTGTGAAAACAAGGCTCCTTTTAGTTTTCCACCAAGAAGATCCAGGAGCTGTAATTCTGTGGCCAATTTCTTGGTTCTCTTCCTGAGTTTGTTTTTAGGAGCAGGGATGTGGTTCACATAAGGACATCACGTGGTGTTATTAGGAAAACTGCCCGTTTTTTCTAAGAAGTTTTTAGCATTTTTAGTTAAGCATGATGCTTGTAGATGTGGGTCCTTGGCCTCTGTCTCTTGATTTACAGTCCAAATATCTACCTAGTGAGCTCTAACAAGTCAACCTGGCTTGTCAGCTTGTTTAAGTGGGCAGGTACCACAGCGATCTACATCTGCAGTGCCACTGGATGCCCCCGCCATCCACACCTCTCCAAGACCCATAGGCACTCCAGCCACCAGGAGCTCTGGGCATTCATCCTGGGTTATGAGTGTGAGTAGTTTCCAGAAAACCAAGATGGCGGGTTAGGTTCAGACTCCCCTGCCTTTTTCTTGGATTCATTATAGTCTCTGGTGAGAAAACAGGCAGTTAATATGTGGAGTTCCTGTGCTTAAAACACTGAGAGTGTATATATATATATATATATATATATATATATATAATTTTTTTCTCTCCACTTTAAAAATACATATAAATGTAACACTCTTCTTTGCTCATAATGAACAAAATGTCCAAAGTCGTGCCTAAAATACATTTTGAACAAACAGAAGCTGCATCTGGAAACGTGGTTAGTGGGAAGTACAACTGTGTGAAGGGGCTTGATTTTTGTTCCTTTCCTTTTCCTAAGCAAATGCTCTGAAAAGTTCATTTTATATCAGAACAGCTTTTTCTTGAACCTGTTTTAAAGTTAATTATCAAAAGCTTGCATCTTCTATCTCTTGCCTATGGATCCCTGCTGGGTTTGTTGTTGAGCTTTCCTTGGGAAAGAGTCGCTCTGTAGAAGATCATCTACATGATGTCACAGTCCAGGGACTCTAACCGTCCTAGCTAATCAGCTTAGAACATCAGTACCTCCTTAATGTGGGATTTGGGACCTTCTGGATGCAGGGCGAGGAGCTGAACTAGTCTGCAAGCGCATCACTTTATTTCTTTTGCTTTAAGCAAGAATAATTTGCCTTTTTTTCCTCTCATCTTTCTCCCTTGTTGTTTTGCCCCTGAAAACTGTGCAGCAAAAGCAACCTCCAGGGTGGACACTAAATCTTCTGATGCAGGCAGAGCAGTGATAACATCTGAACTGAGGGTGCTTTGCCAGGGCGTGCTTGACAGATGTAGCAGGGCCTTTTAGGATTTAGTGCTGGAGCATATCTATTACCCGCGCTGCAGCACAGCTTGGCAGGAGCTGTGTGGTAATCTCCCATGAATTCTGTCTGACTTATCAGAGCGGCTGAGCAGGTTGCTGGAGGAGGCAGAGGCTCCGCAGCCAGTTGGGGAACGGCAGACCTGCCGCTGGAAGCTCTTTGAACTCTCGTCTCTGGGCGCGTTTCCCAGGTGGGCTTCTCCGCGCCCTGGAATGCGTCATCCCCTGGCCCCTTTGCTTGTGGAGATATCATGTCAAATTTGCTTTCACCCCACTGGCTTCTGAGTGTACAGTTTCAAGAGACCAAATTTAATTTCTAATACGGCTAATAGGGCCAAAGTGATTGCTTTAATGGAGTGGCAGGCTGCTTGGGTCCTGGATAGGGGAAGTAAATATGATACATGCTAAGATTCTTCCTTACCTCTCTTTCCTCCCTCCTTCCTTCTCTCCTTGTTTTCCTGCCGTCCTGCCTTTCTTCTCCTTTTCTCCCTCTCTTCTCCCTTCTCTCTTTATCTCTGGCTCTGACACAGGCCCACCTTTTCTACAGGTACAGCCAGGGGTCTCCGCACCCAGCTCCTGCCCTGTGAGCCTCATTTATCTCTACCGGAATGTGCTATTGGACGTCTCTGTCCTCCTCTGCTCTAACAGTTACCTTGGCATTTTATAAAAATACCAAGATTGATCACAAACACAAAATTGTTTAGATCACAGATTAAAGTTTAATTTTGGAGTTTTGCTGTAGGGTTAGAATTAGCTTCAGAGTGTGTGTCGCATAGGAGGTGCTGTAATTTGTTTTGAGGATAAGGCCTTGGGGCAGCTGTGCATAAAATGAGCATGATTCCTTATTCCCACGGTTGATTTTTGAATGGGAGTGCAATTAGAATTTTTTCACCCAGAAGCACATACAGTTGGAGCAAAGATAATACCTTGAATGCATATCAGCCTAGAAGACCTCTCCTGTAAATTTATTTATTGTTCACCAAGGCCTAATGCAAAGAGATCCATACTTTCCTTACCAACAATAAACTAACACTTTAATTTGAAGTCTGATGTGTTTGTAGAGACTCTTGCAGTGTCCTTGTTATTATCAAGTGAGACTTAATGGTGAATTTTAATGTCATTCATAGATACATGCAACCGGTTATTTTTCTTTGCAGAATAGAACCTGTTAGAAACCAAACTCTGGTAAAGCAATGGCCTCTCCATATCTGCAATGGCTGCAGAGATTTTCCTGCCATGCCAGGGAACCCCAATCCCGAGTGGCAGTGAGAAGCCACTCCCGTCGTGGAGCAGTATGCAGATGATAGTTTTCTGATTAATGATGCCAATCACATTTGTCTCCACTAGAGGAATGTTGGAATCAGCGTCCACAGAATACTTATTTAACCTGGGGCACAGAGCTGATCATTTGGATGCCACGGTCACTGAAAACAGGAATCTGGCTTCACTGATGGCCAGTGTGTGTGTGTGGGGCAGGGGGGACAACTCCGCTGGGCTCTGCATTCAAAGTGGGGACTTAGACATATCCTGCTGAAGAATGCTCCAGCACAAGCATCTATCTATTTATCTGTCACTCTCTCTCTCTAGTTAACATATTTCCTTTAAAGAGCAGTCTCAAGAGTGTATGCTCTTTGAGGAGGATTTCTTTCTGGAAATCAAGATGTTAGAACATCTATATTAATTTAGGATTTCCCAAATTGAAAGGCTGTATACATTTTTGAGGGGAAGAAACTCGTTTCCCTGAGGTACATGATTTGAACAAATACATAACATCCCCACGCCATGGTTCTGTTGTTTTAAAATAGACCTTATAGGCTGCTTGGTGCCACTTCCTTAAGGGAGTTTGAGACCATCAACTGAACAGTCACCTTCCTTCTTTCTGGAAACCCCTCACTCCTACCTCAGCAAACTGATCAAGCTGAATTTCATTTTCTATCAGACAATATATTGGACACAAGTTTTGGTTACGAAATTATAATTCATTTGGGTTACAATATTTATATTGATAGGGACAAAAGACACATTATTTATAAACAGATCTAGAGAACACAAATCCACACCAAGCCTCCTTTATTGTGCACAAATACTCTCAAATTAAACGGCCTCGGAAGGCATTTTTGGCTCTTTTATATGTGATGGGGTGATTTGGGTAATTCAGTCAAAGAGGCAGCCCATGTATTGAAAGACTGAGGCTGATCGTTGACCCCCTGACTTAGTCCAAATGTTCCAGTCCACAGCGCCATAGAACAGGTAGGAAGAGTTGGTGTAGCCTTTGAGCCAGAGAGCACATGGCCTAGGCGACTCTCACACAGGCTGTTAGGTGAACGCCCTTTTGTGGGCTAGTTCTCTGCTGTCTGAGAGACCCTGAGATTGATGGGAAGGTGGCATTCAAATCAGTTGAAGACCCTCATGTTATTACTACCCTTTCCATGGACGTAAAAGCCCTATGGCACTTTGCCCACTCTTGAAATCTACGCCCTGAAGGTCTCACTCCTTCAAGGTCTCATTTCTTCTAGGAATGTGGCCATTCCTAATAATCTGAACTCTCATTTTACTTATACCCTTTCTGATTTGTCCTAGAATTCGGAACGTATCAAGCTTTGTAGCATTTGATTATTTAAAAATTTTTGATTTTTCTATGCATATACACTACTTGTGCATTTTTTGTTTTTTCCTTAAGAACATACTTCGGATACCTTTCCATGTCAATAAATATCCTCTACGGTGTCCCTGTTATTGGCCACATAGTGTTCTAGTGTTTGGCCACAACAAACATCATTTAACCAATCTCCCCAGTGTTGAATGTTTGGTAAATTTAACTTTGGTCTTTGCTCCATAGTTCCTACATTACATATCACCGTATACTTCCTCGATTATGTCTGTACAATAAGCTTTTAGAAGTAGAATAGCTGAGTCAAGGAGTATTCAAAAATTTTTAATGCTTTTGAACAATTTTGTCAAATAGCCCAACAGAATAATTCTCCCAATTTATACTCCCACCAGTTGTTATGTATGAGAATGCATTTGTCTTGACACTTTCCACAGCGTCATTTAAAAAAAACAGTAATAATTTGATAGGTGAAAATTGGTTTTATTGTTTTGGTTTGCATCTTCTTGAATTCTTTCAGTTTTCTCTTAGAGTCTGTGTTTGGTGTCATTCTCTAGTTGTTCTGATTTGCATGATGATGTTCTTTCTTTAACTCCTGGAGACAGGCACTATGTTTTCCACTTCTTAAAACAGGAAGCATAGCACTAAGATATGGTAGATATTCTGTGAATTCTTATTCAATTGAATTAATTTGAAATGGAAGAAAAGATTGAAAACCCATATCGCTTTCATAGTAATGATAGTTCAGAAATAGGGGGAAAATTTTGGAGAAGGATTAAAAATGAATGAATTTCCTTTAGAAATTAAAAAAGTTTAAGAAATCAAACAAAATCAAGTTTGAGAGAGTTTGGGCCAACAAAATCTCTTATACATTGCAAGTAGTACAACCACTTTGGAAAATAATTTGGCGCTATCTCATAAGGTGAACATTTGCCCACCCTATGACCTAGCAAACCCACTTCTAGAAAAACTCTTGCACTTATTCATGAATTTTCATAGCTTCCCTTCTCAGCCTAGCAAAAGTATGGAAATTACTTGAATGCCCATCATCTAGAAAATGGATAAATATACTCTTTTGTAAGATGAAATACAATATATGTTACAACATGGATAAATCTTGCAAAATAATACTGAATAAAAACAGTGCATTTCAGAAAATCACACATGGTCCAATATCAGTTTTTTCGTTCTCGAGAGCAAGCACAACAAGTTTAAGCTACACATATTTGTAGTAAAACTACACTTTAAAAAAGCAGTAAAAATTAGGACTGTAATTATGTCTTGAAGAGGCGAGAAAGTGGAGAAAGGAGAGGAGAGATATGTGCAAGTGGGAGCAGGTTAATGTTCTAATTTTTTAATTGGACAGAAATTCACAAATATTTCTTATATTGTGCTTTATAAGTTACATATGTGATATTTGTAAATTTGATTGTTTCAGGTAATATATTTAAAAGGTAACAAAGGAAAGAAATAATGGAAATGAAAGGGAATGCTGGTGGTAAGAGAGCAGTTTCATGAGTCTTTTAAAAGAAAACTCTTTTTGCTTTGCTATAGTTTCTTAGTTGTTAAGGTTGCTTATTTTTCTAAAGCCTCATTCCTAAAACTCTCCTTTTAAGACACTGGTGAAAGTACTGATTAATGGACAAGTATCCAAGGTGGCCTCTTAGCGCTCCTACTTCCCTCCCATTGCCAATCCTTTCTCCTCTGATGAGTGTCGCCTGGTGGATCAGGTGACGGGTCGCGGGAACTCAGTTGGTCTCTGACACCTTTCTGGCTGGACTGACACTGTTCTCAGTCACCATGCAGGCTGAATGGGTGGCTTTTGGAAGTCACAGTGAAAAGTTATTTTTGGCTGAAAAACACTTTTGTATTTGATTCTATATGTCACTTTCCTACCTGCCCTCAGTTCCCATTCTGAATTCAGGATATAGCTGGGTAGTTAAAATATTTTTGCTGCAAGAGAGAGGGAGACAGCTTGAGTGTGGTGGGGAGGGACTTTTCAAGGGCAAGACTCTTCACTGTCTTTGGGAGATTTTTCTATTCCTGTACCTAAAATTGTTAGTGCTTTTGGGCTTTTTGGAAAATTTTCTGTTTTTCCCTTTGTATATTGGGCTAGGGCATCTGGAGGTGATTTTTCCTCCAGAGGACATTTGGCAATGTCTGGATACGGTTCTGGTTGGGGGGGGTTCTACTGACATCTAGTGGGTGGAGGCCAGGGATGCTGCTATATATCCTACAATGCACAGGACACCCCCACAACAAAGAATTATCTGGCTCAAAATATCAGTAGTGCTAAAGTTGAGAAACCCCGGCCGGGAGTGTTTCCTTTTCCTCTTGAGGATGGGGGTTCTTTGGTTCACTTGAAAAATGAAAGTGTTCTCTTTGAAAGTCAATCTATTCAGTTTGGTGCAGAGGCATCCGACAAGCAGAGAATGGTCATGCCGGTCTCTAATACCACACTGGCATGGATTGTAGTCCACTTTTATAACTTTTTGTCATCTACATGCAGTAGTAAGTCAGCTAAATTATCTTCTTCCAGTTGAGTGTAAGCAACTTGAGGGCAGGACTCATGGCTCATGTTATTTTGTGTCTTCCACAGAACCTCTTATAGAGTAGGTGCCCTACAATATTCTGCTGAAAGAATAATGAACCAGTTGCTTAAAAAGCAAAGTTGAGGACTTTGGCCACAGAGGGCTAGTTGGGAGGACCTTTGAGGGTCGAGAAGGGCTCAGTAGGTGTGGCAGGGCAGGGGGACCTATTAGCTCTCTCCCAAGCCCTAAATTGTGGATTTAGAAAATATTGCTGTACAAGGAGTAATCTCTCTGAACTCCTTCATTCCTAGGGGAGGAGAGTAAGACTCAGAGAGGTAGAATATTTTACACAAGTTTGCACAGCAGATTACTGGCAGATGTAAAAGAAGAACTCGATCCTGGTGCCTCCTATTCACTTAGCTGTTCAGCAAGTTCTCTTCTTAAGGACCTGTGTGAAGCCCTGAAATATGTGGCTCATGATTTTCAAGGATGATGTATGTGCTTCTGAGTGTATGTGTGTACATGTGCATGTGAGTGGGTACTGAAAGTCAACAACAAGCACTGGGCATTTGAGCACAGATGTTCCTTGACCTGTTCCTGAGCCCCAGCAGAGAAGGTGAGCTCCCTCTCTCCTCAGTACTGTTGGTACAGCCTGTACCGCCCCAACCATAGACTGACCATATTTTATTACAATTGTGAATTTAACATCTGTCTTCCATGCTAGCTTTGTGAGGCCAGGAACTATATTTGTCTGTTCAATGCTGAACACATAAAAGATGCTCCATAAATGGTTTTCTGTGAATAAATAAATAAATAATGATTACCTCGGGGATGGCCATTTTAGGCTCCTTTCTGGAGAAGATGTTGTTTGGGTGGGTTCCTTGCTGATGGTGTAGACATTACCAAAAGAGGTGGGGCTGTTGAAGACAAATTTTGCCTAGGTGGCAAAGCTCCAGTGGGCAAGACTGGGAGGCATGGCTGATAGGACAAACACCACCCTGGCTGTGCCTTCAGGAAACCCAAGAGCCCTTATGGTGGAGAGCCTGGCTCAAGAAGTAGCCCCATTGTTATTTGTGGGGTTTTTTGGACTATAATGTCTGAGCAATCCACTCACAGCTTGTTATATGGAAGATGAGATAGCTCATTATCCTGAAAATTCTTCAATCGTTGCTCATAATGGGGTCAGCTAAGTACAGAGTGTCTGCTATCATTCAGAATCTTCTTACTCTTATTGAAGGTAAATCCAACATTATTTTCACACACTATTGTTCTTCGTCTCCCAATTTGGGCATGGTGGAGAATACACAGGGCATTAAAGTGGAGGGCAGTTCAACTTGAAATGAGGAGCCCCTGCCCCAGGCACCTTGATGCTTCTCAAGGACTTGGTTCATTAGGAGACCATTTCAGAGGGATTCTTTTGGGCCCAGTGTTTATGTAGAATGACTGTTTGCTCTACAGAGGGCACCATAAGAGAAGTAGAACAGATAGTAGGGAGGGCAAGTGACATTACTTTCTATTTTCCATGGAAACATCTGAAAGAGAAGTCTGAGAAAGTTCCCATCCTCAGACCAACCTAGTTCTCTCAGGCCTGGGGACCCATCCTTTCTTAGATGCCTGGTTTCCTCACTGTATCATGAAGATGCCCCCATCCACCCCCTCTTCCAGGGCCTTTCTCATTCTGTTACCCATATGACCAGCTATCCTTGCGGTCTTCCGTAAATCTAAGTCTGAGAATCTTTGGTTGCCCTTCAACACCTGCTCAAGTCCCCAGTCGTCCATGCAGCCTTTGTCACAGGCGGAACAGGGGTGAGGAGAGCAAGCGACACTGCTTCCAGTTTTCCGTGACAGCATCTGAGAGTGGGGAGACAGCAATGCCTACAGCAGGCACTGTAAACCTTTTCACTTTATTACAGTAACATCTGACAATTATTGAGCACTTACTATGTACCAGGCAAGGTGTTAAGCACTTTTCAAGCTTTATTTTACTTATTTCTCACATCACCCTTTGAGATAGGTGCTATATTATCTCTCCTTAAGAAGGGAGAAATCTGAGGCACAGTGAGAATAAGTAAGTTGTTCAAGGTCATTTAGCTGGTAAGGGGGGAGCTGGGTTGGAACCGAAGCAGTCTGACTTCAGAGACTGTGATCAAATGACACCAAGTCAGACTGTGGTTTGGTGGAAAGAGAGCTGGCTGGCCCAGGAATCAGAAGATACGAGCAGTGGTTTTGGTTTGCCTCACTTTAACTGTTGGGCTTTGGGCAAGTGACTTTGTTTCTTTTTGAGCCTCAATGTCCTCATTTATACAATAAGGAGAATGAACTAGTGGACATGATATTGTGTGTTCCACAGAGAGACTATTCATGAAAGTGATTGCTAAACTCTAATCCTTATATAAAGTTAAGTTTCTGCATTGCTCAGTGTGACATTATTGGCTATTTTTACCTGCTCATGGGTCTGTCTTGCTAAGAGCATTTTATATTCATGTGGGGCAAATGCTATGTCTTATGCATCTGTAATATCCCTCTGTACCACTCACTGGCCTGACCTCTGCTTGCCTTTTAATAGGTGCCACCTATTTCCTTGGTTATACGCTAGTCCTCATCAATACCTGTAGCTGTTCCTCCTCTAAAATCTTGACTTCAAGCCTTGCCTTTCTGAACACTATCCCCCATGTTTTCAGCACCCCTTTTCAATCCCAAGGGAGTTTCAGTCCAGGGACTCCAGCGCCTGTTCACTGTCCGTTGCCTTCCTGAGGCTTAGCTTTATGATTATTGATACAAACACATATCCTTGTATCGAGCTTCCTTACCGAATCCCCATCCATTGAATCCTCTTGTCAAAACCCCAACTCTCTGCCCACCCTGGACCCACACCCATGTAGCTAAATGTGGCTGGAGAAATTACACAATGGTGCCGACTTTGTGATGCCAGATCTAAGTACCACAATCTGACCACATTCCCTTTGTGAATTTACCTACCTTCTCTTCAAGGTACTATTTAAAATCCCCGTTTCCTCCAGAATGCCGACATTCCTCCCTCTGTGTTGAGAATCAGACTTCTTATTTCCCAGAGATAAATAGAAGCAATTGGATGAGGATTCCTTCATACGTGTACCATGAAATGCATTGGCCCCCCTGCATGGGAACCCTTGTGCTTGGCCTTCCTCTCAAGTGGACTCTGCCGCCTCTGATGTCACAGAGCTCAGCATCCTGCCCACCACACTGTAGCCAGGCTGGCCCTGTGCCATTTCTCTGGCATGCCAGGGCCTTTCTGCCTCAGGGCCCTCACACTTGCTGTTTCCTCACCTCTAGTGCTCTTCCTCCAGATCTTTGCATGGCTCATTCTTTCTAATCACGGGCTTGCTCGCATGTCACATTCTAAACAAGCTTTTCCTGACAACTCTATCTAAAATAGTACTCCCTCTCATGCCGTCACTTTCTATCTCCTTAGCCTGTTTTAGTTTCTTCACAGCAAAAATCATTATCTGAAATGTACTTTCCTTATTTTTTTACTGTCTGTCTTCCCAGAAGAATGTGTCACCATATCCATGGGGGAACTTGTCTGTCTTGTTCTCTGCTGTCTTCCTAGCACTTGGCAAAGTCCCTGGCATAGAGTACATACTCAATTAATGTCTACTGAATGAATAAATGAGCAAAATTAGGACCATCTAAAAGATCTTGGATAAATCACTTTCATTGGGGTCAATTTGTCTCCTTTATAAAGTAGGAGAATTGACTCCACATTGATTAATGCCTATTCTGGTTCTGGTCTTCCTCAGTGAAGGTCATTTGGGTGACCACAGGCCTTGTCTATGATTCAGCATAGGGTTAGTGTGTTTTTAATGCCCACAAGTTCCCTGTGAATCCTGAAGGCATCTGCTTGCCTGGATTTCTGCATGGTTTGGCTGGAGTGTTCTAGTCATGGAGCTTGAACAGTAGAAGATAAGTTGAGAATGCTGTGGACGTTTGAGGACTTGAGTGCCAAGAGATCACAAGGGGATTTAGTAAAGGCTCCTGTCCAGGTTAAAATGACTTCACAAAGCAGGCAGGGTGGATGCTCAGTCAGGTAGCATGTCTGTGGAGAGTTTGTGCTGTGCTGGGCTGACCCTCCTCTGGAGTAGTCCCCATAGGCCAATGTGCCCAGCGATGCCTCTATTCACCTCGGCCTGGCCTAGGCCTCAGGTGTTGGTCCTGAGGAGCTTACAGTTTCACTCTAGGCAGGAGGGAGACATTTGTGTTCCCAATCTAGTAAGGAGAGCCTATGAAGTCTGGTCTGAATCCCAAAGTTAATAATAATAATAATAGATGCCTTTCCTTCCACATATGCCTATGTGCAAGGGTGACAAGGGGTTTATACACTGCCTCATTTAATCCACCCTATGGGGAAGATAAGTATAGCAGATGCTCCTGGTGCCCCAACCATCTCCCAGACTCCCCCATGAGGTCACCTCTAGGTGCAGTGGACATTCCTCAGGCCCACTGACAGCTTCCCACCTCAAGCCCCCATGTTTCTCAGCTTCTCTGCCTGTGGGATTTTTCTCCTGTATGGTAGCTGGCTCTGCCCACAGGCAAGGCAGCTCCAAAGCAGAGGAGTCTTAACACCCCCAGGGACAATCTTCAACTCATAATGGACAAAAGTTAGTTGGTGCATACCCAGCTTCTCCATCCTCTGGTGGGATGGTTCTGAGGTGTATTATACACGGGTCCTAAGAAAGTCCCCAGCAGACAGAACCTCATTGCCACCACTGTAACCAAATCATTTCCTGGCTGTTCTCCCTTCCTTGTCTCATTTAATTCCCTCCTTTGCTTGTGTTTTCTGTAGTCACCTCCCAAATCAAGAACCTGAGCCCAAATCCTTCTCTCAGGGTCTGCTTTTGGGGAAATCTAAACTAAGGCAATAATTGATCCCTGTTTTGCAGATGAAGATGTCACAGAGAGAAGGAGCAGAGGAATTTCCATGCTTCAGTTCATGTTTCTCTTTAATCAGACTGCAGCTTCCTAGCCTAGTTCCCATCTCCCCAGGTGAATCATAACCATCTTTGGTCACCAGGTCCTTTGGCCCGGGCCCAACTGTTTCTGAGATATGAAAGCATTTGACTATGTTTGCTCTCTGGCAAGGAGCAGGCATCCCTGTGGGGCTGGAGGTGGGGCTCATGTTGAGACATGTAGCCAAGACATCTAGGCCCACCTGGCTGAAAACAGCATGACACACATTTTGGAAAGGCCAGCCTCAAAGCCTGGCAGACATGACTGGACAGGCTGTGTTTGTCCTGTTTTGTTCCCTGTTGCGGTGACTCAGGTACAGGTGTGACTTTCTTCTTTCCCAGGGTCTCTTCTCCACCCCCAGAGATCTGGGCTGTGTGTGGGTTGCAGCACGTCCTTTGGGGGCAACCTTTTAGCCCAAAGTGTTGGAGGGAGGGAGAGAGGTTTGCCGGTGGGGGCAGTGGAACTCAAGTCGGGTGTTTGGAACTGGGAAAGGTGGGACAAATTTTGAGGAGGAAGTGTTGGGGGAAGGAATGGGATTATGCTCTCCACATCCCAATAATTCTCTGGGCCTTGCACCTTCTTTAATGACATTCTGGTGTCTGGAGCCCTCATGGTTACAGCACTGTCTATACAGAGAAGCAAGTTTTGTTTGATCAGGAGGAATATGCAGCAGGAGTGTTAGATTCCACCATAAAACAGGAATAATGACCCATAGCCCACCGGGGTGTTATGAGGACGAATCGGGATTACATCAGATGAGAGGACTGGGCCTTGCCCCGTGACTCACAGTGCAGCATGCTGTGGCCTCTTGGCTGCTGGCCATCCTCTGTGTCTTTCCATGGAATGGCAATAATTGAAAGGGAAGGTTTCTCCCCCTTTATGTCTGCAATATGGAATATGGAATATGTAACATAGCACACGGGAGAAACCTTCTGTGAGAAACGTACACTGCAGGAAAGGTCTTGGTTATTTTATGGGAGGCTTCCCTTTCCTCCCTGTCAACTGAGGAAAGTCAGTAGTGAACTGCTCGAGAGGGACACCGGGTTCCCAGCTTTCTAAGCTGGAAGAGAAGTGGTTCCCCAACATTGGCGTGGCTGAGAATTATGGAGAGGAGGTTGTTCAGATGCAGATTCTCTGGCAGTGCCCTCAGAGATTCAGACTGAGTAGAGGTCTGCATTTTAATAAGCAACACCAGGTGATTTTATCTGGTTCACCTAAGAGACCACTTTAAGTGTCAAAGATGCTGCCAACACCAGCACTCCTCAAATTCACGGTGCTCTGTGTTCTCAGAGCCCCACCCCTGGTGTTTGAGGTGTCACAGGACACAGGCAGGAAATTTCGTTCTGAATCAGGCCATCAATGACAGATTGCTTTTACAGGCAAGTCCTTAGCAATAACAAAATGGCTCTTGGCCAGGGTCTCCCTTCTCCTGAGCTGCATGCCCTCCTCCATTGGAGACAGTCCCAGGGTAGACTTGTGGCATCACTCCAGAGGGAATCCACCACTTTCAAACCACTTCTTCCTTCACTCAGATACAAGGGCAGAAAACTTTCCCCCAACCTTGACCATGCTTACTTTTTGACAGCCCAATTCCAATGTCCTACCCCCGGGTCTCAGATTGCCTGTTTGTCCCTGAGCTGGCCAACAACGTGGCACAGCCCAGCTGCAATTCAGTTTATTTTCATGAGTTGGGATGGGAAGGGTCTTGAGGACTCAGAGAAAAGGTTTGTCCCCCGCTTCTCATCTTGGGCGAAGAGGGTCATCTGTAGCTTCTCAAATCCACAGACATAAAAGTCCATGGCATCTCGAATCCCAGGGCAGCTGGGCTGTGTGGTGAGCTCTCGACACTCACTCCAGACCAGCAGGACCACATGGAGATTTAGCAGCTGACTCACAACCCGGAAGGGCCTTTGCAGTTTGCTCCAGACCTTCCCTGTCTGCTGTCTCCAGCACCCGGGTTTTTTCTCTCCCCTCTCTCTTACATCCTTCTTTGTTCTCTCTGTAACTCTCTCTGTTTCCTCTTTGCATTTTTCAGCCCTCTACAACTGAAACATCTGTCTTAAATCTGCAAGGCTAGTCCAAATGTTTACTGGGCTTATTTAATAGGAAGAATAATGATAAGTGCTTCTGTTGGTTTTACTAAGCGATCCCCAGGCAGGAAAAAAGAAAACCCTCTGCCTAGAGGAAAGCTACAATCACCCTAAAATTGTATTCATAAAGAAGAGGAAAAGACAAATATCGTGATTATAATAATCATTCACCAGTATTGGTCAGATCCGTGTCTACCATCCCATCCACCAGAACCTTGCTACAGACCAAAGCCTGAGGAAGGAACCATCTTTGGAGGTTGGTGAGGTGAGGAATGGTTGAGTTGCCAAATTCTAAGCCCAAATGGAGTCATATGGTTTTAAAAAACAACTATATTGATGTATGGTTGACATACAATAAACTACATGTTTAGGTAAAGGGTACAATTTGATAAAATTTGATAAGTGCGCACACCTGTGAAACTATCACCACAATGAAGATAGTGAACATATCCATCCCTCAAAAGGCTCCTTGTGTCCCTTTGTAATCTTTTATTCCTGTCCCTCGGGTCCCCTCTGCCATCCCCAAGCAACCGTGGATCTGCTTTCTGTCACTGTAGATCAGTTTGCGTTTTCTAGAGTTTCGTGTGAGCAGGATCATACCCCATGGCTCTTTGTGTTTGACTATTTTCACTCAGCAGGATTATTTTGAGATTGATCCATGTTGTTGTGTTTTCAGTAGTTCTTGTTTTTTATTGCTGAGAAATATTACGTTGTATGCATATACCACAATTGTTTATCCATTCACCTCTTGATGGGTATTTGGGGCATTTCCAGTTTCGGCTATATGAGCAAGCTGCTGTAACATTTGTGTACAAGTCTTTGTATGGATAATATACATTTTCCTTTCTATTGAGTAAATACATAGGAGTGGAATGCAGAGCCATATGGTTTTTAAGAAGCTGCAGGGGTGATTGGAAAGAATCTAGGTCTGGCAGTCAGGAAATGTGGATTTAATTTCAATTTTTCTAGTTACTAGCTGTGTGACATTAGGCAAGGCACTTAACAACTCTGGGTCTCGAGTTGCCTGTCTGTCAAGTGAGGTGAAAATTAATTTCCATCTCTTACACACATAGATGAGAGAAGGAATAAGGGACATAACCCAGGACATTGCCAAGTTTAAAGGTCCTACTGAGAACTATGGAGCCGTTATCAAGAATAAGCTCCTAGAAGTGATAATTCTTTGCTTTAGGTCTTGCTTTACCAAGAGACGGAACTGTCCAAAGGCTTTGGAGGTGAAGAATTGCATTTGATGTTTTCTTGTTGCTCCCAGCTGCAATTTCTCTCTTTTCCCGCCTTCCACATCCCCTCCATCTTCTGTTATGGTCCCCCCACAAGGACAGGCCCATTGAGCAAGGGTGAACTATTAGAGGCATTGAGTGAAACAAGCACAGTTGGAATTAACTTTCCTCCCCTGCCTTTGGTTCATAAATCCAGAGGGTAAAAGCAAAGCAGAAGGGTAATATCATAGAGCTTAGACCTCAAGAACAGCTCTGCAGTCCTTAAGAATTTACTAAGAAAAAGTTGTCAAGGGGCACTCGTATATACAGATCTTGTTTCTCAGGACACTTTCTCTTCTAAGAAGTGTTAGGCACAGTGATAAGTGTCTTTGGGCTGTGAAGGCTTGTGTCCACATCCAGGTTGTACCATGTACTCACCAATATGTCTTGGGGATACTACTTCACCTGTAAGCCTCCATTTCTTCGTCTGTCAAATAAGAATGTTAACAATAATGCTTAGCCACTTCGATTGTTCTGAAGATTAACTGAAGTAAGGTACACACTATTCTTTGAAAGTACGAATTTCTGCAGGACCTTCGTAGCTGTCTTTCTCTCCAGACTGCATGTCTGTAGGAAGGGATGATCTTTCAATGGATGAATTTGGTGATCCTATACATTATGTGGGTTGGAATGGCAAAAGTCATCCTTCATTGTCAAGATATCATTCTCCAGATCTGAAATCCCTAGTTTTGGTCACTTCTTTAAGTTAAGTCAGTGTGCTGTCAGGAGGTAACTTTAAACTGCAAAGTACATTTGCTTCACAGTAATCATCCATGAATTAGTACATAAATTACATCATTTTTCTAGCAAAGGTCTTCAGAATATAGGTATACAGCTAGCATAGGGAAGTGTGGTTGGGAATGCAGAGTCCTTCACATACAGACACACTCAGAGCATGACTTCCCTTCCCTTTGGTTAACTAGGGCTGGCTATGACAAGGTTATACTGTATTCCTTTGGCCAGCAAATCCTGAATAGGCAGGTTGAGTGGGGTGCCAGCCTGACGTTGTTTCTTTGTATGTTATTCCTTGTCGCTGCTGGAGTTGGATGGACATAGAGATTTTGCTTTCCCCAGCTCCCTTCCGCAGCACGTTAAAACTAAAAGAGATTTTGACAATGCTGTTTTCAGCTCTTTTACGAGGAAACTGAGGCACAAAGAAATATGGCAACTCACTCGAAGTTATGCATTTAGTTGATGAAAACTCAGATCTTGTTCCCATTTCAATGTTCTTTCAGCGGCCCTATGCATCTCCCTCCCAAACTCAGAACCATGTCTAATGGGCTCTTGTGGGTTTACCATCTGGAGTAAAAAGCATCATACCTGCCATGTACTGCCCTTCCTCTCTGAGGGGAGGAGGCCTTGATAGCAGTGTGCTTGCTTCTCCTCAGAGAGAGGGGCCACAGAAGCACTAGAATTTGGTGACTTCTCTGAGAAGATGATTCACTGTCATGAGTACCCAAGTCTTTACACCCTTGCCCACACATGGGCTTCTGGCTCACCCTTTTCCTCATTGATGATCCATCAATATTGTAAAACTATCTCCAGGAAATCTAGGCTGCCAGAGAGCCAGATAGGGTGATTAAGAACAAGGAACTGGGCCAGCCCAAGGAGTAATTATGAGGTAGGTAGCATTTGCTCTTAGGTCCTATGGTCCATCATGTCTTCCCCTCACCCTGACCTTCTTTCTGTGTTTCTTTCTCAAGTACCAGGATACTAACCTCCCATTCCTTGTCTTCCTGGACCTGCCCCAAGTAGAGTGCTTAGCGGTCCATGCTCCCACCAAAAATTACTAATTCTTTGTCCTGACCCATTGCCACAGAACCAATCAGCTCTATTTCAATGGAACAAATATACTTAAGACTGAGAATGCTTTATTGTGCTATCTTCAATGGGGCATTTGCATTTTGAGGGGAGCCCTAAAGATTACTATGACTCAATCAGAGACTTTTGAGAATCACAGTCACTGTGGCAGGCTGGTAGGGAGGGCTTACAATGCTAACCCTGTGTAACATCACACAGAGGTGACCTGAGGAGTCAAGAAGATGCCAACTCCATGATGAATACCTAGCCTCCCTCTCACCCATTCATGTATGTGATGTTTCAAGCACTAATTGATTGGCTGAATTTTACCCATATTTTCATGACCTCCAAGTTCAATATGTCTCTTTTTGAACTTTTCTTTGTTTGAAAAAAACACAAAAAAAATGTCATTTGTGTGGCCATATGTACATAGTCATACCTCGCCCTTGGTGGTTACTTATCTGGCAACATGAACATGTTGGAAACATGGTCATAGCCCTACTCCTTTTATTCATGGGGTCTAAGGCAAGAGTGCAAATGGAGGCCCATGTAATATATGTCCAAACATTTCAGAGTTGTAAATCAAGCTAACGGACTATTACATAAAATATATCTATCCTTCTATCTTGACAATTATACCTTCCTGATGGCAAAATTGACAAATATGTTTAAAGCAATTTTTTTTATATGACTGAAGGTTGGCAGAAAAATCAAAGATGACAGATTAATTGTTACTGTACATATCTGTGTCATTTTTATGGTTGATGATGTTTGTCTAAGTAATAAAATAAAGGCATATCTGTATTTTTATTTTCTTTAATTTTAGCAAAAATCACCAATTATCAGGTGATAATCAAGATTCTGACTCATTTGATTTTCTATTGACAGTAGTGGTCTAAGAAATAAAAAATATAATTGTAATAAAAGTGTACAAATAAAAATATTTTCATAGAAATTTAATGTACATTAAACATAAAACTAAAAATTTGAAATTATGTATGCTTTCAAAAACTTACTTTTCTTCTAAAATATTTAAAAGTATGTATTACAATAAAATACAAAATGCAAATTGTAATTAATGATATCAAATTTTTAAATTGGTGTTATGTAAATAAAATTGACATTTATAATTTAATTTCGGAAAATGTAATTAAATCTTATTTTTAAAAATATTTTATTTCATTTTTTTTGTGAGGAAGATTTTCCCTGAGCTAACATCTGTTGCCAATCTTCCTCTTTTTGCTTGAGGAAGATTGTCATGGGGCTAACGTCTGTGCCAATCTTCCTGTATTTTACGTGGGACATTGCCACAGCATGGCTTGACGAGTAGTGCTAGGTCCATGCCTGGCATCTGAAACTATGAACCCCGGGCCACGGAAGTGGAGTGTGCGAACTTAACCATTATGTCACCAGGCCAGTCACTAATTAAATCTTATTTTTAAGAAAATAAAATTATTCTTAACTTTAGCATTTAATGTTCATCTACTTGCTAAGCTAAAGATTCAGTATCATGCTTCATGAATGTTACACCTAGATTTATATAAAGACATAAATTTAAGGGTAATATGAATTGTCGAATATTGCAAAATGTTCTGTAGTCACCCTGTGCAACTGTTGTGAATATCATGAGTATTCATGAGTACTTCTGAAGTCATGAATTGGGACACACAAAAAAGCATGAAAAGAGTGATCAGCACTGCTGGGAAACCAAAGTTATGCAAGAATCTAGTGAATTCAAACTAAGAGGAAAGATTTGATGAGATAACTCAGATGTCTATTCTTTTAGCCAAGCAATTCTAATGCTCATTGTTTCCATACTCTGAAGTAGTGTCAATATCAATGTCAGCAGCAGCGCAGCCCACAAATGTTCATGGCACTCACACACAGCTGCTTTTGGTTTTGAGAGTGCTGGCAGCAAGATGTGGAGAGGACTCTCCTGGGGCCTGACCAGTGTCGGTCATGAGAGTGGATGTTTAGGGTTACTGGTTGTGCTGTGGCAGCAATGAATGCTGGGTCCTGAACGACACAGGTGCCAATGTGTTCTTTAAGAAATGTGTTTTTTACTGTATGATTTCATTCATATGTGGAAGATAAACAAACACATAGATAAGGAGAATAGATTAGCGGTTACCCGAGGAAAAGCGGGTGGGAGGAGGGTGAAATGGATGAAGGGGCACATATGTATGATGACAGATAAAATCTGGACTCTCGGTGGTGAACACGATGCAGTCTATATAGAAACTGAAATATAATGATGTACACCTGAAATTTACACAATGTTGTAAGCCAATATGACCCCAATAAAATAATTTTTAAAAAGCGTATTTTTATTTTGTTTGTTTGTGATACGTAGGCATCTCTAAAGGGTGAGACCTAGGGCAAAGATCCCTCTTATCTAGGTCTCGGTAGCTGCACGTGACTATATTAGTTAGGGTTCTCCAGAGAAGCAGAACAAACAAGTTTTTAAAATATATATATATTATATATAATCATATTTATATATATAATATATAAATAAATTTTTGTACAAATATAATGAAATATAATATAAATAAAAATTTAAAAAGTAATCTAATAAAAATATACAATATAACAAATACATCAAAAATAAATAAAATATATCAATAAATATTTAATATTCACATTATTAATATTTATTATATAATAAATAAGAAATTAAATATATAAAAATAAAAATATAATGAAATACATAAATATAATATATAATATATTAAATATATGCATAAGATATATATCCTGTGTATATTATAAAGAATTGGCTCACCTGATCATGGAGGCTAAGAAGTCCCAAGATCTGCAGTCGGTAAGATGCAGACCCAAAAGAGCTGATGGTGTCGTTCCAATCTTGAGTCAGAAGGACTGAGACCCAGGACAGCCAGTGGTGTCAGTTCCAGTCTGAAAGCTGGCAAGCCCAAGAACCGAGACTTGTCAGTTTGAGTCTGAAGAAAAAGACCAATGTCTTGGCTTAAGCAGCCAGGCACAGGAGTTCTCTCTTACTAAACTTTTTGTTCTATTTGGTCTTCGATTGATTGGATGAGGCCCACCCACATTTGTCTATTCACTGTATCTATTCAGATGTTAATCTCATCCAGAAACACCCTCACAAGCGCAATAAGAATTGTATTTGACCAAGTCTCTGGGCACCTGGTGGCCTAGTCAAGTTGTCACATAAAATTAACCATCCTGATGACCAACAGCCAGAGAATAGGCAAAAAGAGCTGTCCAAGTAGATGTTTGCAAATGCCTGGGCTAAGCTCATGGCTTTTGCTTGGAAGATGGGATATTTGTGCAGAAACTCTCCGTTTTCAGCATTCATGATGGCATAGCTATGCTGTAGATGAATTCTGTGACACTGAATCCTTGTTTCTGAGCAACCAAACAGATCAAGATACAGGTAGTAAACGTGGTATACAAACGGAAGGAAATGTATAAAATAGGAGAAATGTCTCTGTCTAAAACTGTCTCAACATTCTGAGGAATACTCATAATACAGTAGGGTTCAGTTATCAGGAATATTTACAAGCGCAGATAGCTCATTCCTCAGTGATTCCTGATCACTTGCGATGCAGTTTTATGTACGCGCATGTTCGTGTTTAAGTACTTGCTAAGAACAAGGTGCACTAGGTTTTCAAAGGGAATTAAAGGGAATCAAAGGGAAAGAAATAAGTAGTAAAATCATTGACTTTGAGGAGCCTGAAATTTTATAGGGAATTCAAGACAAGTCCAGATATGTACCCATAAACACGGGCAATAGAAATGTGTGGATGTATATATAATTATACACACTTCATTCTTTGGCTTTCCATGCGTTTATAATTGGCGATAATCTAGACCTGAGACGTGCCAAACGATGTTGATTCTTTGGCCAAGAACAGGATTTTCAAAGAAAACAAGGAAGGAAACATTTCCTGGGTTTCCAACCTGTGCCAGGCACTAAGATGATTGTTTTCCATGCATTGTCGCATTTAATCCTTGTTAATAGTTCTGCGAGGTGAACATTTTACAAATGAGGAAACTGAGTCTCACAGCAGTTAAATATAGATCCAAAATTAGATCACCCCAACTCCAAAGCTACATGCCATTCAAACAAACTGGCAAGAAAATGCTTAGCCAGCTTCGGAAGGCCAACCATTCTTGAGAATATTAGAAGGTCACATGGACAAATATTGATAAATCCATTATAGATCATTCTTCTATTTTTGTTAGAGTGCTGGAGGATGTCAAACACTTGAGTTGATAGCCTGTTTAAATAGATTGAACGCACTCTGAATAATATTACCCTATGTAATAGTCAAATAATTTGCCTTTTGGTTAATTTCTAGCTTGAGCTGTCTCTCATTTTAATCTGAATAAATTCAATTCAACGTTTGACTTTGAATTATAGAGAGCCAAAGAGTCCTAGCATGAACATTTTGGTGAGTTGGTGGCCCTCAGAGACCCCACCAGGATGGATGTTGGGGAGGCCAGGTCATTCTCCCTTTCTAATCGTTATAAACAAGTAAACTAATGTGTGCTGTTAATCTGTTAGTCTGTCTTGTTCTGTGTAACCCAGTGCATAAAGATGACCCAGTCCAACCAGGGCCTCCCCTCTGCCCTTTATCCCAGCAAGAAGGCTCAGAACCATGAACAAGGTTACTGTATATTTAGATAAACATACATATTTTTTATTATATTTTATATTATTATATTATTATATTTATATTTTACTACTATATTTATAAAAGGTTATTGTATTTAATAAAATAACTATCTCGTACCGTTACATAGCCCTTTACAGGGACAAGGCTCAGAGAAACGTGGGCCCAGCAATGTGCACCATAGGTCTGCAGTAAGCGTTGCTGATGGCCGGGATGGAGTGGGTGTGCTAGTTAGGGACACTTTGTTTTGAACTTGGATCAGAATTAGAAAACATTAGAAAAGCAATGCAGGAATGAACACTCTGCCTGAGTTAAGATTTCTCTTTACAGTACCTTGCTACCTAAGTAAAACAGAGGCTCTGTGCTCCCCAAATCTTTGCAGGTAATTAGTATCAATGATTTATCTCAGAGAGGTGGCATTGTTCCTATATTCAGAGATGTAAGTGGTTGCTGCAGAACTGGCCGGTGTGGTTTAGATTTTGATCTGTAGCTTTGGTTTCCTTGTGATTCATATTGATCACCCCAATTTGTATGCTGCTTTGCTCTGTAGGCTCTCGATCCACTTGCTTGCTCCCCTCTTTGGCCATGGACATAGGTTTATGTTTCTAATTTTTTCTTTTCTTTTCTTCTTGGATTTTCAGTGTTTGTACACAAGGTGTTTTTTTTTTTCAAATAGTTCTTGCTTTTGTTTATTTGCCCTGCTGTCAGGCCTGTTTGGCCTTGTCCATGAGATAATGGAAATGAAAGTGCTTTGTAAGTTGTAAAACACTATTTGAATGTAAGAGATGATGACTATTTTATTAAAAATAATAAGCTTGTTTATAGCTCTGAGTCTTCTTACTGTAATCAGGGGCAAAGGGGAGCACCTGATTGGACAGGGGGGTCCTCTTTATGCACTGAGATTCCAGTTTGCAACAGTTCTAGCAACCAATATCACGGCCTAGATTCTCTGTGAACACGGGCTGCAGTTTGCGTCTAATCTGGAGAATAGAGGCATGAGCCTATTAAATAGGAGACAGTGGGCTCACAGATGGCAGCCCCAACAGCCTGACTGGTCCTACTCAATACCTGATTCCTGATCTGTGCTCCTTTTATGATTTTGGGGGCCTGAAATACTCTCCCAAGCCAGGACTGGGCCTAGGTCCCACCCTTACCTCTTGTTGGTGCGTGAAGCGAACCCAGTGCTCAGTCAGTGGTGGTGCAGGCTGTGTGGCAACGTTGGGGAGCGCCTTTGGTGACTCTCTTGGTCCACAAACAAGTTTACACCACCTTTTAAAAGTCAATTCTAATGTGGTTTGTGAACAGAACTTTCATCCTGCTTAAGTATTTCTGCCTCCTCATCAAGGAGTCCTCCTGAGTTTAGGCCTGGACTAAAGCCAAGCCCCATCTACAATTATTCTCTTTTGATTGGTAGAAGACTAGGTCCAGCAAATGGCTACAGATGCCTTTAACTCGCTTATATCTAGAACTGGATCCTGACTTTTGAAAAGTTGCTATTTGCTATTTGAGTGTGATCTTTCTCAACCTTGGAGAAAGAGGTCCTTATTGGCTCCTCAGTAAATTGGAAATGCAGACATTTTCTTTTGGGGGAGGAAAGGGGATAAGAATCCCCCCAGAAAAATATGTGGGTATTCCAAGGGTGCGTTTGGGGAGGTGGGACCACGTTTTATAAAAGGAGACACCCCTATGATTGGACATCCTTAGGATCAGCGCTGACACCCTCATGAAGTGGGCAGGATTTGAGTTGACCTTTGTGTTCACATCTCCACTTTGTTACTCATTAATTCACTAATTCATTCATTCAATAAATACTGATTAGCACTCATTTGATGATAGCCAGATACTATGTTAGATGCCAGGGACATCACTTCTGACAATTGTCCTGGATCTGGAAGGTGATCTGTGCTATGGTCTGTCCCTGGGCTTTAGGTCAGGCAGATCTGGGTTCTAGTGCCTTCTCTCCTGTTTGCTATTGTGTTACTATGTAAACTCACTCAATAACTTGTCATCTTGGTCTTACTTTATGCATCTGTATAATTTGCTAACAATTACTGCATAGAGCTGTGGTGAGGATTCCACAAATGATGTATATAACACTTTGTGCTGGACACATAGTAGGTCTCTCAACTTGTTAATTAATGGCTGCATCCTCTTTACTCATCTCTTGATCACCATCTCAAACTCACTGACTGCTCTTTGCCTGGGGCAACTTGGTCTCCAAATAGAATTTAATAGTGTTTAAGTCTTTACGGGAATAGACACGTGAATGAGATATTTTCAGTAGAGTAGAGATTCCAGTTCAGGATTTCAGAAATGTACAGATGCATTCCCAGTTCAACATTTTCTTTTTATCAGCATGATTGAAGATCTGTTTTTCTTTTTAAAGTAGAACAATTAAATTAATCAAAATGGTTATACTGGCAGGCTGGGCAACCATTACAATAAAGCAAATAATTGTATATAGTAATCAACGAGAAAGATAGAATGGAATAATAAAAGTATTTAATCCAAAGAAGGGAGAAAAAGAGGAGAAAAGAAACAAAAGCAGACAATTCAAACATAAAACAAATAGCAAGATGGTAGATTTAAACCCAACCATGTCAACAATCAAATTAAATGTTAATGGTCAAAATATCACAATTAAAAGACAGAGATAGACAGATTTGATTAAAAAAAAAGCAAGACCAACTATGTGCTTTTTACAAGAAATCTACTTTAAATAACACGACATAAATATGTTAAAAGTAAATTGATGGAAAAGATATATCATACTAATACTAATCTAAAGAAGCTGGAGTGGCTACAGAAATATTATATGAAATACATCTCCAGGCAAAGATTATTACTAGGTATAAAAAGGGCCAAGTAATAATGATAAAAGAGTCTACTTATCAACAGGACATAACAATCTTAAACATTTATGCACCTAGTAACAGAGCTTCCAAACATGAAGCAAAAACTGATAGAATTGCAATGAGACAAAACAAATAGACAATTGTAATCAGAGATTTCAGCACCTTCTCCTAATAATAGACAGAACATATGTGGAGAATTATCAATAAGGATATAGAAGACCAAAACAACACTATTAAGTAACTTGACATAATTGATCTTTATAGAGGTCTGTTGCATCCAACAGTAAAAGGATGTAAGCAATCTACACCCAGGAATCTAGCCCTTACACAGTACTCTAGCCAACTCTGTCAATAGGAAAACACTTCTTTAGTATTTTGACAGTAAATACCATTGTTCTGGGTCTCTTCAGGCCATGAGGAATCCCACAGAATTTCTGTTAGAGTAATACAGGCCCCTCCTTCAGCATTGCTGCTGAATACCCTGGTAGCAGCTCCAAGAGAAGGTCATTGTTTCAAGAGCATAGCTCACCTTCCCAGGATGAGGTCAGGGATTGAATCTGGACCAAAGGTCTAACCCTTACATTGTCATTTTGTTGGAGAGAACAGCAGCCTCTAAACTTTGTCCAGATGTTAAAATAACATATTATTCCCCTCGAGGGCTTGGATTGAAAAAACATGATAACAATGCCAGAATTTGGCCCATCCAAAGATTTTCTGCCATTTTTTAGGATATCTAGACTGTTGAAATCAAATGATAGAAATCCCTCCCAAAAAGACTTCTGTGAGAGATTTTACTTTCTTAAGATAGTGTTTGATGAGACACATTTTCCTATCCTCTACCTTCTCAGAGGGAGAAAATTTGAAAACATAAGAAGAACGATAGAACAGTCAAGTACACATGTGATCCGCTTTAAATTACAACATGTAAATGTAATTCACATAATAATGTAACAAATTATAAAATTTTGATAAAGGAGAAAAAAGGTAAACTAGAAGTATATTTGGTAAAATGATGACATTTTCATCGTGCTATTTTGTGGGTAACTCTACTATTCAAATTCCAGGAACTGTTATTCTTGGGAACCAGATGCACAAGTGAAGGATGGAGGAGAAAGATAGGTACAGCCACACTATAGCTTGTATGCACCTCACCATGAACCTTGCTGGCATCATGTGCTTCTATGCTCCAAATGAGCTTCCTCTACGAAACTGCCCCTCCTGTGAACATGAAATTATGCCCAGATTATAGCAAACATCATAATTTATCACAGTCTACCTTCAAGTGATATTATACCACTTTATGTAAAGTATAAGGACTTTACAACAGTGTATTTCCATTTCTCTCCTCCTAGCCCTTATGTTATTCTTATCATAAATATTACTTTTATGTATGTTAGAAACCCCACAATAAATTTTCATTACCTTGTTTAAATAGCCATTTATCTTTTAAAATAAATTAAATAATAAGTTAAAAAGCCTATACTTACCCATTTAGTTATCATTTCCAGTACTCTTCATTTCTTTGTGTAGATTCAGATTTATGTCTGCTATCATTTTTCTTCTGCTTGAAGTACTTGCTTTAACATTTCTTGTAATGCAGATCTACTGATAATGAATTCTTAGCTTTTGAATCTCTGAAAAAAATCTTTATTTTGCCTTTATTTTTCACAAGGTAAAGAATTCTTTGTTGACAGTTTTTCCCATCAGTACTGTAGAGATGTCACTCCATTATGTCCTAGTTTGCATCCTTTCTGAAGAAAAATCTGCCTCCATTTTCATCTTTGTTCCTCTGGATATAATATATCTTTTTTTTTTCTCTAACTGCTTTTAAGATTTCATCTCTATCATTGGACTTTAAGAAATTTGATTATGATGTGCCTTAGCGTAGTTCTTCATGTTTCCTTTGCTTGGTTCATTGAGCTTCTTGGATCTGTGGGTTTATAATTTTCATCAAATTTTGAAAATTTTCAGCTGATATTTCTTCAAATATTATTTTATGCCCTTCCTTTTCCCTTTCAGAGACTAAAATAACATGAACATTAGACCTCTCACAGTTGTCCCACAGCTTACAGATTCTCTGTCCTCTTTTTTTTTTTTTTTGGAAAGTCTCTATTGCTATGTCTTCAAGTATACTAATGCTCTCTTTTCCAATGTCTAATCTGTTCTTAATCTAATTTAGTACATGTTTCATCTTGGACATTGTAGCTTTATCTTTTAGAAGTTAGATTTGGGCCTTTCTTATATCTCTCATGTCTTAATTAACATGCTGGGGTATGAATATAGGAAATACAATTTTAATGATTTTTTAAACGTCCTTGACTACTAATTCTACCATTTGTATTAATTGAGTCAATTTCAATTTATTGAATTTTCTTCTAATTATGATCGTACTTTTCTCATGGATCCTTGACTTTCAGTGTCTGATGTCTAATGTTTTGAAAACCAGTGGTCTATATATGCCGTCTGCTTTTCTTGTTGTTTCAGGCGAGAGGGTAAATCCAATCTCTTTTAGTCAATTTTGGCTGGAAGCAAAGTTTGTACTATCTTTTATAATTAAAAAAAAATCTTGTGCCTTTTCTCTATTTTCATTTCATTTTTTTAAGTGGAATTGGGGGTGGGGGAGCTTATGGAGAGAAACCAGAAAAAGTTCCTTAGATAAAATGCTAAAGAGATGAATTTTGTCAATCTTTTTCACTGTCATAATTCTTTGCTTTGCCACCAGAGTGATCATTCCAAATCTAATCATTTCTCATTTCTGTCTAAATCCATCATGGCTCCTGAATGACTACTGAATAATGTCCAAACCCCTTAGTATGCATGCAAGGCTCCTGTGTACCTGTTAACTTTCATTTCTAGGACCATTCACCTCTCATCATACCCTGCACTCTAACTAAGCCTCTGCTGTCTGCCACAGTGGCAGTGAATCAGTTCTTGGGTCAGAACAACAGTTCAGCTCCTACTTAATGGCTGCCTGATCTTGGGAAGTTATCTTCTTTAATATATTAACTGAAAATAAGAGTAATAATACTACATACCTGCCAGGGTTGTTGTGAACATTAAATGAAATAATATCTGTGTAGTGCCCACCACAGAGTCTGGCATAGAGTAAGTGCTCTGTTAACATCATGTAGTAATTTGATGACTCCTCAAATACATCATGTTCTGCTTCTCTGCCCACTGGCCTTTCAGACATGGTTCTGCTGGAAGTTCTCCTTTTCCTGCTGCGTATGCCCTTCCCTGCTATGTCCTGGTTCTCTTTTCAGATGCATGTGGGAGGCTTTCTCTGACCTTCTGATCTTAGTAGGATGCTCTTGTTCCATGGCACCCGATTAACGTTTTTTCAAAATTGTTTTCCCCCTTCCATCTCCACTTAGGGGGAGGGAGACTATGGCTCATGGTAAGTGATCAATCAATGTTAGTTGAGTGAATGAATAAAGATGGCTGTTAAGAATTATTGAATAGAATGATGAAAAGGACATTTTAAAACTCTGACATAAAATGTTGTTGTTTGAATGACCACCAGTAGAGCCCCCAAATTCCTAGATGAAAGGACACTGGAAGAACAAGAGTAGTGTGCTCAGGGATACAACATGGCTGGTCACCACTGCATTTTGAGTGTCTCTGTAAAATTGCCACAAGAGGCTACAATTCAATGACAAGTAATGCTACTTGGCAAGGAAAAGAGCAAAGCCTGGTGATAGGAAGAAAAAAAAATGCAAGAAAATGAAAATCATGAGCCAAACAATGTGAGAACAGCCTCCTACCCACATCCTCACCCCATGGCCCAGGCGTCCAGCATTGCTGGCTTTATCTTTGCACAGCCAGATTTTAGGAAATCTTGCCAATATTGATATTACCCCACGTAATGAAATCAAGGTGGATTGGTGAACAACCAGTTTAAAAGTTAATTGTTGAAAACCCGCAGGTTAGAGCTCCTAAGCTAATTCCTGTTGGCTTGATGGCAATTTTGGTGCTTGCTCTTTTTTCAGTTGCTTTCATTTTTGATCGCTGTCGTTCTCTTGATTTTGATGGCAGGAAGTAGAGCTCCTTTTAATTTTATTTCCTAAGACAGTTAAGGGATGTCCTGTTTGGCTTTTCTGAGTGGTTGTTTTCTTTCCTCCCCTCCACTCACTTTGCTAATTTCTTTCTCTCTTCATCGTATGCCAGCCCTTTAACAATGCCTGCTTCTTGTCCTGGAGTCTTATACAGACATTTGGGAATCTTGGTAAACCCAATCCATGCCATCCTCAGCCTTTCTGAAGTCCCTGGATGCTGTGTTAAAGGAGATTCCTCATGACTGAGTCATTGGTGACATACTCAGAGCTCTGCCAGCATCCCCTCAGGGAATCAGGTCTCCTGAGGGTCCTGGAAAGAATCAGAGATGGGAGACCTCTGTTAATGGAAGACCTTTCTATCCCACAGATTGGAGGCTGTCACAGTGATGACCCATCTCGAGGAGAGCCTCACAACAAAACTGATGTCTCCTTTCCTCCCAGTGCCCTCAAATCTCAGGCTGAGGTGAATGAAAATAGGGGATTTTAGGAATTCTTATTTGAGGCAGGAAACTTACAAGGTATCCATTCTTTCTCAACCAAAGCCTGGCATGAATTTGGGTCTATCAGTATATTTTCATTTATTGATGAGCAGATCACAGACTAGCCCCTGGGCATGTTTTCAAACTTAATGAAGAAAAGACAGTTTCTGCCACAAGAGCTCTTCATCTAACCAACAGTGTCTGTCAAGAGCTACTCCACTCCTGGCTGTTCTCAGTAATGAAACCTTTCTCCTAAAGTCTGGAGAGGCTGGGGCCACAGGACAGTGGGCCATGGGAGGGAGGGGCAGAAGAAGACTGTAGTTCATCTCAACTATTTTTCCTTTCCTTGACCATGGGCCTTGGCGAAGGCATGGGGGAGACCAGAGGGGTGAGGTTTGGTGGCATCTGGAATATCATGGGAAGCAGAGACAATAGGGAGTCTTTCCCCAAGGGGAATGATTCTATGGCAGCTGCTTTAAACTTGGAGGTGGTTTTTTTCATGCCCTGTGGTGGAGAGCCAGCATCTAGGAATTTTCCTTGCAGAAGTTTACTATCCTTTCCATTTAGGATGCAGAAAATAGAATTTCTATTCTATTCAGAGATCTGAGGCCTATCTTGGAGATTGCGTATTTCAAGGATTTTCAAACCTTTCTTTTGCTGGGAAACACATTTTTTCTCCTCAAAGGAAAGCTACTGCTTCTGCAAAAGCCCAACAGGTACACATACCAAAAGAGAAATAAAGATTTGGTAGTTTGGAGTGGAACAAAGTGGAGAGAACTCTATGCTAGGGTGCAAACCCCAAGAGGCCATGTAGATGCTCCAGAAAACTAGGTTTCTGAGAAGCACTGAAAACCATGAATCTAGTTCAGTGCCCTCAAGTTAAGGAGCAAAGAGGTCATGAGAATTGTTGAAGGGCAAACATAATTCCTGGTGGAGTTGGTCTTCTGATTTCTCTTCCCCTCTTAAGATGAGGCATCTACTTTGTGCCAAGCATCCTAATGTGCATCAATAATACAGAGAGGGAGGGGGAGGGGGAGGAAGAAGAACAGGTTGTGCATGGATCTATGGATCTTCTGACCATTCTTGACAAGGTGAGGTCTTATAGGTCTCCAGGACATCCCTTTATTTCTTTCCCTTGCTCTTCCAGCAACAATATTGCTTTCTCTTAAAAGAATTCATGTATCTATGACAGAAGGATTTCATACTTCTACTTTCTAGGAGAAATGATTTGCTCACATTGGCCAGAAAACTACAAGTTATCTTTGTGACCTCCACATCCCTCATCTCCTTTAATCAGCCCGACACCCAGATCCATTGAATTACCTCCCAAATAACCTGAGTCAGTCTACTTGGCTTCATCTTCATCCAATACCCTGGTCCAAACCACCATGATTTCACTGCAGCTGGCAACAGCCTCCTTACTGCCTCACCTCTTTCATTCTGGTCTCATTTAAATTCATTCTTCACACACAAACCAGCATGATGTTTTTGAGCTTTAGCTCTGATTATGTCACTTCCTCTACCAACTGAAAACTCCTCAATGGCTTCCCATTGGTTTTCGGGTAAAGACCTCAATCTTTAACGTACTTCTTGTACTGCATGGTCAGGGTCCTTCATGTGTATCCAACCTTTTCTCACATCTCCTTCTCCTCTCTCTACCCTCCCACTGCACCAACATCCTTGCCATGCCCTCTCTTGCCACGCCCTCTCTTGCCACAGGGACTTTCCATGTGCTGTTTTCTCTACCTGAAATTCTCTCCCTACCCCTATTCACCTAGAAAACTCCTTTTCAACCTCAGCTTTCCATTCACTTATAAAAGAATCCTCTCCCTCCCTCTGACTCAGTTATATTCCCTTATTGTAAGCTCTCATTGCGTCATGTGCTTCTCCTCTGTAGCACTTCCACAGTAGTAGTTTCGCATTTCCTTGTGTGGTAATGTGCTTGGTGTCTTACTCCCCTGGGAGACTATTAGCTCCGTAGGATGGGGACCATGGTTGTTTTAGGCCTAGCACGGTGCCCTTCATAGAGCAGGGGCTCAATAAATATTTCATGAATAGGTAAGTGAATGAATGAATGAACTAATTTCTGGAATGGGACATCTTTGCTGAATTGTCCCTTTGGAGTGATGAGTAAGGGAAGCTTCTGCTTCTGGGACAAGGGGCTTTTTAACTCCTCCTTTGATATCACCCTCTTTTCGCTCAAATTCTGAAAAGTTCCCAGAGCAAGCCTTTGGGATCCTTGACACAACCACCTACCTCAGGAAGCAATGGGATGGGGCACCTTCCCTTGTGCCTCTGGAAGCATGGCCTTTCCTTTGAATTTCTCTGAGGACAGCCCTCTGCGAGCAGTGTCTTCTTCATCATTCCTTCATGTGCCAAATGAGGAATTGGGTGAAGAAGAGCCCTCAGATTGACCACACAGTCAAGAGTGAGAGCAGAAAACCATCACTTTGATGGAGATGGGAGCATGGGAATGACATAAATAAGTCACAGGCTGTGTCTTCTAACTAATTTTGGTGCAACTTTGCCCTTTAATTCATCTTTTAAAAATGCCTTTCAATTTCTTGATCTTCCTCAACCTTGACCTTTGCTATCAGCCACTCTGCAAACAGTATAACATTCTTAACAGTTCAAAAGTTGTTTGAGTCTAGGATTCAAGGAGACAGAACATCACTTTCCAGTCTCTGAGTTCCATCCATTTTGTTTGAGAAAGCCAAAATATGGCAGATCACCTGAGAAGTGACATGTGGTGCAGAAAAGAGCAATGGCTTTGGAGATTGATAGCTCTGGGCTCTGACACTTACTAGTTAAGTTATTTAGGCTCTCTGAGCCTCAATTTACTTTTCTGTGAAATGGAGTTAAAATACCACAATGTTGTTGTAAGTTTAACTGAGGTAATATCTATAAGCTTTTTGGCACAAATCTTGGTCAAGATGCTTAATGAATATTAATTTTCTGTCTAGAGTCTGTCCCTCAATGGCTCTTCCTAGGGTTGCAGGTCTATCAACTGTCTTGATTTAGGTGAACATTAGACTCCTGTTTCTTTAGCACTGACTTCTAGCTGCCCCTACTGTGCAGTTGGCACACAAAGATGCTTGTTCCCTGGAACTCTGCTTGGCCAACCCCAAAGCTGCCCATCATAGGCATTCCCAAGGTCTCCAGTCAGGCCTGAAGCAAAGTTAGTTCCTTACACTCATGCTGAAATTATGCCTGAAGTTCATGCATGGGCTGCCACCACTGCTATTCCCTGGGGCTCCCACTGGAGTGCCTATCAAAGCTTTGTCACCACTTTTTGAAGAGGAAGTTGCCCAAATGGAACCCTCAGCATCACTTCCTCTGTCCTAAAGTTCTTGGTAATTGGCAAACATGGATATCACTGGCCATGTCCCCATCAGCCCTTGGAGTTGGAATCCTCAGTCCAGATGGTGTTTCAGACTGGAAGCAGGGGGAAGCTGGGGCTCCTAGTACTTCTTTTCTGTGAATACTTTGGGCTTTTCAGTTTCATAGTTTCCACTAGGTGACCCTATGGTAGAACTTGGTCACTTTTCCCACACTGAGGATCCAAGCCAGGGTCCTGACAGAGTAGGCTAGATGGGTCTGTCTTTGGAGGTGTTCTTCCCTCCTCAAGGTCTGGCATGGGACATATGCCTACTGACCTTTTTCCTGGATCCTCCCTCCACCCCCACAATTTTTCCTGTGCTGTTTTGGTCAACAATTGATCATAACTTTTTTAGCCTTTTCTCAGCTGCCACACCTATGACGGATGATTTTTACATACTCAAAACACTCCCAAACACATGTCCAAATTTTGAGGTCCTCCCTAGAATTTTGTCAGGGAGGTATAGCCTTACAGTAATTTACAGTTGCCACAGTGCTCCCTGGTATATCCGTAGCCCTTTTCTCCTGTGGCTAATGACACAGGTTGGGTGGTGTTCAGATTTGGCAATTCCCAGACACTAACTATATTCCCTTGCTTTCTTTCTCTCTCAAATTTAAATACACTGAGTGAGAAAAGTAAACTAGAATTTGCTTAAATATGTTAAAAAAGTTTTTTAATCTTAAAACTTTATTACTAGTGGTAAATTACTGTGATCTCCCCACAGATGCTTAAGACACACTGGCAAGGAAGTGGCCTTAAGGGGAGGAACCTACTGAAGAGTGAGTCTTTCAAGGGCTATCCTCATTGGTTACCTAGATACTCATAGTCTCTTGGCACAGTTGGGACCTAGAAGTTGAGAGAGACCATGAGTCTTCCTTAAGGTGGGCAGGGCATTCTTATCGAGTCTTCTTGAGCCATGCTCCAGTGAAAGGGACCCACCGGGCCACTTAACGAAGTTGAACTCTGATCCCCCAAGGTTGGCAATGGAAGGGCGATATAGCAAGATAGGTAAGTCCCCTAGGAGCCACATTCCCATTGCAGATTCTACTCATCACTGCCATTCCTATGTGGAGGATATTAGTAGACCAGTAGAGATTAAGCTTCATCGAACTCAGCCCAACTCTTTTCTACTTCTTCCCTCAGCATGTGCTTCCTGTCACTCAGCAGGGCCCTCTTGCTTCAGGCTTTGATGCCTGATGGCTCGTGAGCCACTACAGGCACTATCATGGTGGTGGTGGTAGTGGGGGCTATGCTTTTTCTCTAGCTTCCATCCCAGCTTGGAATAAGAAGAGCAAATGCTGTCACCCCTGTGGCTTCTTACAGTCTCTCTTCCAAGGTGATGGCATGTCTCAGAGCAGAGCAGGACTGAACCTGTGGGTATGCTGAGGACAAACAGAAGCCTTGGCTCTTGAGGGGGTAAGAGGACAATGACAGGGTGCCAGAGTATGGGACTGTCTGTGATTCTGCCCACTAGGTATCTTCTCTGGCTTTACACCACTCACTCCTCCAGCCCCTCCTCCTTACCCCCTGAACTCTGACCAAGGAAGTCCCCAGGGGCCCAGGCTCTTAGAATTTATGGAGACAATGACTCTGTGTCCTCTGAGTCTTCAGCAAGTCTTGGAGCTTTGATGTCTGTCAGCTTTGCTTGTGGTTGGGTGGATGGTGGGGAGAAGTGCCACTTTAACCTCTGTACCCCATTATTCCTGCCCTGCTGATCCCCGGAGCAGCGAAGAAACATTCCAGCTTTGAAGATGGGCCCTGGTCAGTTCCGAATCCCCAAACAGGTGCTTCTGGCCATCAAAGTCTTGAAGCAGTTAAACTTGCTTTCACCTTTGTTGCAGTTCCCTTAAAAGAAAATAGAGAGATCTTCAAAAGGTGGAAGGGGTGGCAGGCCAGAAACGTAAAGTGTGTGCAATCACTCAGATACAAGTGGCACCACTAAAAATTGCCTTCATATATCAGCTTATGGTTTACACACTCTGGCAGAAAGGACACTAAAAGGTCAGTGGAAAAAAAATTTATATGTCAGGCCTGGAGCTGTGACTCCAAAGTTGGTGAGAAGACACGATCTGGGAAGGGTTCTAGAGGGACCGGCTAAGTGCTTGATGTGGCAGGATTCTTTTTTTCACTCTTTATTTTGTTTTATTTTTAAGGAAGTTGCTTGCAAACGTCAGCAGAGAAGCTAAGGTATAGACTCGGAGTAACCTCTTGCTCCGACCCCCGGTGACAAGACGGATAGTTCCATTCATCTATGGGTGAGCAGCGAAAGCTCCCTGCATTTTTTTCCTTTTTGCTTGGATTCAGGATATATTTGTTTGCAGAGAGGGATGTCATGCTTGTGAATGCACTGCTCAGTCATGTGCCCGAGGTGAAATCAGAGGAGGGGAGAAGAGAAGAGATGGGAGGGAGGCGGTGTGGGGAAAGGGCAAGCTATACTCTGGGGGCTTTGAGTCATGCCAGCTCTGATCCAGAAACAAATCTTCAACCAAATGCTAATGGAGAATGTGCCTTCCAACCAGAAGGATCAGCAAATATGCTGTAAATTAATAATGCACCCTTTTAGTAGCAATTGTCTTGTGAAAAAGTCCGAGGGAGAATTATTTATCCACTCCCCCTTCCATCCCGCCTCCCATAAGAGGAGGAACTAGAACATTGTAGGTCTCTTGGAGTTTTGTTTAAGACTGACCCGCCCCCCCTTACTTTATTACCCGTGTAACATTTTAAGGTTGTTTTTTCCTCTCTGTCTCCTCCAGCAAGTCTCTATTGATCACTGTTTACAGTTATAATCCCTTCCAAATTTATCATCCATGACTAACACCACATGTATTGATTAGTGTTGACGGATGTCCCTCTACAGTATAGAACCACCGTGACCCTGGCTAGTGAAATACAAGAGAGATGGAGAGAGATAGAAATATGCATTTTCCCCATCTCCTCAATTTTCTTTTGGCAATTTTCTGCTCCCCCTTTTGTTCACAGCTTAGATGACTTCTTTCCTACCTATCCAGAGGAATTGCTTTCTATATTTTAAACATACTTCTTTCCTCCTACCAAAGTTTTTTGGGAGGAAAAGAAAGTAGCTGTGTTGTCCCTGGGTGGCAACTAGGGGTCACCAACAGGTCCTGAAGGAGATCAGATTTATGAGGGACATCTATGTGTCTTAACCTAAAGCTTGAGGACCAAAGATGTAAAGGCTAGTTTTTTATGGATGAATTAGATGCCATTTGTGACTAAGGACAAGGTGTCTGAAATCTGGGCTATAAATGGAATCATTTGGCAATAGTGCAATTTTTTTGACCTTTTTTTTTTTGCTGAGGAAAATTTACCCTGAGCTAAAATCCACCACCAATCTTCCTCTTTTTGTACGTGAGCCAACGTCGCAATATGGCCACTGACAGACAGTGCTGTAGATCTGGGCCTGGGAACTGAATGCAGGCTACCAAATTGGAGTGTGCCAAATTTAACCAGTAGGCTACCGGGCCTGGCCCTGGCTCTTTTTTGCTTACTCTCTGTAGTGTCCTCTCTGCCTCTTGTGGGGCAAAGGCAAGTGGTGGCCAGGTTGTGAAGCTGTGTGCTTATCTGTCTTGCCTGAGCCACGTGTTCAGGGCTTCCTGTCTTGAATGTTCTGCATGTACATCTTAGGTACCCACCCCACCTGCCCCCCAGGCTGGCACTGAGTTGTGGCGAGGTCTGACCCTTACCTCTGAGTGGCCCACAAGTGGCCAAGCTGTTGCGCCAGCCCTGAGCTCAACCGCCTCCTCTGTGCAATGGAAACAATAATACTTCCCTTGTCCACCACACAAGGAGGCCGCAGAGTCACAGCTGTGAGAGTGCTTTAGAAAATCAGAAAGGATCAACCCAAGCCAGGATGGTACAATTATTACTCTGGAAGCTTTCTCTTCGCTCTCTGTCTCTTTCTGTCTCTGGATCTTGATCTCTCTCTCACACTTCAAGAAGGTTTTATTACTCTGCAAGGTTTTTCTTCTACTCCAGGGAGCTTTACGGAAGGACCCAAGGACTAGACTTGAGAATAGAACAAAGAAGTATAGAATGCAAAGAGAATTTAGAGGTCTCATAGATTAACCCTTTAATTTGACTTGTGAAGAGACTTAGGAAGCCTAAAAATTTTGGAGTAACTTGTTTGATGTCCTACAATGGGTGATAGATAAACCCAGAAAGAGCACTCAGTTTTCCGACTCTTAGGCAAGTATCTTCCCTTCCCTTCTCTCCCCTTCTCACCACCTCTCCATCTCTCCTCCTCCTTCTCTTCTTCTCTCTCCCTCCCTCCCTCCTTCTTTCTCTGTTTCCCTCTCTCTCTGCTCTCTCTTTCTTTTCCCTCTCTCCCCTCTTTCCATTCCTCTCCCTCTTCATCCCCCACCCCATCAGCAACATTCTAGGTCTAGCAGTAGAGACACAAGACCCTTTCGCTCTTGAAGCTCACTTTTCCTTTGGAAGACAGAAGCATTTTATAAGAAACTCAAGGATTTCTTTACTACAGAAAATTCACATTTAAAAGTCAATTTCCTTTCTAGAGGAAAGGGAGGAACGCTCAGCTCCTAGGGGTGGGCACATCTACCTATAGAGTGTGCCATTCTGTCACGCTACAGCACTTTTGCCCAGCTGTTTAGTTGACTCATATGTAAATGATATTTTGTCCTCTCGCATCGCCTCAGCCCCCGCTATTGACAATAATTTGATGGGAAGATTTTTGCCTCTTAATTTTTTTATTTTCCAAGTTTTCATGGTCTGTTTGTAATAGTGTTTTTGGTTCTTTGCACTACTTTACATTAAGTTTCTCATATGGGTCTTATTATACCTGAATACTGCTCAGTTATATGATGATATAGCTGTAAATCCTCAATAAAAAGATCTTTAATAATCAGTTGGCATTTATTTAATATACCACCCATCTTATTAAATCTAACTCCTTAGATTTAATAGGACAGTTTATTGTATTTTCACATCGGAGTAGTGATGCTATAGTCATGCTTGAGAAGGCACTTTCATTATAAACTCCTGTTTTCAGGCACTTATAATTTTCTCAAGTAGCACATTTATTTCAATGTGCAATCATTTTCTGTTCTCTTCTCCCTCTCTCTCTCCATTTGTATCATTTTTCTCATTTTTAAAAAAGTTTAATAAGGAAATATATCTCAAACTTCAGGGAGAAAAGCTTGTCATTGGCTGAGAATAGCTGAGCAAAGCTGCTTGAAATCCAGATTATTATTTCGTGTCTTCAGTCAGCTTGATGTAAATGTTGGTGAAGGCTGTAGTCCCAGAATCATCCTCCAGTAAAGTGAGGAATGTTCTCCCAAGTGCTTTAAAGTGCATTTTGTTTTTCCTTTTGGGGGCGTTTAAACATTCTCCAGCTTTCACCAGTGGCAGGAAACTGAGGAATTGAGCAGGCGGGAAACAGACCAGAATGGACTGGAGTAGAGTCAGACCTCTCAGTTCCTCACTTGATGCTTTCCCTTTCAGTCCAGTCAGTGTGGAACGTGGGCTGTGCCCCATCGTCTGGGCACTTTGCACAGGTAGTTTCCCTTGCTCACTCTTGGCCTGGTTAATGCCAACTCCTCCTTCAGATCTCAGAACAAGCATCGCTTCCTCAAAAATGCCTGTCATAACCATGTAGACTGAGTCTGGTTCCCTTGCTATGTGTCTCATACAATGGGGCTCCCTTTGCTTTAGAACTCATGTTTCATTTCCATTTATTATGGTCGGTGGTACACCTGAGCGGCTCATACTGTCTTATGTGAGCTGATGGTGTACATCTCTTCCCAGCTCTGTGTTCAGTGACATCAACTTGATAGCCTGAAATCAGTCACAGTGAGCATTTTTACACCAAAGAAATGGGCAAATGCTACAAATCAGAGCTTACTCCTCCTCCACTCTCAGAGAGCTGGTTTTTAAACATTCACCAGCATACCACTTAAGTGGTGATTTGTAAAACCTGTCCTCTCCACTAAACTGTAAACTCCATGAGAACAGGGACTCTGTCTATTTTGTCCCTGTTGTATTCCTGTCACAGTGTCCGGCATGACTTAAGTAGTTAAATAACTGAGTTTATAAAGAGGTTTGGGAATAGACAGAGTCTTGTTTAAGCAAAGACCCTGGGCCATTCAGAGGGTCTTAATCTTACAAGATTAAGCTTCTCCATGATTTACCTCTAAGAGTAATTCATCGTGCACCAGGATCTGGCTTCCTAAGGAAAGGAAGATTCGTAGATATTTGATTGCTCTCATTGGTGAAATGATTCATCAGGAAGCCCTTGAAACTGTTTATCCAGGCGCAGAAGGATAATTCTGTGTAGGCAAGGGCAGAGGCTGGATACTGCTCTCTGCCTCTGTTGAATTTATTTCTTAAGAACATTCTCTGTGTCCTCCTAGATAGCTGATTCCATGGTTTCATGTTCTTGATTTTGAAAGAATGAAAGATTTTCCTTCTACCTCCTCACCATGCTCCTACTTAGCCTCTGTTATCTAAGGAAATGGGGTCCGAACATGAAGTCGGAGAGATCTGGGTTCAAATTTGGGCTGTGCCAGAGTTTTGTAGCCTTGGAAATTAATTCCATTCTTAGAGCCTCAGTATCATCATCCTTAAAGTATGATACCTTATAAAATTGTTACGTTGTATGAGAGTAAACAATTTGTGAAGTTACTGACAAAAGTAAAGATTATTATTAATTTTTAAACTTTTTCATCTTTTCTCCTAGACCTGGATTTTGACTTTGTTGTTGTAGTTGAAGAATGAATGACAGAATGGTTGCACAAATTACTTTGGTGGGATGAAGGAAACGTAATTAATATTGTTGATTAATTTAAAACATTTTCTGTCAAGGATTTTGCTTTCTGTAATAGAAGACTGAGCAATTTGGACAACCATCCCACTGAGAACAACTAGAAAAATTGAAAAAAAAGTGTGACAAACATCTATTGAAAGGCAGAGTAGAGCTAACAAGACAATGCAAACTGATAGGCCAAGATCTGGGAGAGTATGAAACCTAGATGGCCAAGCCCAGTGCTTGGAGCAATGTTCCCCAATGGCAGCTATTGGAATCTTGGAAGAAGTTACCTGGAGGCTGAGAAGCTGGGCACAACTCTTGACAGTCTCATAAGGCTAGGCGGAAAATTGGAGTTCAGGGACTCAAAGAACCCTGGGAGAGCACTAGGCTTTCAGCTGGAGTAAGATTAAACTGATTGTATACTTATTTGCAGGGACTGAAGCCCAGCTTCGGATCATCTCAATCTCCTATTGGAATGAAGTGACCTGGGATGCTAGGGCTCCTTGCCAACTTTTAAAAGCAAACATAAATCCTTTCTGGAGGACAGTTGTATACTCCTAATCCTGAAACTACTACAATAGTTTTCTATACACAGTGTTGTGCGCTCAAGCACAATTAACCAAGTATATAAAAAATATAAGATAATGTCATAAAAAACTAACAGAACAATATATAATGTAAATAGACCAGATGGGATCCAGATAATGGAATTATCAGACCTGAATTTTGAAATAACCATGATCAGTTGGTATGTTTAAGGAAATAAAGGGAAAGACTGAGAATTTGGGGTATAAGCCAAACACTCAAATAACTAACCAAATAAATAAATAAATATTCTAGAACTTAAAATACAATGGAAATTAAGAACTCAGTGGATGGATTAACAGTGATTGGATACAACTGAAGGGAGAATAAGTAAACTGTAATATAAGTCAAAAGAAAACAATCAAAATGAAGCTTTGGGTATCAAAGAAGGAAATGGGGGAAAGAGAGAAAAAATCAGGCGTTAGAGAGAAAAGGTCTAATGTGTGCAGTTGAAAGCCCAGAAGGATAGGAGAGAGAGGATTGGGTAAAAGCAGTGTTCTAAGAGACAATGGCTGAGAGTTTCCCAAAACTGATGAAAGGATATCAAGTCACCTATTAAAGGAGCACTCTGAACCTGAACTAGGATAAATACGGTAAAATTGCATAGTTGCATGAAATATTAAACTGCTGAAGTGAGCAGACAATGAGAAAATCTTAAGAGTAGCCAGAGAGAAAAGAGTAAGAAGATTAACACGGACTTTTCAACAATAGCAGTGGAAGCCAGCAGTGAATGAACAGTATGTTAAAAGCACTGAAGAAAGTGGCAACATAGAATTCCATACCCAGTGAGAATATCCCAAAAAAATTGAAGGCAAAAGGGAAATATTTTCAGACAAGTGAAAACCGAGACGATATGTCACCGGCAGATCCATACTAAAGGAAGGTATAAAGGGTATTCTTGAGTGATTTCAGACTAAAGGTTGAGAATGTAGGAGAAATAAAAAGGGTAAATACGTGCATATTTATAGATATTAACAATAAAATAATATTATGTGGGAAGAATAAATATATAGAACTAAAATGCAGCATAACAATGACGTATAAGTTTGGGGAGATTAGTGGAGTTAAAGTGTTTTGGGGCACTTGAACTGCCTGGGAACAAGTGAAAGTCTGAATTTACATTAGACTGTGATAAATCGAGAATGTATATTTTTATCTCTAAGCAGCTACTAAATAAAATATATACACTTACACTAACAGAGTGCATAACAATGTAACAGAAGGTGTATGGAATAAATAAATACACTCAATCAATCCAAAAGAAGGCAAGAAATGATGGAAAAAGTGCAAATAAAAACAAAACAGTTGTAGGAAGGAGTAAGTAGGAAGATGACAGATCCAAACTCAAACATATCAGTTATTGCACTCAAAGTATACAGATCAAATGCACCTATTAAAAAAATGTAAGTTGTTAGGCTAAATAAAAAACAAACCCAACTATACGCTGCTTATAGAGACACAGCATAAATATATGGGTACACAAAGTTTGAAATTAAAAGGATAGGAAAACACCTACTTACATAAAGCTGATATGGCTCTATTAATATTATTAAAGAAGACTTTAAGATAGAAAATATCACTAGAGATGAAAACAGACATATCATAACGACAAAAGGGCCAATTCACTGGAAGATGTAATAGGTCCAAATTTATAGCTAGTTAGTAGACAGTCCCCAAAAACAATCACAAAATATATGAAGCAATCCAAAGGAGAGCCAAAGGAAGAATAGAGAAATTCATAATCACAGTAGGAAAATTTAACAGACCTCTTTTAGTAACTGATAGAACGTACAGACAAAAAGGTAATAAGGATATAGGGCCCTTAAACAACATTATTAACCATATTGACCCAACTGACACATAGAAAACACTGTAGCCAACAACGTTTTTTTATTATTGTAAAATATGCATATATAAAATTTACCATTTTAGCCATTTTTACATGTATGGTTCAGTGACATTAAATACATTCACATTGCTGTGCAACCATCACCACCATCCACCTCCAAGAACTTATTTTTAAATTCACAGAGAACATACACCAAAACTGACCATCTCCTGGCCCATAAAGCAAGTCTGAACAAATTCTCAAAGGATTGAAATACATAATTAGTCTCTTACTAGAGTGAAACTAAGGTAGAAATCCATAACAAATGGGTAACTTGAAAATCCCCAAGTGCCTGAAAATTAAGCAATATCCTTCTTTCTAACCATTGTGTTAAGGAAATAATCACAGTAAAAATTTAAAAAATATTTTGAACCAAATGGTAAGGAAAATATCACATATCAAAACTTTTGTGATGCAGCTAAAGTTCTGATCAGAGAGAAATACACAACAACAAATGCATATAGGAAAGAAAAAAGGCTGAAAACCAACAATCTGAATATTCATATCAGGAAGTTAGGAAAAACAGCAAATCAAACCCAAAAAAGTAGAAGAAAGGAAACAAAAAAATAAACCACAAAATTAATAAAATAGAATGCAAATATACAATAGAGAAATTTAATAAAGCCAAAAGTTAGTTCTCTGAAAGATGAAAACTGATAAACCACAAGTCAGACTGATTAAGAAAGAAACAGAGAAGGCACAAATAGCAACTGCAGGAAAGAACAAGGAATTTAATACAGGTGGTACAGATATTAAAAGAGTTATCAAGAGGAAATTAGGGAAAATTCTGTGCCCAAAATTCTGAAATTTCAATGAAGTGGACAAATTCTGAGAAAAATATTATTTGTCAGAATTGCAAGAAAAATACCAATTGAGGAAATTTGGTTGTAGTTAAAATTTTTCCACAAAGAAATTTTCATGCCCACAAGACCTCACAAAAGACTTGAATCCTTTTAAAATTATTGAAATGTTTTCTGTGCTTTTTTTATTATGGGAAAAAATATATAATACAAAAATTTTCATCTAAACAATTTCCAAGTGTACAGTTCAGTAGAGTTAAGTATATTTTCATTGCTGTGCAGAAATCTCCAGAACGTTTTCATCCTGTGAAATTGAAACCCTATACCCATTAAATAATTCCTTATTTCCTTCTTCCCCTAGGGCCTGGCAATTAACATTCTATTTTCTTCTTTTACTAATTTAACTATTTGAGATACCTTATATAAGTGGAATTACACAGTATTTATCTTTTTGTGACTGGTTTATTTTACTTAGGATAATGTCCTCAAGGTTTATACATGTTGTAGCATGTTTCAGAATTTCCTTCCTTTTTAAAGGTGAATAATATTCCTTTCTGTGTATATACCGTGTTTTGTTTACCTATTCTTTTGTTGATGGGCACTTGGGTTGCTTCCACATCTTGGCTATTGTACATAGTGCTACTATGAACATGGGTGTGCAAATATCTCAAGACCTTGCTTTCAGTTTTTTCAGATATAGACTCAGAACTAGAAATGCAGGATCAATTAGTAATTCTATTTTTAATTTATTGAGAAACTATCACACTATTATTCATAGAGGCTGCACCATTTTACATTCCCACCAACAGGACACAGGGTTCAAATTTCTCCACACCCTCGCCAACACTTAAACAAAAATTATTTACAGTAGCCATTCTAATGGGTATGAAGTGATATCTCATTGTGGTTTTGATTTGCATTTTCCGAATGATTAATAATATTGAGTGTCTTTTCATATGCTTGTTGGCCATTTGTATATCATCTTTGGAGAAATGTCTATTCAAGTCCTTTGCTTTCTTTCTTTCTTTCTTTCTTTTTTTTGCTGAGGAAGATTCTCCCTGAGCTAACATCTGCTATCAATCTCCCTCTTTTTGCTTGAGGAAGATTTGCCTTGAGCTAACATCTGTGCTGATATTCTTCTATTTTGTATCTGGGTTGCCACAGCATGGCTGCCAACAAATGGTGTAAGCCTGTGCTCTGGAACCAAACCTGGGCCACCAAAGCAGAATGTGCCAAACTTAACCACTAGGCCATTGGGCTGGACCCCTGTTTATTTTTTAACTGGGGTATTTTTTGGTTGTTGTTGGGTTGTAGAGGTTCTTTATATATTCCCTTATTATTATCTCCTTATCAGATATATGATCTGCAAATATAATCTCTCATTCCATGGGCTGCCTTTTCACTCTGTTGATTGTATCCTTTGATGCACAACAGGTTTTAATTTTAATGTAGTGCAATTTGCCTAGTTTTACTTTTCTCGCTTGAACTTTTGGTGTCATATCCAGGAAATCCTTTCCAAATCCAATGTCATGAAGCTTTTGCCCTATATTTTCTTCTAACAGTTTTATAGTTGTAGGTCTTTAGGCCTTTGATCTATTTTGCATTAATTTTTGTAGGTATAAGTTAAGGGTCCAGCATCATTCTTGTGGATGTGAATATTCAGTTCATTATTTGTGGAAGAGACCTTTTTTTCCCCGTTGAATAATCTTGGCACTCTTGTCAAAAATCACTTGACCCTATATACGACTGTAATTTCTGGGCTTCCTGTTATATTTCATTGGTCTATATGTCTGTCTTTATGCCAGTACCACACTGTTTTGATTACTGTAGCCTTGGAATAGGTTTTGAAATCAAGAAGTGTGATACCTCTAACTTTGTTTTCCTTTTTAAGATTGTTTTGGTTATTCAGGATCCTTGAGAGTCCACATGAGTTTTAGGATGGATTTTTCTATTTTGCCAAAAAAGGCATTGGGATTTTGATAGGGATTGCATTAAATCTGTAGATTGCTGTGGATACTTTTGACATCATAATGGTACTAAGTCTTCCAATTCATGAACGTGTGATGTCTTTCCATTTATTTGTGTCTTCTTTCATTTCTTTCAGCAATGTTTTGAAGTTTTCAGTGTATGTCTGTTGCCTCCTTAGTTAAGTTTATTCTTAACTGTTTTATTCTTCTTGATGCTATTGTAAATGGAACTATTTTCTCAATTTCCTTCCGGACTGTTCATTGTTAGTGTATTGAAAGGCAACTGATTTTTGAGTGTTGAGTTTAAGTCACTCAACTTCGCTGAGTTCTCATTAGTTCTAACAGTTGTGTGTGTGTGTGTAATCTTTAGAGTTTTCCATATAAAATCATGTTGTCTATGACAGAAATAATTTTACTTCTTCCTTTCCAATTTGGATACATTTTATTTCTTTTTCTTGGCTAAGTGCTCTGTCTGGACTTCCAGTACTATGTTGAGTAGAAATGGTAGAACCAAGCATCTTTTTCTTGTTCCCAATTTTAGAGGAAAAGCATTCAGTCGTTCATCATTTAGTATGATGTTAGTTGTGGTTTTTCATATATGGCCTTTATTCTGTTAAGGTAGTCTCCTTCCTTCTATCCCTAGTTTGTTGAATGATATTCCCTGTACTTTTGGAAAGAATGTGTGTTCTGCTGTTGTTGGGTGGACTGTTGTATAAATATGAATTAGGTCAAATTGGTTGATTATTTTTTTTGTTCTTCATATTTACTGATTTTCTTTCTGCTTTGTAATCAGTTATTAATAAAAGAGCTTTGAAATTTTGGACAATAAGTATTATTTTATCTATTTTTCCTTTCACCTATCAGCTTTAGGTATTTTGAAGTTCTGTTATTAAGTGCATAGATGTTTAAGATTATTATGTCCTTTTGTTGACTTTGCCTCTATCATTATGAAATGACCCTCTTACTCTGTGGTAACACTCTTTGCTCTTAAATCTACATTGTTTGATATTAATATAGCTACTCCTACTTTCTTTTAACCAGTATTAGCATAGTATATCTTTTTCCATCTTTTTCCTTTTAACTTATTTGTATCTTCATATTTAAAGTGCGTTTCTTGTAGTCAGACCATAGTTGAGAATGACTGCTGAGCTGCTGAGCAAAACAAAAGAATAAGAAAAAGAAGAGACTTTCTATTAATTTATAAATATCCAAACCAGCTTTTCAAAATGAAGCTGTCATTCTAGTTCCATAATGCCATGTTTAGAGAAGGAGAAAGTGGCCAGATTAAGAGAACCTACATAACGAGGGATAGAGACTTGATTTAGGGGAAATTGAAAAAAATACACAGATATAAATATGAGCCTATTTTCATATTGAAACTGGAATTGAACTAGTTTCATCTCAGAAATTTCTCAGTATAGTGGATGCTAATCTTTGCTTCTCTGCCATTTCAGAGTTTGCGTTGTATGGAGTATGTTAATGCTCCAGAGCCTATGTGTCACTTGGAAAGTAGGAGGAATTTTTGGCAGAATGGCAAACTAAACATCCTGACCAACACCTCTGATTGGAATTTTAAAAATGCTACATGAAATATAAACAATACTTATTGTTAATGCTTTGCAGAGGTGGCAAAAAAGGAAGGAATATGCAGAGGCCAATAGAAGGCAGAGTAGGAAATATGACAAGTAAATCAGTACCAGTACTGGCTGTGCTCTGAGAGATTCTGCTGAACCCTAATGACACTGGATTTTGACTTGGGGCACAGGAAGGTGGAGATAAAACCTACCCTCCCCAGTGTAGGAAATCTGACAGGGTCTTCCATATAAATGTAGAATCCCAAAGGGTTGCATTATAAGCATGAAGGTGAATAAGAAAAAACCCAATGCAGAAGGAGATAGCAAAGATAAAAATTTGCCTTTGTTGCAGAGCAAAGGGCAAAAAATATTTTCTGAGAATTAATAGCCAACACCTTGCTCTCAGGTGAGTTTGAGATCAGAATTCATGCCACCTATATAATCTCAGAAAAGTTCAAGCAGGTAATTTAATTGAAAATGGTTCTGGGCTAATTAGAAGCTGGGTTGCTTTCCTCCTTTCTCTGAAGCAAAACAACTGCAACTCAGGCCTAAAAAATTCCTGAAGATGAAGTTGCTGAGCAAATGAAAAGCTCAGTCAGAACCATAAAGCAAGGAAGCAAGGGACCATGAATAAAGGCTGGGGGAAACAACGGAAGGCAGGTCAGATTTGGGAAATATTCAGTTATTGCAATTATCAAATACATAACTTAAAATAACAATGTTCAATATATTTAAAGAAATAAAAGCAAAGCCTGAAAATATGAGAAAGAAACAAGAAACTCTAAAGAATGACCAAAATGATTCAAATAAAATAATCGAGTTAAATTTCTAAAGAAGAAAAATTTAATAATTGAAACTAAAAACTCACTGGATAGATTAAAGAGCAAAGTAGACAGAGCTAGATAGAGATTTAGTGAACTAGAAGAGGTGTCAACAACCATAACACTAACAGGCTGAGAATGCAGACCTGAAAGACAAAGACACAGGATATAAAAGAGGGGGTAAAAGCTACAGAGGATAGAGTTGGAAGGTCTAACATATATCTGAGTAGAGATTCAGATAGTTACTATAGGAAGAATGGAAAAGAGTCAATGTACACAGTGGATAATGATTGAGAGCTTTTCTGAATTATGTAGCATACATCCTCAGCACCAGACTGTCCAACAAACGTCAAGTGGGATCAAAATAAATGTACACCTACCCAGAAAAATTGTAAAACCTCAAAGACAAAGAAAAGATCTTAAAGACAGCCAGAGAGAAATGACCCAGTGCCTACAAAAGATGGCATTTACACTTTTCAATAGCAACAATAGCAAAAATAGAATATAGTGGAATAATATTGTCTACGTACTGAGAGAAAATAACTCTCAATTTTGAGTGGTATGTAGAAATATCTTCAGGATTATAAGGATAATAAGGATATGTAAGGATATAAGGATAAATAGGAACATTTTCGGACAAATGTAACCAAACAACAAACATCCTCAGTAAAGGCTATCCTAAAGGATAAATTTCAGGTAAAAGGAAAATAATTCTGGATGGAAACCTGGGATGAAGGGAGGAATATAAGCAAAGATCATGGTGCATGGATGGGCACACTAAGCAAAACTGATTGTTTGAAAATAAAGGCTGGTGGTTTTTTTTGTGGAAGGAGAAACGGAATATGACCAAAATAATTAAGAATTGGGATGGGGAATCAAAGTAAAAATGTTCTGGGTTCTTGTAATTCTTGGGAAGAGGGCAACAATGTTAAACAACTTTAGACTTTGATAAGTTATGTCTGCATGTTAGTATTGCTAGGGTAACCACAGAAAGAGAAAGGGTAGAGCATATAACATATAACTTCCAAACAAATGGGGGGAAATAGAATGAGAAAAAGAGACTTGATCTAAAAAAATGGAATGGAAGAAAATCTAAAAGAGAAACAGAAAATAGCAGAGAAATAGAAAATATAAATCTAACAGTAGTCATTATAAATGTAAGTAAGGCAACCTCTCCAGTAAAAAACAAAGGTTTCAGACTAGATTAAAAAATTATACTAAATGCTGTTGTATAAAAGACATACTTAAAATATAAGGACACAGAACGATTGAAAGACAAAGGATAGAAAAAGATATACCATCCAAATTCTAATCAAAATAAGTCTGAGATCACTGTATTAATTACAGGTAAAAACATTACTGGAGATAGAGTCATCACATAATGATAAAAATTGAAATTCCTAGGAAGAAATTACAATTCTAAAATGTCATATCTTTACAATTTATGTAATAAAAGTAGGCAGAGTATAAGGCGAAGCAGACAAATCTCCCGTAGCATTTGGGATTTTATCATACCTCTCTTAGTAAGTGATAAAACAGAGAGGGGAAATATTAGTAAGGCTGTGGAAGACTTGATCAACACAATTAACAAATTTTATTTAGTGGACATATATAGAACACTGCAGCCAACAACTGCAGAACACTTGTTCTTTCAAGGACACATGACGTGTGTGTGATCATCACCACATAGCAGGTCTCTGCCAATATCAGGGGGTCGTTGCTATCCAGACCACATCCTCTGACCACAAGGCAATCACATTACAAAACAATAACATTAACTAGAAAAAAGCCGTATGTCTGGAAATTAAGAAATTTACATCCAAATAAGTCATGTATCAAAGGAGAAATCACAAAGTATTTAGAAGTGCATGACAATAATAGTTTATAAATCAAACCATGTGGTATAGCTAATGGAATACCTAGAGAAAAATTTACAGACTTAAATATTTATGTCAGAAAATAAGAAAAGCTCAAAATTAATGAACTAAGCATCCAGTTTTATAAGTCAGAAAAGCAGAGCAGAATAAACCCAAAGAAAATAGAAGGAAAGAAATAATAAAGATAACATTAGAAATGAAAAGAACGGGAAACAGACATACAATAGAGAAGATCCACGAAGTCAAAAGCTGATTATTGGAAAGCATTAGTAATACAGTCTCTCCATAAGGATTAATCAATAAACAAAAAAGAAGGCAAAATAAATTAGGAACAAAAGAGGAGACAACTACAGATCTTGTAGAGATAAAAAGATGCCTCCTGTTGGGATGTCCCTTACGAGACTGCGAACGTAAGGGCAATTCAGTGCTCAGTGTTTAACTGCCATTGTGTTAAATGCCATATCTCAAGTGGAGAAGTTGTAAGGAAAATGCTGAGAGAACCCAACGGAGAGAGAGGGTAGCCAGTGTGGATGGGTTATCTAAGATTCCAGAGGAAAACCTAAAGGAGCCCATGAAGGCTTCAATGACACACACTGACTGAGAGCTTGCTGAGAAGAAGTCGTGATGGCATGAGCGAAAGGAATATTGCTAATCTTGGGAAATCCAGTAAAAGGAGCACTAGGAGAGACTGGCTCCACAGGAAGGGGTGGAAGGGGTTGGGCATAGAAGGGGTAAAGGGTAAAAGAATGGATAAAATGTTGAAATGCAGACTACTGTCCAGAGCTTGGGAAATCTTTAGCTCTTCGTGCTCTTTCTCTGTCCTGAGATCTTTTTTTTTTTCTTTTCTGGGAAGATTGGCCCTGAGCTAACATCTGTTGCCAATCTTCATTTTTTTCCCTCCCCAAGGCCCCAGCACACAGATGCATACCCTCGTTGTAAGTCCTAGCTCTTCTGTGTGGGATGCTGTCACAGCATGGTTTGATGAGCAGTGTGTAGGTCCATGCCCAGGATCCGCACCCAAGAACCCTGGGCTGCTGCTGAAGTGGAGCGGGAGCTTAACCTCTATGCCAGCGGGCTGGCCCCTGTCCTGGGCTCCCAACTGGCCTCTTGGTATTCTTTCTTGGACCGCCACCTGTGTTGTTTCGGATCTCACAGGGAGAATCTCTGCATCTGGGAACATAAATAGCTCTCACTTCCAGGGGTGCATGGAAACTGACCTCTGCTCCCTGTTAAGCCCTTAAAATAATTCCTTGACTATCTTTACTTCCTTTCTTTATTGTTACATCTATTTTTCTCTTCTCCTTCCCAAACCTTTTCCCTTCCTCCCTTCTTCCTTCTTCCTTCCCTGCCTCCTTGCCTCACACTCCGTTCTTTCCCTTACACCCCAAAACTTTTGTTGAGTTCTCACTATGGCGTAGACCAGGGATCAGCAAACTTTTTCTGTAAATGGCCAAGTAGTAAATATTTTGGGCTTTGTGGGCTATACGGTCTCTGTCACAACCACTCAACTGGGAATTGTTTTGTGAAAGCAGCCGTAGATGATCCGTAAACAGATGGGTGTGTCTGTGTTACAATAAAATTCTTCATTGACACTGAAATTTGAACTTCCTGTCATTTCCACAGCTCACAAAACCTTCTTCTTTTGATTCTTCTCAACTATTTAAAACTGTAACATTCTTAGGTTGGGGGTCACACAAACAGGCAGTGGGCCCTCAGGCTGCAGTTTGCCCACCACTGTTGTCGAATCCTAGAGAAAATACACGCTCTAAACGCCATCCCTGTCTTCCCGCATCTCTGCTGCTATGGCACAAGTCTGCGACACCTTTCAGTGCATGACTGATACATGACAGTGTGAGCACAGGTTAGAAGCAACTGGCAGAAGCGATGAGGAGAAAGGGGAGACTGCCCGTGGAAGAGGCGGCGTTCTGACCGCCCCTTGAAGGATGGTGGGATCAGATGTCTATAATTAGACTGCCCTGATGAGTGACTCCCAATTCTTATTTCTTTTCCTAACGTAAAACTTCAGTCACCACACCTCTCTTCCGACTTTGAAAGACATTGGACTTTCTCAGCGGGCAGAGAATCAGCTACAATCAGATTCCTCGCTCTCAGATGCCCCTCCTGACTGGTTATTTGAAATCCCTGAGGGGCATGTGAGCCAGCTGTGCTATTGGGGGTCTGAGCTCAGGAAGGAGAAATCTAGGCAAGTTCTGCCCTCATGAAACTTGGGCTTCGGCAGGCCCTTCTCACAGCCAGGGTTCCACACGGAGGAGGAGTCAGTCGCTGCTTCAAGCTTCTTGTCTAGACCCAGTCTGAGAAGTCCTTTTAGATGGCCCCATCTGGGCCTGACCACAGTCCTTTACATTCAAACACCACGCAGCTAGAGTACCGAAAAGTGGGCTGTGCTTTCCCATCTTCAGTTTTCCAGTTCCTTTCCCTGTCCTCCCTCCCTCCTTCCCTTCTTTCCTTCCTTCAAGCCTTAGCAAAAGGCCAGGGTACTGAAATAGGAATTGATTGTGTAAAACAAACTAAAATTTGCCTGGAGTAGTATACAGATTTTTCATTTATTTCTCTTAACATCTTCCAGTCCTTGAGTGTGTGTATAAAGGATAGGAGTCTGAATTTATCACAGTGATTGTAAAGAGATGCTGTGGCTTTTGTCTTTGAAATTCTAATGATTAGATGGCATTGTTATTTAGAGCTTGGGCCTGAGGGCTGGGGAAGCCCTAGATGGACCCTGGCTCATGCTGGCATTTTTTATCATAAGAAAGCTGGTCTTCACTTCATCTCCCAACACTGGCATCTAGTAAAAAGAACACTGAACTTGAATCTTAAGAACCGGAATAAAATTCCAGCTTGACTACTTGCTAGGTCTATTACCTTGGGAAAATTACTTAACCTCTTAGAAAGTTGGTTACAGTCACATATTCTTTAAAATGAAGGCAGTAATTTTTAATTCATGAAGTTGTTGAAGGGGCATTGTGAGATAACAGATATAAAAGTTGCCTTGAATAATATGAAATTGGAGGGTCTTTCTAGAGTAGTCTCCAGATCACCTGAGACTCGCAAGGATCTCCCTAGAGAAGGTGATAAATGTCAAAGAAGAAAGCAAAATTATTCCTTGGGCTAGTGTAAGACTCTGCTTAACGATCTCGCACCTTCCTATTTCTCCCAGTGGACCCTTCCTTGGTCCATAAAATATCTCCTTTCCCCAGATTCCACATGGCTGTTTGGCAATGGCCTTTGATGTGGTTCACAACACAATGTCCCAAAATATAGTGCCTTGGCATGTTGAATATTTTAAGCTGAAGGAATTTGAGAAATTGCAAGTGCAGGAAGGACTCTCTGACCTCGCCCTTCGCTTCTGAAGCAGGTCACAAGTCTGTCATGTGAGAGGTGCCCTCCCTATAGACAAAGAAAGGAGCATCCTTATCTCTGAAGGTAGAGGGACAGAGGGATGCTGAGAGGAAGCCATCTGAAAGAACAGGCCTTGTTAAGTTTCCCTTAGTTTACTACCCTTAGCTCATACCCTTTTGTCCTATCACATTTTTCTACACTTTTCACTCTTCATCAAACCTGATATAAAAACACTCAGGCTTAACTGCTTCTTCCAGTCTTCATTTTGTTACAAAGGCTTGTGTGTCATGTAAAACTTCTATTAAATTGGTATGCTTTTCTCCTTTAATCTGTCTTTGTCAGTTTAATTTTCAGGTCCAACCAAGTACCCAAGAGGGCTGAAGAAAAGTTTTTCCTCCCTTGCACCTACAAACTCCTATATCCCTTCCCTTATAAGTATTATCAGCTCATTCTGAAACCCCCTCCCTGCTCCCCTGTGGCTATGGAATTTTGGCTCTGCTTTTAAGGCCATCTTCCTCCTAGGAATGTCTTACAACTTCAGCCTTTAGACAGAAAAGGATTGCTATTCTGAGTTGCATCTTTTGGAATGTAATCATACAGTCTTTTTTGTTGTTATGTAAGCATTTCTTGGGTGGCTCTGTGTGACTGTGTGTATGTGTCTGTGTGCATAAAGATTGTAAATGCTTTGAAATGTATATTGCTCAGTGCCTGGGCAGTTCTGGGCCCACAGTTAATGCCTGATAAATAGTTGTTTAAGCAGAAGTAAGTTAGCCCATATAGATTGCCTGAATTTGAGGTTTTTCCCAGGTCTCTGGAGGCCTCGTAGGTTCAGTGGAAGCTCTGAATCTGTTCTGTACGAGGCTGGTTTGCAGGAGTTGTCAGCAGAAGCTTAGCATGTTTAAGTTGCTGTTCAACTCTTTTCACAACCAGCTGGACAACACGCTCAGTGCCCAAGGGAGATCAGGCCTGGAACAAGGCAGCTAGAATGGTCTGCTGTCCCCATCCTGGAGCTGATCAGAGATGACAATCTTCAGATATTTCACTAGGCAATAAGGTCCTTCAGGGACCCTCAAATTAGGTGGTGTCATTGAACAATTTTGAGTGTTGAATTAAAGGAGTCCTTTCTACAGGCCGGTTCGAGGCTGGTTTACTTATTCTGGCCATTGAAATAATGTTAAATCTCAGTCAGGGCACGATATGTTTAGCTATTGGGGGAGGAGAAGTCGATATGCAAATATTTGATTATCTTCCTTTGGGAAAATTCTGAATTTTGGCTCTTCTTCCTGGATTAGGGTGTCTTAGGGTCAGGACCCTATGTCACTGAGGCAGAACATCTGGGAGCCGCAGAGAACATTGGTCCCTCCTCCTGGAGAAGCTAAGAATGTCCAGTTACTCAACAGCTCTCTTAGAAAGTGACTTGCTGCCCGTGTAACGTTCATGATTGCCTTTGTTATTATGTCTGTGAAGTCTATTTTATCTACCAGGGGTTCTCAACCCTGGCTTTGCCTCAGAATCACCTGGGGGAGCTTTTGAAGAAACAAAGGGGCTAGGCCCCTGCACCTCGAAGATTCCGACTTAATTAGTCCGAGATGGCTTAGGCACTGATTGCGCTTTGGAAGAAGCTTCTCCAGATGATTTAAAATTGCTGCCAGGACTGGGAACCACTGCTCTAGACCAGAGGTCAGCAAACATTTTTCTGTAAAGGACCACATGGCAAAGATGTTAGGATACGATTCTGTCGTAATTACTCAATTCTGTCATTGCAGTGCAAAAGCAGCCATTGCTGAGTCTGGCGGTATGCCAATAAAACTTTATTTACCAAAACAAGCGATGGGCCAAATTAGGCCTGTGGGCTGTAATTTGCTGACTCCTGCTCTAGAGTCTAGACTATCACCTTATAAAGACAAGCCGCTGTGCTTATGAAGTTCAACCTTGGGTCCCGAGCATAGTGACCTGGCATGCAGTACATTCCATAAATACTTACTAAATTAAATTGTATTCAGTGAATTTATTGTACTCATGGAGAAATACCTGAGAAGGAGACAGAGTGGTTAGCCTTGGGAAAAAATTATAGCATTTTGGGTAGAAAATGTTTATGCTTAATGATTTGGGAAAATTTATATAAAATCTTGTTTAACTTTGTTAAGTGTTCTTGAACTCCCTAGTGAAACTTTTCAAAATAGGTTAATATTAAGTTTTGTGTGTGTGTGTGTGAGAGAGAGAGAGCGAGAGAGACAGAGACAGAGAGACACACAGAGAGAGAAATGAGGTTTTCTTAGTTTTTATTTGCCTGTGCCTATAAAAATATATAGCAACCAATAGAACTCCCATAATTAGTCAAACAGTCAGCTTATGAAAAATTTGTTAAACCAGTTGACTGAATTGTCCAGTCCATTAGTCCAACCAATGCCGTGGTAACCTCGTGTAAGCAAAATCTCTGTATTTAAATTGTTCAGAATATACTAGGTAGAGGAAATACATGTTGGCTTTTAGGGTTCGCCTGGGTGGGCGTGAGAAGCACGTGCTAGCCGGTGAATGCCTGCATGTAGTTGGTGAGCCACTGGGAAGAAGTGGAGGTTCACACCATGGCGCCACGGCCTCAGATCTCACCAACTGACCACGGGGATGAGAACACAGAGAGGATCACCAGGAGGAGTCTAAAAATGAAACAAAACAGAATATATGGGAAATTCCTACACAGAAGTTACTCTTGCACATAGATGTGTAGAAAACTAGGTCAGGCATCCATTTTCCCTTCTCCTCTTTGGTCAAATGCATTAGTCTTGTTTTGAACCCAAGCCTATTCACCCATTGCAATACAGGTTTCCCACCACTATCCAAAAGTTCACTTTACTGCCGTTTCCCTTTCGTGAAAGACCTACATCAGTACCTGTTTTCCCCAACTGAACAAAATCCCAAGAGGATTTTCACTTTTATGAGAAAAAGGCAAAAAGCAAAAGTAGCATTCGGCGTTTGTTTTGCAGCCAGCCGTTATAGAGGCTAAGCAGTCAAGCATGCTGTCATATCTCAAGCCTCCCACATCAGCCACATCAGCCACAGCAGACGACAAACCTCGACCTTGCACACTGACGCAGCAGGCAGAGAAGAAGGTGCAGACATTAGTGACCTGCCTGCCCTGGTGGCTTCAGATGACGATGAGATGTTGACAGATGACCCTCTTCCTCTCTCTCCTGCACCCCAGTCCCCTGTACCTCCCACCACCCCAATCTCCAGTGACTCAGCCTGCCACCCCATCCTCACCACCACCACCACCTCTCGGCCTTCCAATGTGCTCGCTGTCTTCCTGGTTCTGGTAAGTGAAACTATCCTGTACATACATTATTTTTACTTCAGATAGGCCACATATTTACCATATCATTTCTGCTTTTACTATATATTAGTGTTCTTTTAGGTTTTCTGTGTTATTTGGTATGATTTGGTAGGTCATTTGTTGAGTCTGGGAATGTTAAAAAATTTTTCATGTATAAATTAGTGGTAATTGCTTCTTCGCTTTGTGCTGTTTTGGCTCACGAAAGGTTTCCTGGGAATGCCCTGCTTTCAGATAACGGGGGAAGCCTCTACAAAGACGTCTTTCATGTGAGCTGGCTCTTCTCTCCTAAGAGGAGCTTAGCATTCCACAATTCTGGCGTCCTGGAGGTGGAAATGGCACTGTGTGTGAATGGTTGTGTGACACTAGCATCCTGGGTCTCAACTCGTCTTTGGAAGGAATAGGTAATACCCAGGGACCTCTAACTTACCCAGGCTTCTTTCTGAAGCCTGCAGCCGTGTGCAGAACATTTCATCTAAAACCTTTCCTCCATTCGGGTCGGAAACTTTGCACACGTGATGATCTGTGGTCTCATATGGCCTCTGGAAGGAGTCTCCCACCATCCCCAGTACGGACACAGCACAGAGAGGAGGAGGACATGGCGGGGAAGTCATGTTTAGAATCAGTGGGCCACAGCACATTATGTGATCATAGTGATCTGTTATTAGCGAAAAGCTTATTCGAACAAAAGGGAGCATGTCTATGGCAGAGCGGCAGGGAGAGGACTTGAAAGTTTTGATGGAAAACTAAAATTGCTCAGGAAAGTATAAAGTGTTTTCCTTTCTCCACGTGTGACTTTTAAATTGAATTTCTCGTAGGCAATAAGCTGTTGTTTTACCCCGGACAGAACTCGGAGGGGTCTGAGTTTTTAAGCTCCCAGCATTTCTTTGTGTGGTTGTTAATGTGAGTCCCTTGGGAAACATACTTTTCCATGCATGTGTCCTGTATCGTCTTTTCCTTTCCCTCCTCCTCCCACCCCCTCTCCTTACTGCAGAGGTAGCAATCCTCCTGCTATTAGCAAGATGTCTATTATAGTGTCATTAAAAAAGCCATAGTCAGTGCGAGGAATGACTCATGTCATGGAGGACTTAATAATTCACTGTAATAAAAGTATAGAGTTTTATGATAAACCACTCTCAGGGGAGTTAAATATAATCCTTAGCAGGTCACACATTGACTACAAAGCTTACATTTGTAATGGTAATTTGAATTTACTACATTGCCTTTAGTTTTTAAGCGTTTGTGTGTCATTAGACCTTATAAATTGATTTATATGTTTCAACTCCAGTATAATTCTGCATAAAGGTACAATAAATTTTATGGATTGGAGATATGGCATTGAAAACATTTTACTAAAATTATTGTTCTAAACTCACTTCGATGGCATTGATGAAAAGCAGCAGCCAAGATGCCAACATTTCAGAACTTTCATGAACTGGATGAGGTGGGAGTGGCAGCTGCAGGTGGAGTGTTCCTGGATGTAATTCCCCACTTCCCCCTCCTTGCTTTGTCAGCAAAGAGGGACCTCTGGGGCCATTCTTGAAAGGGTGCCCACTGCCATGCGGCCTGCCGTGTGGGGACATCAAAGCTCTGGGTAATGCACTGATGATGAGTTTGCAGGAGAGAGGAGCTGATGGCATCCCTCAGAAGGACCTTTCCGTTATCTGTGGAACTAAACAGAATTTTATCTTCCGAAGGAAAGGAAAGGAAGCTTGTCCAAGCTGGCAGCTTTCCCACTAGGCGTTGAGCGCAGATCACCCATTCCTTAATTTATTTTCTCCTCCAATTTCTGAAAGGAAGACATTAAAAGCAAAACCAAAAAAAAAAAAAAATAAATAAAAAACAAACCTGCTTGGAGAGTGAAGTGTGAGGGGGCCGCTGGGCCGTCCTGGGGGTTTGTTCAGCTGCCCTGGGCCCTGGCCTCCCAGGCTTTTGGTCTCACCGGCTGTACTTTTGAGGAATGTGTCTCAGCCACATTCTCCTTTTCCTTTTATTATCAGAAAAATAAAGGTCAAATAAACTGGATTATGAAAAATGAAAACCAAAACCCACAAAAACAAAACCCTTGTTTATTTCACGGGCTTGGGTCCAAATGGCACAAATGCAAGCTCTTGAAAGGAAAGAAGGGAACGCTGCCCCCCCCCACCGACCCCAACCCCGCAAATCCTCCTATTAACTTTTCCCTTTTTCTCATTGGTATTATTTCAACTAGCCAGCTAGGACCGAGTTGTGATTAATTATATTTTCCTTCTGACTTTGCAGATTTGGGGGCGACTGCTCACTGGCTCCTGTCCTGTGAGAACTTTGTTTACATTTGGCAGTGTGCTTTTAAGTCATTGAAAGCAGCACTGAATTTGGCTAAAAATACTTGATAAACTATACCGTCTGTTTTAGGGCTTTAAATAATCACCCGGCTATTTTTTTTCCTTTTGAATGCAGCTTTCCCCAAAGCTGGTATAATTTCAGTGCGGATCTCCAAACCCCTTTTGTCTGATCCTGTCTGTAGGCTTTCCCATAATGAAACTTAAAGAGGTCCTGGCTCTCTCTGGTGGGCAGTTCTCATCGTCATCCCTACAGCACTTGCACCTTAGAAAAAGCTTTATCGCCTTATGGGGAGCAGGTTTGATTGTTAGAAAAGCACCGAGGTAAACCTCCAGGGCCCGCAAAACTCAGTGGGTGTTGTCACCGTTAAATGGCCCAGCCAGCTGGACAGGTTGAGGTACAATTTACTGGAAATATATTAAAAGTGTCTTGGGAAATGATTCTTAAAAATGTTCCCACTGCTGGTGTGATGCAGATTAGAACCCCAGCGTGCAACTAAGAAAAATTAAATTGTAACAAGAAACCCCTGATGGTGCAAGGATGGCTTGCGGGGAGGAGAGTTGAATTCAAGGAACTAAAAGGCAAACTTTCGCCTCTGGTGACATCCTGCCTAGGCCCAAGCCAGATGTGCACAGGGTAGGGGACTGGACAGGTAGGGGCTCCTCCCTCTGAGAACTGACAACTGTGTGCATTTTCTAGGTAGCTGAAGTGTCAGACTCTGCATGTGCCTCTCTCTTTACTCTGCCCCTTAGCAACAGCCCAAGGGAACCAGAGTTAGAACTTTGTGTAGCCTTATGCGTAGACAAATTTGTCAGCCACTTGTGCAATGTGATTTGTGCAGAGGAAAACGTTTCTGGGTGGCATGACCACCACTCAACTTGTTCTTTCCCTCAAAGCAAGGACTCTCCAGGAATCCCTATTTAAAATGCAAAGGGCCTAAAGAAAGGGAATAGACATTTATCAGCCATTAACAGCATAGTGAGAATTAGTGTCATCGGAATTTAGCATGCTGAACAATCAAGACCTAAGAGAGTGGGACACAGGACAGAAGAATTTTGATGAGTAGAAAGAATTTCTTTGGAGTTGCTTAAGGCAGGCGAGCCAGAGTGAGGCACTGCAAAGGCAAAAGGGGCCTAGGGTCCTCATGAAGAGTGGAGAAGACTTAGGGTGAGGGACGTGCAAATAATGGAGAAAGAGACTACAGAAATGAGATGTGGGAGGGAATCAGATGAATTTGACCAACTTTGGACTTTGCCTTAGAATTGTCCTTCAAGTGACATGAGCAATTCTACAAATCCTGTCACTTAGAGTTTTGTCCTAGAAATCTCATCTAGCACCTCTAGAGTCTCCTTGGTCCATTGGCACATGGCCTTGAGCCCATTAAACTCTAAATTAAAAAAAGAAGTTTGTTAAACATATACGACAAATATAAAAGTATGGAGAGCAATTTCACATATGCCCTTTTGATTATTTTCATGATCTGTCTGGCACACAGTAGATGATTAATAAATATTTATTCAGATGAATTAAATATGTGGATCTGGTATTAATATCTTCCTTTTTATGACTGAGGAAATTGAGCCTCAGAGGGGTTAAGTGAGTTGCCGAAGATCAGCAACTAATCAGTGTTGCAGCCTCTTTCTACTCTTAGTCTCCCCTCTTTTGTAAGGCCCAGAACCCCCCTGAGAATACCCCACTTTGTCTTGCCCTCCTCATTTAGCTCCAAAGCAGTGCTTTTGCTTTCAAATTCTGACTCCCAAGGCCAGCTCTCCTCATTACCTCCACACGAGAATTGTGTTGGGCAAGGCTCTGTGTGCTCCATCCTGTTAAACCAGGTCCATGTAGAGAAGTTGAGTTTGATCTACAGAGAAGTTCTTGACCTTTTAATCACAGCCTGCTGAATCTGCTGGACTTCTACGTCCCCAGCTGCCCAACCAGATAGAATTTTTCAGACAACTTGAGGCCTTGAACAATATTTTAATTGGAAATAACTCAAATGTCTAAAACTGGGATTGGTGGCCCATTTCCTTCCATGGTACATGATAAGCCATGTTAATTGGAAGCGTTCTTTGAAACAAGAGTTGGGTCCCCAAAGAGCCAAGATCAAATACTTACATGACTCAAAAGTAGTCCCTCAAGGTGGGAATTGCTGATGGAAAAAGTGCCCTCGGTATTCTCGAGGGACAGATTAAAGCCCCATCCGGAGGGCTGGATGGTACAGGCAAGTCTGGAGTGGCGTGGTAGAAGAGGAGTTGAGATGATTATCTCAAGACAGGGATGAGTGCTTGTGTCACAGGCTGACTGCGCATGGTGTTTGGAGCAGTAGGTTGGCTTAAAAGTAGAGAGTAGAGATGGCTATGCCACATGCCGATTGTCCAACCTTGACTGCAAAAACTTGTTTCTATCATCTTATTCCACTCATTTTCTGCTCCCCTCCCCCCAACTCCCAGTCTGGCCGATGCTTGTTCTCTCTGAGATATGAGAGTCACTTTCTAGACCCCAGAGTAATCCACAGGTTGTTTGGATGGGATTGTCTACATTATTCTCTCCTTTTTTATTACAGATTCAGTTTGATCTGAAGACATTCACAGGTAATTCTCAGACACTCTGGCTGAGACTCAAGGATGATGATATTTCTTAGGGTAACTTTTTTTTTAATACACTGTGGCTTAATTATCCCATGCTATTCCTCTTAAACTATTACAAGTTATAGTTTCTTTCTTCTTTCCTTCCTTTTCTCTTTTTTTTACTCCTTTGTGTATGTGTGTGTGTAGGTGTGTCTGTAATGTGTAACAGCTAAATGTGTGTGGAAGAAGAAAGTGTGTGACCCTCTAGGCCTGTACCATCCCCCAGTTAAAGCTATTAGCCACTTACATGCACAATTAACCAGCTGATTCTTAGATTGAAGGCTGAGGGAGCTAATTGCAGGTACAAAAATTGCACCCAGATAAAAAGAGGTTGGTTTGGAAATTTAATCTTTAAACCTCTTCTTCAGGGTGACTAGGTAGTATGTATGTATGTATGTACGTATGTATTTTAGGTTGACCTCTCTGGTTTGCTTTCATCATAATTACTAATGGCATCCAGTGGAATCCCCTATTTATGCCATAAATAGCTTCTACCAAATCACATTCAATTCAAGTTCTGGCACAAAGGTCTGTTGCAGGCTCTTTCTATATAGCAAATTTTCTCTTAAATCTAGAGTCTTGCAATAATTTATTGGAAAATGAATGGTGTATGTGTATTTATCTTATTATGAAGTATCTCTGGGAAGGGGATTCATATTTATTGATCGCCTACCTTGTACCAGCCACTTCCATCTATTATCTTATCTTCTCAATAACCCAGTGAGGTTGGTAGATTATTTCCATTTAATACCTGAGGTTACTGAGGTTCTATAAAGTGAGGTAACCTGCCCAGGGTCACACAACTCGTCTTAGATGTTTTTGATGCCAAACACTGGCTCTTTGTGTTACTCAACACAACCTCTCGGCTTGATAAAATTTCATGAGTTGAATGAACTCCATTCCTACATCTCTTTGTAGATATGAAATGCTATAGTTCAAAACAATTCTCTTTACACCATCTCTGGAAGTTAGAGCTAGTGGCAGTAAGACTAAACAGATTGGCTCAGACTGCGTATGTTAAACAGTCCACCTGAACTTTACCTTTAGGCTTTTTCACAACGGAACACGATGGCGCAGAGGAAGCGTCTTCCGTTCATCCTCCTCTGTGGTTCTCTTCCATTTTTTATAACATTTTTTCTGCCTCTTACTACCCTCTGGATTCTTCCCTTCTCTGAGGATATCCCCATCCAGCTCTCGCCTCCCTAGATAATATTCCATGATCTGGATTCTCCCTTCCCATTCCCACCCAGCCGCTTCCAACAAAAGCATAACTCTAATGCTCCTGCCCCTCAGGCTGTGCTCTATGTTTTCTAAATAGTTAATCAAATAATTCCACAAGAACATAGAGATTGTAAGATGCTAATGGATTAATAAATTGTAGTACAGCCACAGTCTCCCGCTGTCAGTTTCCTCCTTGGAAAAATGAAGGGGCGGGACCGAAGAAGCTCTAAGATACCATCTTTTTCAATTTCATTTTCAATCTATGATCCATCAACCTCCACACGTTATTCTTACGTTTTGACAAGGGTCTTCCATACGTAATGAGTCTTAATTAAATGAGCACTCTTCCCTTTTCTGCCCCTTGAATGGAATGCCCCAGGTTTAACGCTTGGCTGTCTCCCCTCTCATGGGGGATCCCTATGACCTCACATTTATGCTAATGACTCCAGCTCTGTGTTTCCATTCTGCCTCCGACCTTGAGCACCAGATGTCTACATGGAATTGTCTGCTGACTATTTCCATTTGGATTTTCCACAGTCCCCCAAAATTTACCAAATACAGAACAAAATCATCATTTCTTTACTCTCCCAATTGTTCTTCCTTCCTTATTCACTGTTAATGCATAATGCTACTCCCCTTGTTACCCACTGGAGAAACTTTCTAATAGTCTTACACTCTCCCCCTTCCTCACCTCCTACAACCCTTCCAGTCAGTATAGCCAGTTTATTCTTCATCTTAAACTCCCCTTTCATTTATCCAATGTCCTTAACTCCCCAGAGTAGCCCTCATCAGTTTTCTTAGAAATTATTGCAATGACCTTGTACAGGTTTCTCATCATCTGTTGCTGTTTTATGCCAAATCTTCCTGTCATGCTTATGCCACACGGTTGGTGGAAGAAGCAAATAAGATAAGGAACATGGACCTGTTTTATAAAATTTAAAGTGTTCTACTACTGTGTTCTTTCATTTGTTGCATACTAGAAAGACAGAGCTGATTCTGGCTTCTGAGTCTTTGTGCTGCTTCCCGTGTCTAGAATGGCACCCCATTTCTCCTCTTCTTTTTAAAATGATATCCATTCTTCAAGGCCTAGCAGAAGCCCACATCTTCCAGAAACACAATCCCACCACCACCACCGTCTTTAACATCTTTTCTCCCTAGGAACACCTATGCTTCCACCCTTTGCTCTTTGTTAGTTATACTCTTGAACTGCTATTTGACTTTCTGGATTATGGTTTGCTCTCCACGATCAGGTTGTAAGGTTCCTTGAAGGCAGGGACTGTATCTTTATTCTTCTCTAAAGCACAGTAGAAGGTGCTCAAAAACACTGGATGGATGGACGGACACTTCATTGAGCCTCTATTTGATATGGCTTGGGGTTATAAATTTGGCACGTTGCAATCTGTATGGGGAGGATTCCTAGGTCCCTTTGTCACAGAGGTCTAACCTTCCAAACAAAGGAACAGTATCTGGATCCCAAACTCCTGATTCTACTCAGAGGCAAAGGGAATAAAGCTAGTGGAAATACCATGAGCCAATAAATTTGTGATGCCTTTCACAGCTAAAACTTTCCTTTCTTCATGGTGTACCAGGAAGAGATGGCATAACCAGGTGCATGAAGTAGGGCAAGCAAGGTGAGCACAGTGTGCGAGGCAAATTGGTGAGCTAGCACTCAGAGTGCCTGTGCCTCTCTCCAGCAAGCACATCACGGTTTGTAGCCCATCGTTTCCTCTGCCCAGATGGGTGTGTTCAGCACTTCCCCAGCAAACGTGTTCAGAGTCCTCTTTTGCTTATCCAAATACATAATTGGACGATAAATGAAACCATGGAAAATCCACTATGCCGGAGGTCTTCATTCATTGCCAATTTAGATGAACCTTGATGCATGGGATGAAAAGAGCCATTAGCAGGAAAGAGTTTAAACTACATTAGAAGAGGGGAGAAAATTGTCCAACATTTGGTCAGTCTGACAAGGTAAAAGGGAATGTGGAGTGAGGGCAAGCTATTAGGGAAGGGAAGCCTTCCTCACACAATGGCACTGAAGAGCAGGCATGGGGTGGAATAAAGTGCCGGTGTGGGTCTGGAAACAATGCACAAATACATGCAAAGTTAGCAGGCTGGAGAACAATTCTTTCTTTACAATTAAAAACATTACAAACGCCTTCATGCTTCCCTCTCTTTTCTCCCAACTATGCCTCCTCCTTCCTTTGATTCTCTGTCTATGGAACTTAAAGTGTATTTGAGGTGCTTAAAGGAAGCCTTCAACTACTGTTTAACAAGTCAATACTAATTATTGTTTAGCGCTGGATTATGGGCCGGATCATGGAATTAAAACAGAGCTGTTAGGACACCTTTGTACCTGGCAAAGAGTTAATGAGCACATGCTGGGTCCCTGTAGTAAGTGCCAAGCTGGTTTACTATTTTATTTCAGTGGTGCAGGAGCAAAATCTAATAAATCGTTTTACTTTTATCTTGATGCTTCCTTCCTTCATTAGGAAAATGAGAAAGCTTCATTGTAATGTTTATCATAAATTGGGAAGTTATTTTTTATACTGTTCAATTAGTTGGTTATCTGCAGAGTGGTGTGGATATGTGTATTGGGGGAAGAACAGAATTACAAGCAAATCTGGTATCAGCAAAAGGTACTGGATTAATAGCATAAGCAGAGAAGGTGATTGACCTCCTGAGACTGTGGATGGTGACTGGATTCCCTCATGACTGTGTGTGTGGATTATGGATAGAGAATACACACAGTGGACAGTGTGTGTGTGTGTGTGTGTAGTGTGGCAGCCTACATTTCTGGAAATAGGAGGACAAGCTTTCTGACTCCAGGCCCAGCCACTCAGGCTTTCTTGGTAAGCGCTCCATAGCTAGGGCAATACGGGAGGAGGGAAGGAAGCTGGGAGGGACAGGGGTGAGTTATGAACGATCTGTTTGTTCTGATTAGATGTTCAGCTGGGATGGTGACCAGACTTCCCATAGCAACTCACTTCAGCAGATCCCTGAGCAACTAAATGGTCATGACTTTGGGGTCCTGCTGACTGAAGTGAGATTTGAACCGGTGACCTGTAAGCGAGAAATGCTATTTGCTATTCTTAGGTGCATGTGCTGTTTAGCTTGACCCTCTCACTGCCCCGACGGTCCCCGCAAAATGAACATTTAGACATGTTCAGTGCTGAAATGTGAGGTGCAGATGGCTGTCCCACGAAACCTGGTGATCAGATCTAAAGTTGATTTTAAAAGCTCTGGAAATGTTGGTAAAATATATTATTTGTATAAATTCTCCAAATTTTAATTCTCTTATGTGAAAATGAAGCAGGAGAAATGCTCTATACATAAGTCAAGGTATGTAAAGTATAATGTATAGCTTAATAACAGGTTTTATATTTCTTCCCATTAAGTTTTACTACTTACTTAAGTAATTTACAATATTGGAGTTGCTTTGTGGGAACTAGGAGTCCATTAAGATGTGTATCTTATGCAGCTGGTATTACATGTAATATTAAAAAAACCCTCTTAATCTTTAACCTCAGTATTGCATAAAGGTGCAGCGGATCAATTATAGATAAAAAGAGGGGAGATCTCGGAGGACTTGCAAAACTATTGGCAGTTTCTCAAGATATAGTCCTGGCTCTGTATGTATTGGTATTTAGTTTTCCGTGGCCCAGACAAGGAGAAACGTTGTAATTGATTTTATGTGAAAGCAAGAGATGGGGCCAAAGGGGAACTTTTGGTCTCCAGTTTTTGCTTTCAGCCCATATAAAGTAAGCATTCCTACCAGAGGTGTTTAATGGTGTACTCAGTCTTTTTTTTTTTTAATACAAGTGTGAATGGATGCCTCGGGCTAAGCAAGCTCCACCTCTCAGAACCTCAGAGGCTGTGGGAATGATCCCTGCCCTCCCGACCCATCCTTAATTGGCCTATAGTCCAAGAAGCAATTAAAACTAAGGGTCTGATTCATAAAATGTGAACACGCCATTTAAACGTGTTCAGGGGGATTCCTGTTCATAATGCGGGGATATAGAAGCAGCAAGGACTTCATTTTTATCCTCTAAGCCTACCTTTCATAAATTTACTTTTCTTTTCTTCTCCGGGCCCTTAATGCCCTCCATCCTTTTTCTGACAAAGTTAAACCCAGCTTCAGGCCAAGGTTGGGCTCAAGTCCTTGGGTACATGTTGCGATGGCCTGCTGACCTAGTCCCCACCCTGCCCTCCTAGGCTGGATCTTTTAATTATGGTCTTTCCATATCTATTCCTATTATTTAACTATTTTAATATTTTGCCCAACAGTATATGGGAAGAAAACTCTAGAAACTGAGTTGAGCATTGCTGTCTGCAGAGACTGAAGCTGAGGGAAAGCTGCCAGACCTTGCCAGAGATAAGCCTCAGAAATGAGCCGGGGGAAGAGAAAGTACCCTTGAATTCCAAGATGTTTAATTACAATACCAGGGAAACCTTCATTTGCGTATTTATGTTCCCCACAATTTACACCCCTTACTCTCAGCCGTTTACCCCACACTATTAAGCTCTTAATGTTACTAATAGACAAGGTTTCTGAAATCTGTATGGAAATTCTGTTAAGTTGAACATGATTCTTGGGAAGTGTTTCATAAATTTCTCTGTTATTTGTTTTAGAACTAACTCTGAGAAACAGAGAGAGTCTCCTGTAGGAGATACTAATTAGGGCATCGAAATCATATATTTTTTAGTTCAACCACAATTCCAAGCACAGGAGTCCATTCGAGATGTCTTTTAGACTAATGTCCAACGCTAGGAAAGAATTGTAATAATATGCCCCTGAGAATATTGTGCTTGCTGTCTGGGACAAACTAAGTTGACAAATAATCACTTGATACAGTTCTTGAGTTTGCTTTGTCTAATAAACAATAGTCTTATCTTTTATCATTTCCTACAGTTTGTATTATACTGCTATTCACAAAGTTTCGATTTATTTTCCGGAATGGTGATGCAGGCCTCATTATCCTGGACCCATTTTTTAACCTTTCAAGTGGAGCAGGGGTTATCTGGTACTTTAGCCTAGTAAAAGGCTGCATCTACACCACACCAAACAACCCGGCAGAAAGTAAAAAAATTCAGTCCATCTCCCAGATGGCCCCAGATGCATGGCATTGTGTAGACCGAAAGAGCCAGATGGCTGAATGGATCTTTCCTTTTCCATCTGGGTGGGTGACATGGTGGAGATGCAGCCAAAGGCTTGAGCCAAAAGAAAATGCCAGCCAAGGAGATGAGGTATTGCTACTTTCCAGGCACCTAATTCCTGCTGGGTGGTATTGTGACCTTGGCTTAATTTATTCTTTCAGAAGCAGGTCAGTCTTATGGGAACAGTGATTGTCCACCTCAAGAAATAAAGAGGGAGGCAGACAGACCCAAAGAGACTTGGAGAGAACGTCTCGTTTGCTTTCTTTCCAGGACAGGTCTTTTACCAACTTGGTGGGAACGGTGACACCTTGGGAAGGCCCTCTCCTTCTAGGGTTCTGGAGGTCAGCAAGCTGGAGGCACTACAAAGCACCAAGTGAAAATGAAAACATCGAGGGGCTTGCTGTCCATCATGGGCATCGCTAAATCTCTTTGAACAACCCTGGGCAGTGAATTATGGCGGCATGGAATTGACTTACAGTTTATTTCTAGTAACAGGCAGTTACTATGTCAAATCTGAAACCATTCAGAAAGGCCTGTAAAAATATATGACAAAGTAACAGGCTACCTCTAGCTCCTTTTAGCATGTTTATGAGTTTAAACTGCATTGAGCCTGTGTTTATAGAAATGAATACAGGGATTTCTTCTGTCCTATTCCTTCTCTCTCTCTTTTGTGACCGTGGAGTGGTATCTAAACCTTCGGGATGTTTGAACTCCCACCGGAGTTGCTATGCTGTTTGGAGGCAATCTTACTGATGAGCATACAACTTGTATTTTTCTGGAATAGTTGAAGTTCTTTTGTTGAGGAACAGGATAGTGAAATGACAGTTGCAAAAGAAAATCATTTCCAAGTTACCTTTCTCCCACCCTTCCCCTCCAATGCTGTTTGACACTTACTGAGAAACTAATTGCAGCCTGAGTGGGACCACGGGACAAATGCTGCAATCCAGGCATAATGCGACACCAAATATAATAAGGTAACATATTGTTAAAAGTCAATACCCCAAGTCTAACAATACGGTGTCACAGACTCATAAGCGTGTAACCATATAATACATAATTGTCATCTGCAGAGAAAAGATCTAATTTTGATAATGCATATTGAGATTGGTTGTCTGAAAAATGCTTATGGCTCCAGAAGGTTTGACAGTCCTGAATATCACATAATAGCATGTAGCCAAGGAACATGGGATGAAGGGAAGAAAAAAAGACTCTATTCCAGAATGCAAGCACTCCCACTCACAGTTTTATTTTTAAAAGAACACGATTCTGCTCAGACAATGAGCAAGTTTATGATTTGTTCCTGGGTTTGCATATCTGGAATCTGTGTGTGTGTGTGTATGTGTACTCGAAGGTCCCGATCCATCCTCTGGAGCCTGAACTATAGGCTCCTGCTTTGACAGGCACAAATATGACGACTTCTCTGACTTGTAAGGACTTTCAAAATCAGCGGACTCTTGAGACGTACTTTCTACTATCTACTGTATTTCCTCAATTCTAGGAAATAGCTTTTTAGCATTTTAAGATAGCTGTGGTCAGCATCTTTCTTATAATCTATATGTAGACAACATATATTTTCCCTTTTTCTCCTTACAACACTGTTTTTAAATCAAAGACATACCTTCCAACCTGTGGCACCTTAGAGTTGAGGAAATTTTGTAATAATAAATGTGCCAGCTACTATTTATTGGACATATGTGGTGTCCCTAAGGTAGCGGAAGACCTTTGACGAGTGTTTCATTTCAACCTCATATCAACCCTATGGAGGAGCTAATTGTATTTCCATTTTACAGATGAGAATCCATGGCCCAGAGCCACTGAATTATGTTAAAGCCCCTCTTTCCCTTGTATTTCAGCATCTGGTATCTCTGAATGTGTCACCTCATGGCAAGGCGTAATGCAATGGGGTGCTTTGTGCCCATACCCGTAACTTTAATGGGGTCCCCTGACCTGGGCTCACTGATCCTCAAATCTCGCTAGCTCGTGTAAACTCGGACTCGCATTGATCTGGATGTAACTCTCATTACTAGAAGGTTTGCATCTCTTTCAGACTTCTGAAGCATTCGTTTATATCTCTTGCCTCATGTTGTTCATTTGAGGCTGCACTCTCAATATGCGTTTATGACCATGCCTCAAGTTCCTTTACTAGATGAAGGCTCCTCGAGGGCAGGGACATTTCTGTGGTGCTTCATTAGTCACACCATCAAAGCACTTAATCTTCAAAACTCATAGTGTGTGAACATTAAATATGTGTGGAACAAGCGCATACCATAAAAAAAACGCAATAAACAGCAGACTAGTGCCATTTAAAGTGGGTGAAAGGAACTTTGAGATCATCAACCTTGCTTCTCGACAGCATCTGGCTCCCTATGGCACTTCCCTCTTGAGACCCATTCATTCATTTCTTCATCAAATTTTTATTGTACATGGTTCTATGTTCAAAATATTGGGTCAGCTGCCCTGGAGAGAAATAAGAAATAAAACCTCTGTCTTTGAAGGGATCATAATCTAGTTGATGAGATCACACAGATGTAAATATTAGAGGAAACCTTGGATGTGTGAGGGCTATATAAGAGGTTGATATGGTTATTTTTATTCTTATTATTTAAATATCTATCATTCAATGCAGAGCACGTTAATTGCTCTGGGAGTTTAAAGAAGGGAACAGTGTCAATGTGGATGATTGGGGAAGGCATCTTTTTGAGGGGGTCATTGTGGAAATGAGCAATGGCATAAGGGAAGAGCAGAAGAAACTGAGGGTCATGGGCAGCAATCATTTCCGTTTTGGATGAAGTTGGAACGGTGGTGCAGGAGTGACCACAGCTGAAGTCATTGCTTGGGCAGATTCATGGCAACATTGACTGGCAGGCAAGGTACTTGGGGAGCCACTGAGAGAGTTTCAGGAGGAGAGAGGCCTGATTGAGTCTGTGGTCTTGGGAGATCAACTTGGCTTGAGTCCGATTGTGAACCGTCTAACTGCAGGATGACTCAAGCTCAGGAACAGGAAGTATCAGGAGAGAATGAAGACCATCATTCAGAAGGGTTCTATTTTCTTCAAAGATTATGTTTAAAATATTTAAAAAGATGGGAAAAGTTCCTTTTTAAAACCTGGAATTGTTAGTACAGATTTTAAGTGCTGATAACAGAATGGCTGATGTAGCTGGGAATCTCCAGTGCTTGGTGAGGACGTGGTCATTAGAAACGCAGGACAGCAAGGCTGGAGTGGGGAGCGGGCAATGGAGGGAGCTGCGGACAAAACCTAACCAGGAGGTGGAGCCAAGGGGACAAGCCTGCCTCTAGGGACAGCAGGTGTGGGGAGACATATTTCTTTAGGCTCTTCTGTGAAAAATGGGGAAATAGGGAGGAGCATGGGAGGAAACTAAGTTATGAAGTCCCTTTATGTGTGAGGCAGGGTGAAGCTATGCGTTTTCTTTTTTCCTTTGACTCCTTAAATCCCTACAATATCCCAGTGAGGGTGGTGTTATTATCCCCATTTCGCATGTGAGAAAAATGAGGCTCAGAGAACTTAAATGACTTGCCCAAAGTTACAAAACCAGATTCTGGGGCCGGCCCAGTGACGCAGCAGTTAAGTTCGCACGTTCCACTTCTCGGCGGCCCGGGGTTCGCCAGTTCAGATCCTGGGTGCGGACATGGCACTACTTGGCAGCCATGCTGCGGTAGGTGTCCCACATATAAAGTAGAGGAAGATGGGTACGGATGTTAGCTGAGGGCCAGGCTTCCTCAGCAAAAAAGAGGAGGATTGGCAGTAGTTAGCTCAGGGCTAATCTTCCTAAAAAAAAAACCCACAAAAAACAAGATTCTGTGTTGGGTTTCAAGCCTAAACCCATGCTTTCCTCACTGCTCCCAACAGCATTATATTGACATGCCTGATCATTGCCTGTAGCTTGGATTAGAATCTCCGGGATGGTAAATACTCACCGCCCACATTGCCCATGCACCTCCTGACCTGGGGTGTCTGGATCTTACCTCTCTCACTGTAATGGAAAGAATTGGCTATGTCAGAGAAAGAAGTACTCTCCCCAAAAGACAGAGCAGAGATGGCCCAAGCCACCTGTGCTTCTTTTCCTCTGGCCTTCATTCTGGGATCAGGAGGGGTGAGATGTTCCGGTCGGACACAGAGCTATCGGAACCTTAAGCAGGGAACACAGTGAGGAAGGCAAAAGGGAAACCCTCTAAGAAGAGTTTGCCCTTATCTAGTTTGCTTTACTTTCCCTCTACTCCTCCCATTCATCAAGGCCCTACCCTTAATATGGAATCCAAAATTGTGCCTCTCTAAGGACTCATTTCATTTCAGATCCATTTCAGAGCTCTTCTTCCTTCTCGAGGGTGGATTTTGGGGGCCAAGGAGGCAAAGCTGTGAGCTTCCCCTAAAGGCTAGAACAGTGCTTCCCAACATTTTTCCCATCATGGCACCAGTACGTATCAAATGATAATACTTGTAAGGTACTCTGGAGAAGATGGATGAGCTGTTTGTGGATGGAGCACCGATCCAGGGCTCTGGCTCCCCTCCGGTCTTCCCGAGGCCTTGCCTGTGACCCACACGAGGCATACCAAGCTAGATGCTCTGGGCTGCAGAGGGCCACCGTGCATCACCCTCAGCAGTGGATTCGTAGATTTATCATCAGAGGTTAGTACAGTTATAGTTAATACCTGCTTATCTGCAATTTTTAGGGTCTCAGTATTTTGAAAAATAAGAAAGACTCAAAATAGCGTTATAAAACCATGATGCAATGGAAACGTGCTATTCACATGATAGTCACAGAATTTTTATATAATACTTACTCATAGAGTTCGAATAATTCTATGATATAAGTTTAAAGCTATGCAGTGAGCATATTCTTTCAGGCCTGTCAGGGTGTCTTGTTGAGGCCAGGTGTAATTTCATCTGGAGAGCATACCAAAAGTCTACATTTGATGCCCTTGTGAATCAGGGGTCGAGGCCACATTACCCTCCTCCCCGACTCGTGCAATAAGCCCCAATGGGTAGTAATGATTGTAAGCAATAGAAATATATTAGGTGATTGCTATATGCCAAATACTGTGCTTTTACATGGAATATTTACGCTAATCCTCCCAGCCTAATTATCCCTCTTTTACAGATGAGTAGACTGAGGCTTTAGAGGGACAGGTTAAGTCACTTACTCAAAGCCACATAGCTATTGACTGACGGCAGTCTGATGGCAATGGTGCATTGGCATCACTGGCCTATGCTAGTGAATTCTTAGAGAATTCTCTCAGATGCAGGAAGAAAAAGAGAAACAAATTGCAAAGTGTTATTTGCTAACGACTGGCCTTAAAATCTGAGCCATCAGGGGTACTGACCGCAGGGTAAGGAGGGTAAATATTGTGCACTGCAGTGACTGAAGTCCTGTGTACCCATTAGTAGCCAATGGGCCATTGTTTAGGGTTGCCAGATTTAGCAAATAAAAATACATTATGCCCAAATAATTTTGAATTTCAGATAAATAATGAATGATTTTTTAAGTACAAATATGTCCCAAATATTGCATGGGTCATTCTTATACTAAAAAATCATTCACTGTTTATTTGAAATTCAAATTTAATTAGGAGTCCTGCGTTTTATCTGGCAAGCCTAACATTGTTGATACTGTCTGTTGGTAGTCAGGAATTTCCTTCAACATTAATGACTCCTTGATAGCACTAGACAAAGGCAGATTATTATTTAAAATGGCAGAACAAATAATTATGAACATAGAATCACGGGGAGAAAGAGAACAGTAGAGAATTATGATAGCTTTGCTACTCTATGCTAGATAGTGACTGTTCATACCAAGAATAGGCCAGGTTTTTGTGTCTTGCCCATAAGACAAATCAGAGGAAGCCACTGAGGCTGTAGGTCAAGCTTTGGGAAATCTGAGTATTGCGCAGATTTTGGAAATAAAAAAGAAGAGGAGTGCCATTAGTGGGTTTTCTGTGATGTAGATCTTCAGGAGGAAGTGAAAAGGGGGACATTAGATAGTTGAGAAGAGAGCAGATGTTTCTAAGTAGAGGAGGACAGACATGGGCATACAGAAATGACCAGCTCCTTACAGCTGTTGTGGAGGGAAGGGGGTCAGCTGACTTGGAAATTGGTCAGAATGTATCAAGAAGGGCAAAAAAAAAAATATTTGTTGAGTACCAAATACCAAATTGTTCTGGGTTGAATAGTGTCATCCCAAAATTCATGTCTACTGGAACCTTTAATTAGAAATAGGATCTTTGTGGATACAATCAAGTTAAGATGAGGTTGCACAGAATTAGAGTGGGCTCCAATTTCAATATGACAGCTGTCCTTACAGGAAGAAGAAGATTTGGACACAAAGGTGAAGACACACAGGGAGAATGGCATATGAAGATGGAGGCAGAAATTGGGGTGATGCATCTACAAGCCAAGGGATACCAAGGGTTTCTGGTGACCACCAGAAGGCAGGAGGAGGCAAGGAAGGATTCTGCCCTAGAGTCTTCAGAGAACACAGCCCAGCCAACATCTTGAGTTTGGATTTTCAGCCTCCAGAATTGTGAAAATAAATTTCTATTGTTAATAGCCGCCAGATTGTGGTAATTTGTGTGGCAGCCCTTAGGAGATTAATAAAAGTATATGACAAATTCTATGTTATTACCTTCCATATAGATAAAAAGGTCATATGTCATTGAGGAAAACTGGGGAGGAGAGACAATTCACCACACATTCTCTACTTTAATTAGTCTCTAAAACAGACTCAATCACAAAGGACTGGGGTTGGCAAACTTCCTGAAAAGAGTCTGATAGTAAATATTTTAGGCTGTGCTGGACATGGGTTCCCTGTGGCAACTACTCAATGGTGCCATTGTAGAGGGAAAGCAGTGCAGACAATACATCAACAAACAGGCGTGGCTGTGCTCCAATAAAACTTTATTTACAAAACCAGGCGGTGGGCTCGTGGGCTAGATTTGGCCGCTGGGCTACAGCTTGCCCAACTCTGACTAAAGGCGTGGCTTTTGTAGATGTCCCTTGCCTTGGGGACATGTGGACATTTACAGCTGGCTGCATTGTTTGAGACTCCACTTGTGTGTCTTTGACTTCTCACATAGCTGGTGGCATGAACTGATATTTTTTCAGGCTAAGTGACATCTCCATGACTGTGTCTTTCAATGTTATACACTTATGCACAGGCTGCCATTGCTCATGGTGGAGAACTTGCTTTTAAACCACCACTCTCAGAACCAGGGTTTGAGCTCGCTAAGAAAAGTAGACTCATCGCTTCCCAGCCGCACCTCGTTTTGGATCCTACATGACATCCCCCAGCTTGAGGACTCTCTTGTTCACTAGGCTTGGTTCTGAGCAGCTTTTTGACTCATTCTAAAAGTCAAATCTACCCTTAAAAGATAAAAAATTGTTACCTTTGGAGGCTTCCCAAAGAATTTGCCAAAGAGTCTGACAGGTGGTCCCAATGAAGAGCTCCAGACCCTTCCTGTTCTGGCAGCACCAGTAGAGTAAGTGTTCAGCTTCCCAGGACAGCTCTTGGGAAAAGATGGAGCGTCAAATACATGCGGAAAGGATGGTGGGCTTATTAAGGTCATTCCCATCATCTTCTAGGCTCGCTTCATTCGACTGGCCCAAAGGTGGTATGCAGATATGTGCATACTTGAGCAATATGGGCATTTAGACATTCCAGAGACTTGGGGACACTAGCCACATTTACCCACGCAACTTCCACTTTTCCTACCCAGCCAGGTACCCAACACCTCTGAGAAGTGATTCCTCCTGGGGGAGCTTTTCCAAAAGCATCAGCAACTTCCAGGCCTCGATCTTGTCTCAGCAGAGGAGCAGCTGTACACATCACAGTTTATCAGTATTTCTGAGAGGAGCCGGTTCCCCTGCTCGCTGCTGTAGACGTGGGTCTCAGAGGAGCCCTTCTGGCTGATATTACAGGATATTTTCTTACCCTCTCCACTTTAGAGTGTTAGTTTCCTGCTCACCACAGTGCTCTTTCTTGTCAGAGGGATGCTGAGTGTGTGAGAGTGTGTAGCACCTGAGACTCACTTGAGGCTGTCAGATGTGATTTCACTGCATCTTGTGAGGCGCTGGAGGGAGGAATGCTGGGTTTCATTTGAAAGTTGAGTTTCACTTGGATGTAGGAAGTAGTCCTCAGGCATCTGTCCACTTTCTCTAATTTTTAAAATTTAAGTACAATGTAATGTGTCATTAATTATGTTATAACATATCATATATTATATAAAAATTATGTTATGTGTATTATTATAATTATATTATTATTAATTCTGGTGATGATATGACTTTCAAAACTCCCAAGGGATAATCTCCTTTTTATGTAGAGGAGAAAAGTATCTCAGGTTTGCACAAATAAAATATTCCCCATTTGCAATACAACCAGAATGATATCTGCAAACAGCGTAGCTTTACCCGGCTTCCAAGCCAACCCCAGTGTGTCCACAGAAAGGCATCAGATTAATTAAATCATTTGTCAGTGTTTAGAATCATATTTATCTGCTTGAGAAGTAGTAGCATTTATGAAACTTTTCCTATATAGCACCTTGGACTGTTTCTCTGGAAGCTGAATGCTAGTAATGTATAGTCATGTGTCACTTAATGACAGGGCTGCGTTCTGAGAAATGCAGCATTAGGCAATTTCATTGTTGTGTGAACATCATAGAGTGTACTTACACAAATCTAGATGGTATGGCCTGCTACACACCTAGGTTATATGGTACTAATGTTGTGGGACCACTGTCATATATGTGGTTCGTTTTTGACTGAAACATTATACGTTCTGTGTCGTTATATGGCGCATGACTGTACATCTTAAACTCTGTGGAGCATGTGGTTTGGGGAAATACACTTCCCTTTGTCCAAGAATCAGGCTGGCCAGATAGAGAACAAATATCAGTAATTTTTTCTTGTTAGAACAATTAGATTTATGGACTGTCACTGCTAAATACATATAATTATTCCATGAATTAAAACAGAGGTAATTCTGGTAGTGCTGAAGCAGGGAACATGTGTACATCTTTGTTTGTGTGACATTTCACAGAGGACTGGGAAAAAAGCAGTGTGTTGCCAGGGAGTGAGGTGGAAGGTTCTCTGGTTGGCATTTGAATGACAGAGCTGGAAGGCAAATTTGAGAGTCTCATCACTGAATCATGCATTTAAATGGACTGGAAAGGTCCTCTAACCCCATGGCCCAGGTGGTATGTGAGGTCTGTCTGCCCCAGAGAGGGCTGACCTTGGGAAAGCAGGACTGACCTTTTCTGTGATACGAGCTTCCTCAGCAGAGCCTGTTCCTCCACCATCCCTTCCTAGGTTACTCAAGTTTAGGCAGCAAGACATTTAGACAGCCACCTGACTGAATTACCCTGCCCACCCCTGCAGGTAGAGGAGGCTGGTTCATGGGCAATGCTCCCCTCTCAGTGGTTGATGGAAGAAGTCAGCAAACTTTTCCTGCAAATGTCTAGATAGTCAATATTTTAGGCCTCATGGACCATGCAGTCTCTGTCGCAGCTACTCAACTCTGCCACTGTAATGCGAACACAGCCATGAGCAATGCATAAATGAACAGACACAGCTATGTTCCAATAAAACGTTTTTTTACCAAAATAGGCAACAAGCAAGATTTGGCCTGTAGGCCATAGTTTGCTGACCCCTGGTCTGTGGGAGCACAAAGATTCTATTCTTAGACGCTTGCAAATCTTGTATTTATAGAAGTAACTTGGAACAATAGGAGGATCATTAAATTAGCAATGAGGAGACCTGGCTGTAATCTCAGGCCTGCAGTGGTTTGTGGTAACTTGCTTATGCCTTACCTCTCATGCCTTAATTTCCTCGTCATGCAACAAGGGTTTAGATTAAATCATCTTTAAGGTTCCTTGCAGTTGGAAAATTCTGATCTCCTATAAGTATTGGCAGTTCTAAATTATGGGCTCTAAGGCAGATCGCTCCCCGTGTCTTCATCCTCACGTAGGGTTCTTAATGGCAAAGGTGACATTTTGGAGGGGGCTCTGGGAGAGAGAGCGATGTTTCCTCTAGTGCCTGTTTGCTCTTCCAATGTTCTGCTTCCTTGGGGAGCCCCATTTATTCTCTCAGCAAATCTCATATTCAAAACATTCTCTACTGGCACCATTTATCTTCACCAATGACAGCAGAGTCAGGAATGGCTCCGTTTCCTGCTTTTTTCCTATTGCCCCCAACAATGAGCTCTTACCTTGTGCAGCTACTGCACTTTCCATTTGAGTGACTTCTCTCCCCAGTGGACTTGGGTGGAGCCTACACTGCAGGCCATTGTGTCTTTCCCCAAAGGACATAGTGTGGTGAAGAGCACACAGCAAGCACTCACTTCATCCCTGTTGGTCTGAGTTCAGGGAGAAAGGTGATGGACCCCTTTCCTCCATCACTGCTCAGTCAACTGCAAGACTGCTGGAGAGAGCTTCTGGGATAACCTCACAGTAGGCAATAAAAACAATGCTAATTATAACTGTAGCTACAATGTGTTGAACACTCTAGTGGATGATGTTGGTATTCTGCCCAAATGCCCTTGGATCCTTTTTTACCGTCTCTGTGCACCTCCAGCCATTTGCTTCAGCAGTCAGCAACTACAACTCTTCTTCTGGAGGACTATCTTTAGACTTCCAGAGCCTGCTTTGCCCGTGGTCTGGGGAACTGGAAAGTACCTGGGAATTTAGATCTCCTCGGGGAGGCCTTGACCAACGACTGGCAGGCCCAGGAATATGAGTGCCCAGTTTCTTGCCTTCTGGTGGCTCTGAGGCATAACTTACACTCTAGAGTTCCCCTGGGGATAAGGCTAAAGCCACTTTACCTGAGACTTCACCTGAAATCAAGTCCTTTTCTGGCCCTCTCCCTTTTCCTGTCCTGCTTCTCCCATTCCCTTCCAGATTTGTCGTGGGAAGACTTTCTTAGCAAATCACAAACACACTCTAATCCTCATGTGAGGGTCTGATTCTAGCAAAGCCCCTAAAACAATGACCTATTATGTGGCAGCCACTATATTAGGCACTTGGCACAATTTATCTCTGGTCCTCGACCCAATCCTGTAAGGTAGGTATTACTATCCCCATTTTGCAGATGAGAAAACTGAGATTCGGAGAGAGAAATGACTTTCTCAGTTTCACTCAGCTAGGAAGTGGCAAGTCCAGAATTCCAAGTGAAGAATTCCAGCTCTGTCTCCAGATTCATGCTCCTTCTACTCTGTTGGGTTTGCCCCAAGTAAAGTGGATCATTCTTTGAGGGAAGTTAGCACAAGGTGCCAAACGATCTTTGCAGTTTGCCTCAGAGGGGCCTCTGCCTTAGAAAGAGCTCTTTCCTACAGGCCAGGACATGAGGGGTTTTACCTCTGCTTGGGAGAGCCAGAAAACTTGGGCAACTGGAAAGGGTGTTATTTTTTTTTCTTTTTTTAATACAAAACACCAGACTCTGTAAAATGGCAGCTGCCAGAAATATTGTCCTTGTCCCTCTCCAAGTGCCAGTAAAAAATTAAGTTATGATTCTATCCTCTGCTGAAATGGTCTTTCCTGGGATGGGAGTAGTTATGGTCCTAATCCACGAACTATTCATCACAGTGGCATTGGCAAATGTTTGCATGCGCTAACTTCCCCCCAGTGAATCTCTTGCATTTCCACAGCTAATGGTTAAACAGGACTTGGACTGATATTTGCATCTCTCCCAGCCTCTGGCAATCTGATTATTAGTGCAATAAATATACAACGTTTAATAACTCTTCACTTTTCCTCTTTGAAACCATTCGTTGTCTCCAGGTTGACTACGAAGAACCTCAAATTCAATTCATTAACATTTCCTTAAATAGTCCTCTTAACAATGCAGGTCTGGCTTTCCCATTATGTACTGTCACTAATAACGGTTTTTACTTCTAACCTATTATTAATTAAAAAATAAAAAAGAGCTCTCTAGTCTCTCCATTTCTGCGTAAGGTTTGTATCCTCTCTGCGTGCACTGTAAAGAGGCCTTTAAGTGTGGCTTGTAGCGTTTGATAATTGCTATCAAGGTAAATAATTTAGCTGGTCAGACAGAGTGCACTTCGCGCTGCCTCGAGTGGACGGCTCCACTTGCGGCCGGTCGGGCCAACCAGACCCCAGGCAGAGGGAATCAGAGTGGCGTGAAGCCTGCCTTAGGAGCCTCTCCTCAGGGATGCCACCGTGACCCCTGACACACGCTGTGACCTGGACATGGCTGTCCTCCCCACATCTGCCGCCAGACACGGACGTCCAGACCCCTGGAGCCCCCGCAGACAGAGGCATCTTTCCGCAAAGGGTTTCAAGATTTTGCCATGAAGGACAAATGAACAGGCAGGGATCCTCTGGCCGCCCTAATCTTTTCTTTCCCTACTTCAAAGCCTTCTGCGTTGCCTCTGAGCCTGTAATTACCCTGGAGGTATTTTAGACTTGAAGCGACACCAGCAAAATTGCACTTCCTGATCATGGGTGTCCACAGTTCTGTTTAATCAATTATGAAGCTGGTCACGAGATGGAGTTTTTCAGCCATAACCATTAAAGGGGAATCGTGATCTAGCCCAGCTCCTCGCGCTCAGGGTAAGGGACCCACGATCTGAAATTAAAGAAACACTAGCCACTTGATGTGGTTTAATTTAGTCTCTGCCTCCTTAATTAAAAGCATACCATTACCCACCCACATAACAAACTGACACTTTCATGCCAGACTGTAACTCAAAAAAAAAAAAAAAAAAACCTGCAAAAGTTAGGTGGAGCTAAAACACTGATGCTCACACACCAACAGAGGCTCCAAAACACCACAATAGAGTCTAGATGCGTTGGAACTGGAAGCCTTAAACGAGCTCCGAGGCTATTTGAGAGTCGGTTCTCTGTCTGTCTGTCTCTCCCTTGTTCCCCTTCCTGACTCCCATCTCTGTCTCTCTGTCTGTCTTGTCTGTCTGGAGCTGTCTCTCTCTGTCTCTGTCTCTCTCTCTGTTTCAGTCTCTCTGTCTCTGCTTCTCTCTCTCTGTCTCTTCTCTCTCTCTGCCCCCCCTCCCAGTTTATCTCTCTCTGTTTCTGTTTCTCTGTCTCTGTCTCTCTCTCTCTCTGTTTCTGCTTCTCTTTCTCTCTTTCTGTTTCTCTGTCTCTGTCTCTTTGTCTCTGCTTCTCTATCTCTGTCACTGTCTGTCTCTCCCTGACTCTCTGCCTCTGTCTCTTTCTGTATCTCTCTTTGTCTCTGCCTGTCTATCCCTCTGTCTCTCTCTCTTTCTCTCTCTCTCTCTGTCTCTGCTTCTCTCTCTCTGTCTCTCTGCTTCTCTATCTCTTGTATCTGTCTGTCTCTCTCTCTGTCTCTGTTTGTGTCTCTTTCTGTCTCTCCTGCATGGTCCCATGCACACACACATCACAGTCAGACACACACCTTTGCTCATTTGCCATCAGCACTCCAGAGAGGGAAGAGAGTTTGTTTCTTGGGTGTTCTTTTTGGAGAACTGCGTGCATGTGCTGTCAGGCCTGGGGAGTTCCAGGGGAGAGAAATTCAGACCAACCCTAAGGCCTCAAGTCCTCTCATAATCCTGGCCATGCAGCAGTGAGCCTGGAGAGGGCTGGCTTGGGGAAGCCAGGCTGTGGTGGGTGCAGGACTGCATAAGCTGCACAGCGTGTCTGTAACAAACCTCTGCATGCCGGTTCTGCTCAGAGACATCCACAGGCTTTCAGAGACTTAAGCTGTCGGCAAGGGAATTAATTCCACACACTCAGAGAGGCCGGGCTGGGCCACTCTCTGCTCAGATCTCTTGCCATGCACTCTATTGTGGTGCACAAACCACAAAGCTTGGGGCAGCCAGACCACCTGCCCTGGCCAGCATCCTTGGGTCTCTCTCTTCTCACTCCTGGCCCCACCCAACCTTCCTCATTCCTCACTGGCATATTGTTTTTCTGCTTTGAGAAGTCACATAGCATAGTAGTTCAGAATATGAACCGTCACACTGTCATGTTCAAATTCGTGTTTCACAACTCTTGAGCTAAGTAATGGCATCTATTTCCACATCTGTAAAATGGGAATGGTAAGAGTAATGACATTAGATATTTTTCTGAGGATTTGAGGAGTTAATTCAGGTTAAGTACATGGAATAGCACATAACAAACCCATTATGTTATTAACTTTTAAAATTCGATGCCACTTCCCCTTTCCATATCTTTGAATGAGTCACAGCAGCCTGGAATATAACATTGCAGCAGTTCAGAGCTGACAGCTCTTCATGATTGAGCAGCCAGACCTCCTCATTTTTTGAATGAAGAAACTGAGGCCTGGCGAGATAAAGTAACCAACGTGTTAAACAGATTGAGTGGTCGAGTGGATTCTGCTTAATCCAGTGTTCTTTCAAAGACGCTCTTTACAAATATTTCTCCTCGCTCCTGACGAGAGCTCTCTGGGACTTGGGATTGCTGGAAAAAGCAGCAGCTCTGAGTACAGGGTTTAATACTAAAGCCTTGCTGACCAGCCTCAGATTCATGTAGACAGTGGATGGGCTCCCGGGAAGGACTTGAAGGATGCTCCGAAGGTCCTAAGTAGCTCCCCTATGGCTGCTGGACATTCCACCCTTCTTCAGTCATTATTTTTGGATAATAATTGTGCTGGAATAAATGAACTCTCCTTTTTAAAAATTGTGCACAGTCCTCTGAATATGCAGAAGGCACCCAACATTTTGTGTGAGTGGGATGCCTTCTCTACTCCAAAGTGCTTAGGAGCCCTAAGTCCCAAGGAGGAAATTAGTTCTGAAAAGGATGGAGTGTGTGGAAAGAGCAGGGTCTCTGAAAACAAGCTAGTTGGACTCTCCAGTTTGCCTAGGCTGGCTGGATCCTGTGCTTCCAACTGTGTCTCCTCTTCCCCTGGACAACTCCGCTTAGATGAATAACAGATTGGGAACAAATGTTTGGAAGCAAGCCCTGGACTGGTTGGATGACCTGTGGTTGGTAACAAGCTACCCAGATGGGTATTGGCTGTCCATCCTTGGTGAGGGTCATCCTGCAGTCATCTCAGCTTCCCAGACTTGAATCAGAAAGACGGGAGCGAGGTGGCCCGGCCCTACATCCCCACCCCAGCCAACCCCACAGGATGTAAGGCCTGAGCAGATGTGACTCCAGTACCTAGTGTGGAGTCCTCCTCCCTGTCAGCTCTTGCTGCCAGCCTTGCATTGCTCCTGCAATGGGCCACCTTCAAGAAATGCGAATTGAATTGAAATTCGTACTGCCTGAGTGAGGAGCTGGGGTGGTGGTTCAACTCAGGAGGTTCAGATTTCCTCATTTTGAGCTCGCAGTCTGGTGTGCTACTATGTGACTGGCGTCTCTGAGGGCTGCATTCCATAGTCCTAGTGCACAGCTCAGGTTTGAGAGAGAAAGCGGGAAAGACGGCGCACGCTTCCTGATGTGGTGTCCTCAGGAATTCCTGCCTCAAATGCATAAGCTGAATCTAATCATGAGGAAACATCAGGAAAACCAAAACCGAGGCACATTCTACTAATAGCTGGCCTGCATTCTTCACCCGTGTCAACCTGAAAGACCAACCTAACTGTAAGATCAGCGCCGGGTCTCCACTGAGACCCCTGATGGCTGTAACCCTGGAAAACCTTCCGTTGTGTAAGATTCCAGAACTCCCTGCCCCTACCAAAGCCTGAGATGGTGAAGGAAAACAAGCACGACCATGCTAACTATACTTCCCCCACCTTCAAATGCAAGGACTCGCTGCCTTTGTTGTGGAGGGGGACGGTGACTGGCTGGCAGCTCATACATAGCATATTTCATGAGAGCAGTCATTGAAGAGAATGTCTTGAAACTCTGAAAAACAAACAAATAAACCATGTTGATAGAAACTGCCACCCTCAGCACAGCTTGCTCAGCATAGCCCTGTGGCAGCAGCCTTTGGCAGTGGAGGGAAGGGCACAAAGCTGTGCTAACCCTGAGAAAATGCCAGATTGTCCTCTAGGAAGTGTGGGCCAGTTTCTCCATAGCTTCAGACCCTTCAGCTCTTTCCCATGGCTTAATTCAGAAGATGATCCTCTCTGGCACAGGACTTGCTCTGTGACCTTAGGTCTTAGTTACCTCTTCTGCACAATGAGAGGGAGGTTTCTGTGATCTTTTCTAACTCTAAAATTGTATGACTGTATTAACAAAATACAACAGACCATAAGGATATGTGTGCTTTGAATGATATGTTATTGGTTGGTTTGTGATGTCTCCTATACGTTCTGTAATTTAATATTGTTTGTAAAGTAATGGGGATGACTTCTGGGTAAGTCTGGGCATTTCATCCATTAATCTCACTTAGAAATAAGGCTGCATTAAAGAGCCCTTCTTTATAGCATTCATTTGAATCAAGTTGTGTACCCTGAGCAAAAGAATGCATATCATATCTCTTTTACTCTAAAAAGGAAAGTCGATAAAGTGGGTATTTCTAAACCCAAACCCCAGTTTCTAATGGGGTCCTACTATCAAGTCCTTCACACATCTGGAAAACATAATCTCATATTCTCTGTAACTAAGACCATCACTCCTTGGTTACACGAAGCAGACCAGTAGTTTTAGACCAATTTTACGTAATCAATCTCTTTGGAAATTGAATAAAGCAATCACTTTTTCTCCTAAAATGTACATATAAGCAAAATATGGCACATCATATCGGGAGTTCCTTGGACCTTCCAGAAGGCCTGAAATGCCAGATCAGGAACCTGTGTTGTGTAGTTGCCAAGATGTTGAAGAGGGATGCAATCAGCTATTTGCTTAGAGATGGTTTGAAAAAAAGGGAGGTAAAATCAAGTCATTACAATTTTCAGACCCTAAAAGCTCAGAATGTTGCTAAGTTTCCTACACCCCAAAAGCAGACCTTCCCGAGTCACTGCTGCCACCAAGGCACAGGAGCCCCCTATTGAGTCTCTGCTGGACTTTTGGGAATGTCCTGCCAACTTCAGGCTCCTCTTGATTTGGGGGACTGTTCCATTTCTTGGGGACATGTAGAGGATCAATGGGAAGACCTGGGTGACCGTTGGGAGGTCACACAAACCTAGCACCCACTCATTTTCCTGGGAATGGAGAATCTTTGTGCAGGTAGAGATCACCACTTGTCACATAGCTTGCTAAGCAGAGCTCCCTGGGGAATGTCTACAGATTTGCTTCCTGAGGCATTGCTCTGTTCTCCATCCCCCATCACTTTGGAACTTCCAGAGAAGTGCCAGAATAAGAGAGAGGGAAGGAGAAACACATTGCTCTGTAGCTTTGGAGTTTTCTCTCTGTCCTTTGCTTTTGAATTTTTGGTTTTGACCATTGGCTAGGACCATATGGCTCTCTGTTGTTTTCATCTCGATCTCCTTTCCAGCTCCCCACACAATGTTGGGACTGTTTGCAAGGTTCCTTTCCATCAGTCCACCCAGCAGCATATAACATCTTGGGGATTTGCATTTTTTAGTTAAATCATTAGGTTAATGTTTGGGGGACATTAGTCATAGGAAGTTAGTCTCATTCATCCAGATGCGTTTTTGAAAGTTACAGCTCTTCTCTCTCCACTATAATGCCCCCCTCGAGCATACCTTCTCCCATTTCCTTTTAAAAACACTCTGTTCTTCTGGAACTCTCAAATAAAGATATCAAAGCTGGAAGGAATTATTAATTCAGAAACTACATTTGAGTCTTCCAGAGGAGCTGAACCTGGCTGGAGTTGTGGAGGATCTGTGCTGGTATATAGTCAGGAAATGACTTAAACTGATCTGCAAGGGCCTGAAATTGCTCCCCTGTAAAAAGGGGAGGCATTTCTCCTGCCTACAACCCTCTGGGGAGACCTGAGTCCAGTGTTTGCTTCTCTTTCAATGGAAATGAATGAACAATTTTGCTCCCCAGGCTTCTGGCCAACAGAACTGGGAATGGTTCTTGGAAGTTGGGCTGCTTTTTGAGTTCTTGGGCCTTGTAAGTTGCTAGACAGATGGCTCTGGAGGGGAAGGTGGGGCTTTATATGGACTTTGGAAATGCTGACTTCAGATAGGAGGGAGGAATATTTTTTCCAAGTGAGCAAATGGCGTGAATAAATGTTTGGAGGTATAATAATGAATATTCTGGCCCCAGCAGCGCATCCACCTGAGTGTAAGCAGGAAATCAAAGTTGCTGAACCTAGATAAGGCAGACTGGGCCATAGGTAGAAACCTTTCTTGTCATGTTCTTTGGAGTTCAGTTTTATTCTATGGGTAACCTAGAATCATTGAAAGCACATGAGTTCAAGAATTTCAGGATCAAAGATGAGTCTTGGAATTGTGAATTAGGTAGTGATAATTCCATAGCTGGTTTCATGGGAGTTCATTTTGGGGCTTTCTTTCTCAAAGACCAGTGATAATATTTTTCTTGATAATGAAATTGTCATGTTCTTAGAGTTGCATGCGTTCTTTATACATCTAAGGACCACGTTTCAACTTTACATGTGGTTTAAAAAAATCTTCCTGTAATCCTCACTTCTCCAAGTTGAGCTTTGGGTTGCTCTTGTCCCAAGCACAAAGCCTTGACAGCATTGACCTTAGAAGACATTAATCCACTTAAGCGCCGTGGGCATGGTCCAGAGAAGACATTCTTCTGCATCATGCATCCCTTTCTGGGCCACAGCCTTAATGCCCTCATGACTCACGCATGCCTTGTGTTTTTGCATTTTCTCTCTCTGCCTTGCTCTTAACCTGATCATTTTCCACTAGCCGCCTCCCCAATAGGAAAAATATTCTTTGCTCACTCAAAGAGCTGAAAAAGTAACCCTCTCTTTATAGCTCTCCTGCTCAAGTTCACAACTACAACCCTTTTAGACCTTGTTATGGCCCTAATGCATTGATTCCTCCACTTTCTCTCTATCACTTCCACATGCCATATATCTAGCTTATTATATTCACAACCTTATAAACACCCTTACTCCCTTTCCTTCCTTCCCACCTGGCAGGAAAAAACACACTCTAGATGAGCTCAACAACCTATTATCTTTGTGCCTGTAATTAAACAGCAAAATATTTCTGGCAAGAAAAAGAGAGGGAGAGAGAGAGAGAAAGAGACAAAGAGAGAAAGAGAGACAATCATCATATGACCAAGCAGCGTGTCTCCATTATAAATTGACCTCATGACCCTCAACTGTGCTCTCAACGTTGCCCAGGATTTTCCCTGCATATCTCCATTAAGCTTGCTTTCCCCTACTCCACTGACCATTGCATCCTCCTCTCTCCTCTCCTCCCCTTCTATCATCTCTGTCTCCCATCTCAGTGGTTGACCAGGCCTCATAATACATAGATAAATGCTTTTTCTCTAACTGTATTTACACATAATTTTATTTATTTTGGTCTAAGCTATACATTCAAATTGTTCACAATTCAAAAGTTGCAAAAGTCCACCATTCTACCCCAGTTCCTCCCTGTTTTCCTTTCCCTGGGCCACCAACATTCTCAGTGTGTATGCTTTAGAGACAACTGAAGCATATAAAAACAAATATACGTGTATATTCTCTCAGTTCTCTCTTTTACTTCTATGGTATCGTTTTGCTTTTTTTTTTTTTTAACTTAACGATAGGTTAGAGATAAATCCATATCAATATATAGAGAGCATTCTCATTCTTTTTATAATAGTATAGTGTGCCATTCTATAGATGTACTTTAATTTATCTAACCTGTCTATATTGGTGGATAGTTAGGTTATTTCCTAATGCAGTAACATTTTGTTACTACAAATTATGCTACAATGAATACATTTATACCTGCATCATTTTGCATATGTGTTGGTATATTTGTAGGATAAGTTCCTAGAAATATTATGGAGGGCTCAAAAGGTGTGTCATTTTCAGTTTTGATAGATGTTGTTGGAATCCTCTCCACAGAGATTGCTCCAATTTATGTTCCCTCCAGCAGTGTGTAAGAGTACCAGTATCTTCCAGCCCACCACCACAGCATGCTACTCATCTCTTTTATCTCTGCAATCTGATAAATGGGAAAGGTTTCTCGCTGTAGTTGTAATTTGTATTTCCACAGAGAAAGTTGAAGGCATTGGAGAAGACTCTAATTTTATCTGCACCATAACCATAAGCTTATCTGATTCCACTCTTGTCCCTTCCAACTCCCCCACCTGCGGCATTGAAAAATGTGTACTCCCCTAAGTCAAAGACTAGTCCTTTCAAATATGTTCTAGATCTCATTCCTTTTTTATTCTCAGGCACAGTGATCTTCATGGGTAAGCCCTTCTTTCTGCTGCGTCTTCAAACTTTCCTCCTTGCAAGATTCTTTCCATTGACTTTCAAACAAGCAACAGTAGCTCTCATGCTTAAAATATCTTCCCTTGACCACAATACTCCCTCTAGTCACTACCCTAACTCTACTTCACAGCTAAACCACAGAACAGAAGTTTGTAAAAGGCTTCCTCTGCCAGTCCTTACCTCACAGTTGTTCTTCAGTACCTACATGTGTCTTTTTTCTCCACAACTCCTGACTGTTCTTGTTGATGTCACCAATGACTTCCATGTTCCTCCATCTAATGTTGAGTATTCAGCTCTCATTTTTCTTGATTTCTTCTTGGTAACATTTATCAAAGTTGCCTTCTCCCTTCTTCTGAAATCCTCTCTTCCCTCGGTGTTCTTGACACCATACTCCCTGGTTTCCCTTCTGTGTTCCTGATCGCTCCTCTCGGCCTCCTTTGCTGCCCCTCTTTCCTCACCAGGTCCTGATTGCTGTCTTCCCCAAGACCATGGTATCCATTTCCTTTTACTTTTTATTCTCTCCCAAAGAGAATTTATTTCACTCCCAGTGATCTAAACACCAATTATATGTAATAGCTCCCAAATATTTATCTCCAGCTCCAACTTCTCTTCTGAGTTCTAGGCCCATATTTCCAGCTATCTACATCTTTAATTGAATAACATTTGCATTTTAAGCTTAAGATGTCCAGAACTGAAATCTTTCTCCCCACACACCCAAATATTCCTTTTTTCTAGTATTTCCCATTTCTGTAAGTGGCACCTCTAGTCATATGGCTGCACTTGCCACCAATTTAGGCATGATCCTGGAAAACCCCCATGGCTCCGGTCCAATATCAAATGTATAAACATTTCTGTTTTTTTTATCTCAACATGTATCTTGATTCCACCAGGTTTTCTCATTTCTAATGATTCTGCCTTTATCAAAGGCACAATGTCTCTCTTTTGGACCACCATAATAGTTTCCAACTGGTGTCCCTATTTCCACTGTACCCACTCTATGGTCCATTCTCACAAGGCAGCCAGTTTCTAAGCTTGCCAACTAGGTAAGGTTACTTCTCTTCTTAAAGGCTTTCATAGACTGTGCATCATACTGACAATAAAATCCAAACTCTCTATCATGGTAAGGCAGAGACTACTAGTGCCCTTCCTGATATCCATGCTCCCCACTCCCTGAGTAACCGAATCTGCCTGGTTACAAGACTACATTTCCCTCCCTCCCTTGCAAACAGATATGGTTATGTAATAGTCTGGCCAAAGATATATAAGCAGAAATGTTGCCTGGGAGCTCTGGGAGGGATCCTTTAAGGAAGCTGACTTAGGGTGCCCCTTTGACCTACCCTCCATATCTCCTTCCTATTGACTGGAGTACAAATGTGATAACTGGATCTCTACTAGCCTTCTTGGACCATGATGGGACCTGTCAGATGAAAGCCACATGCTGGACATCAGGGTAGAAAGATGGAAGGAATCCTAGTTCTGACAGCCATGGAACCACAATATTGGCTGTGGACTGCCTATCTCTGGATCACTTTAATATGTGAGAGAAATAAGCTTCTGTTTTCTTCATACCACTTTATTTTGTGTTTCAGTTATATGCAGCTGAACTTAATGCTGGCTGATAGATATGGCTCATGAGGCCCTGCGTGATGATCTGGCCCCAGCTTTCCTCTTCGACCTCGTCTTGTGCGCCTGTTCTGCTGGATCACTGTTTACTCCCCGCAGTGGTCTCCTGTCAGTTTCTTGAACTGCTTCCCACCTTGGGGCCTTCCCACCTGTCGTTCCTCTGCCTCGAAAGCTCTTCTACTTCTCCTTTGCCTGGCTAACTCCTGTCATCTTTCAGGTCTGAGTCTAAATGTCATTTACTTGGAGAGGTCTTCTCTGACTCTCTGATCTAAATGATGTTTCCTGTATCTCTCTCACACCATTCTGATTTTTCCTTCACAATACTGATTACAGTTTGAAATGACATATTGATTTGTGAGATTTTTTGTTGTTGTTGTTGTCTATCTACCATGTCTGTTTGCTCAGTACTTATACCCAGAACCTGATTCTAGGCCAGGCTTATACTCAGATAGTAATCAAACGAATGGGAGAAAATATAGAATGTAGTTTAGAGAGTGGAACCTGGAATCTAAGAATCTGGGTTTTAATCCTGACTTTTACTAACTCTGTGACTTAACCAAGTTACTTAACCTCTTTAGGCCTTGTTTTACTGGTCTTTAAATGAGGCTAATACTAGGATATTCCTGAGGGGATTGTGGTGAAGATTAAGTGACCAAATAAAACTAAAGAATTCAACATAGTGCCCTTCACAGAGGAAATGCTCAGTATAGACTAGCTATTATTAATGAAGAAATGAAGAAATCAATGAAAAAACGCAAGGTCATTTGGCAGCATGTTATCTGACCCAGGAAAGAGACCCGTGCTTCAACAGTGGTGTTCATTTGCTGAGGTCACAGTGCCTTTAGCCAAAGGATAGTGGGAATATCGTTTGTCGTGGGCATTTTGAATGTCTGCCTTGATCCTTTTGTAGGGCAACTCAAATGTCTCTGTTCCAACAGGGCCCACCCTTGGCCTTTGATAGTTATTGCCCTGGTTTCTACAGCACTATGACTCACTCTCCTGGCACCTACCACAAGGTGCCAGAACAGTTGCTCTTCAGGCCCATGTCCTAGCTATCCCTGGGGATGCCAGCCTCTTCCATGCTGGGCTTTGTTTTATGTGCCTACCCTCCCCTGACTCTTCCCCTGACTAATGAGAAAAATCCTTCTAAAATTGAGATTTTAATCTTTATTGTCAAACAAGGGCGAGAACCAAAACACCAAGAAGTGAAGAATGTGGGAAGGGCGGGGGCGGTTGGCTTCCTGTGTGTAAACCACTCCTCACCCAATTACTTCAAACCCTTGCGAGAGCTGGAGAAACCACCTCAGAGTTTGTTTTGGTTCTGTTAGGGAAACTCCAAAGCCACGATTTTGGAAAGGCTTCAAACGTTCCCCAGATGAGCCGTCCTTCCATTTATAAGATACTCCAAAATCCCGTATTTACTAAGAGTGGAGCAGGACACACGCATGCTCGCGCGCGCACACACACACACACACACACAACAACCCACTCTGGATTCGCTGTAATCCTGCCTTGAACATTCAAGAGAATACTTGAATAATACTTACCTACCTCACTGGGGTGTTGTTAACGATTAATTAGTTAATGTTTTTAAAGCACTTTGTGGATGTAAAGTGCTTGTATAAGTGCTAAGTATTATTATTATTAAGCTGAAGTTCTCTGGTTTGGCTGAAAATATTTTTTTGCAATCACACATTTAACTGTAAATAAATCAAGTTTATTTACAAGAAGGTTTTCCTTTTAGGGTCACCTCCTGGTTACTATCATTTAACTAATCTCTTTTATTTTCATTTGGGTTACAAATAGAGCTGCCTCATCCTGAAACTTTCTATCTTTGAGGTAATTTCAGGAATATCCTAGGAAAATAAATTCCCAAGGACCCTGCCTGCTTCCTCAGGTGTGTGTATTTCTTCAGCAAGAACTCTATACCTACCCAGTCTCCAGGACTTCCTCTGCAGAGTTCCCATCTAATTAGGTCTAAACTGGAAAAAAAAAAATTGCATATGGAACATTGTCTTGTCAAATAAGTCAGTAGAATAAATTTGCTAGATTTGATGATGATAATAGCAGTAATAATATCAACAATAGGGACTGGAAGTATTTTGGTTTTCACTCCTTCACTTCCCTGTCTTCAATCTGTCTTTGTTCTTTGGAAATTTGTGAAGAGGATGAGGGTAGGAGGCTGAGGAAGCAGTAAGAGGCTTCTACGGCACAGCAGTATGCAAACTGTCCAGTGGAAGAGCAGCCTTAATGAAGTAGTCAACTGTCTAAGCCCATAGCAAGCTGCAAGTAAAGTTCTTTCTTCCACTGCCTTAGGCGATTCCATGGGAGTCACGCTGGATCTTTAATGAACTTAGTAGCCTATAAATCAACAAGGGATATGACACTGGGGAAAGGGACGTAAGAGAGGAAAGTCAGACAATGGAGGCTGCTGCTGCTCCCTTAGTAAAAAAGCAGTGTATTTTTCATGGACCCTATTTTTTTGGTCTATTTTGTGTGTGTGTGTGTGTGTATGTTTTAAGGTATGGTTGGACAGTGGCCATTTTTAGCAGGAACTTAAATTGTCCACATATTGGATCAGTACCATGCAAGGGTTATATCCTTAATGTGTAATTCTAGGGTAGGTGGGAACAATCAAGTTGAATTACTGACATTGTAAGGAAATGAAAAGTCAAACTGCTGACCATGTGTATTTTATATTATTTAATTAAAAGTAGATAACGGTGTATGAATGAACCACAAATCAGATAAAAATGGCAGCATTTTCTCATATTTAACACATATTTGACTTGTGGTTGGGTGACAATTTACCAGAACAGGTCTATGATGTCTCCAAATAGAAAATCAGGAGTGTAATTAAAAAATACTGCAGGGAAGAAGCGATATTAACTGCCACCCCGAGCAGAGCTCATCACAGCCCCAGTTCCCATCACCATTATTCCTACTTAATGAGAGTCTACTCTATTTCTTTCTTTATCTTGACATAAAAAAGGGAAATCATCAGAATTTTTATTTTAAATATATCATGTGCCTTTTATGGAAATAAAGAAAATGGATGGATTACAAATTCTAGGTGTTAAGATTCCCTATTTATTTAATCATTTTAATGGACTCTCGTTAAATATCCAACAGTCAGTCATTCAAAGTTGTCCCTCAGGACAGAACTGCTAGTTCACTGGACTATCTTTAGAGTTTTTGGCTTCATCAGATGAGCAGTTGTGAGGAATGTCCATCTACTCTTCTTCTGTATCTGTGGAGTGACTATTCCTAAATTGTGCAGAGAATATTATCAGTGAATCCAGTCTCTTTAGCACCCATTCAAACATGCCAGGTATAATCAGAAGTCAGCATCCTCAGACTGAGACAATGCCACAGCCAAAGGGTCCAAGTCTCTGACTCTCTCTTCCAGGTTCCACTTGACTTTCAAGCCAAATGGGGAAGACTTCGGCACATTCTCTGCTTTCTGATCTTCAATTATTTGATTATTCAGTCAATTCAGAACCGTTGTTTAGAAATAGTCACAAAAATCTCTCACTATATCTTGGTTCTTCTGTCAGAGAGCGACAGCAAAGTATGTAAACATATGCAATGACAAATCATTGGTAACTATTTGATATTTCAGTACCTCTTTCTGCTGTGGACTGTACAAGACTCTGAGGCGTTTCTGCATTAGAATCGGGTCTAACACTGCCACTATTCATACTTCTCTTAGTCCTTTGTCAGAATAAATCTCCTACTCTTTAAATTAAAATCTTGCACTTCTTACCTTTTGTTTCCCAAAATTAAGAGATTGTTTTACTGATTTTTACTTAAGGGGTCTCCTTGGAGCCAGGACAAAGAACTTGGTATTTTATCAATAGAGAAGAGTTTCAATTCATAGGAGGAGAAGTATACAAGTTGATGATTCCAAGTAAAGAAGAACATAGCTCATGTTCTTGTCTCCCGAGCGCAATGTCCTGATGAGAGAGCTGCCAATGAAGGGCAGTAACCAGGGAAGGACAGTCCTCGGCCAAATCAGCTGGGCAGACTGCTTATCTGTGTCAGCATACCAAGTGTAGCCACGGGGTGAGGGGATTTGGGAAACTGTCAAGTCCAAAGATGGATATGAGGATGATGACAGAAGGCAAGAGGAGAGAGTCAAGAACATGGTGGAATTGGGTAGGAGACATGGTTCAAGAGAAGAATTCAGAACTAAGACATTTGGTGGATGTGAAAGAAAAATTCCCATTCCCCCTGAAATACTGCCCAGTGGGCATTGTAAGAATGGTCATGGTGGCTTAAAGGATTTTCAAAAAGTGTGGCAGGAAGTGGGAGGATGAAACCAAGTCAGTTGAGTAAAGCTGTGGAAATAAATACAAACTTTAGTCTGAAGACAAAGAAGAAGGTCAGAATTACTCTGTTTCATAGATGTTAAGACATTCATCTTCTAACGTTTCAGCATTTCTGGCATTGGTCTGCCCCTCACAATTGATGGCATCTTGGATTTAATAAAATATGGTCTAGCGTTAAAGGCATAAAGGCACAAGAAAGAGATGAATCTCTGGCTACGAACAGTCCTCAGTTGATGTGAGGGCCAGAGGAATGCTTTCTGTTGCTTTTAACTGGGAGTTTTGTGAACACGGCCCTTTTGCCTATCACTATGATTTTTCAAATGAAGCTTTTGGAATGTCTCACTCAGATGCTGGATCTCAGCTTCTTCTTTTCTGATGTTGCCACACATTCCTTCTCTTTTTTCCATTTTGGTTCCATTTGACTTATATTCAGAGAAAAGTAAGGGTGGTAAGAGATTAGGTTAAATGTCAGCCCCTCAGAGAGGCCCTCCCAGACCACTCAACAAATAGTCACCTCCATTCGCTTTCTATCACATCACCCTATCTTATTCTCATCATAGCACTTACACTTTTCCAATAGTTTCCGATTAATTTTGTTTATGGTCCATCTTCTCTGTTAGCATGTATGCTGAAAAAGCATAAGGACTTTGTTTATTTAAAGTGTCCTCTGTGCTTAGAATAGTGCCTGGCACATAGCTGACTCTTAGCAAACATGTGGGGAATAAGTAAATGAATATATGACCTTGAAAAGAATTGAACTGTTCCTTGGGGAGTTAGGCCTCTTTGGAGTAAATATATATAATGAGCATTATATGCAACTAATACATTTTAGGGTATTTTGTGGATTCCTCTACATTTCCCATATATCTGTTAATGAAATAAAAAACTTTAAAAATCGTGTAATTCTGAGTCTTTAAGACAGTCACCCTTAAAATATAGCTTGAGATTTCCCAGAATCTTAAATTAACGCCTCCCTAGCTCCATGTCTGGGTTCATACATGCTGATCCAGCTTCAAATCAGCTGGCAGTTATTATTCACCCTGAAATTAAAAAGCAGGAAAACAACCTCTCTTCTTGCAGACAGACGTTCATGGAAAGTTTTGGCCTTGATATGTTGGCTATGGTCTTAGTGATCCATATTTATATGGTTATAAAATATCTCTCACCTGTTTAAAATAGATTTATCATTAATGTTACGCTAGTAGGTATAATTACTAAGGTTATCACTTCAACAAATTTAAACCAACTGAAAATACAATCAAAAGAAATTAACCTACCTCCACATACAGCTCTCAAAATAGCTCACTTATTGCCTAGAGATGGAGATCACACTAAGAGAAATTGTGAAAATGGACATGAGTCATGAAACTAACTTTTAGCTTAACCTACATTAGTCCCTTGAATGAGCATCACTCTCAGAATGAAATTAACCTCTTTGATTTTAGCAGATCAACTCCCATTATGCCCTCATTTCAAGTTAAAAGCAAAAATATAAACAAAACCTGTTACCATTTTTAGTGTGTGTGATGCAGAGTCATTCAGGAATCATTAGAGAATATCTCTTCCAATTTAAAAGCAATTGGAAAGGCAGGGATATGGAAGGAGAATAACCCTTACTTGATCATGTTAGGGCCAACTTGATGCTGGCAGGGGTGCTTGTCATTTTGGGCAGGAATACTATAGAGAGTGTCATCATCATCATCATCTTTAGATTGATGGTTCAAGGATGAAGCTTGTGACTCATATGGATAGTAAGTGTTTCTCATTCCTTCATTCGGAAACCCTTGTCCTTCTTTATCCTACTTAGTAAGTGTACTTGTCTAACCTGTAACCCAGGGCTCGTTTACCCCCCGATCATTCACTGAGCATCTACCACATGGCAGATGCTGGGCTGGGTTCTGGGGATACTAAGAGGGAGACCCTGATCTTTCCCTTCAATCTGCTCAGGCATGTCTCTGGCTTTTCTGACAATATTATGGCCGTGTGTAAACGACACTGGGGTATCTGAGTCACAAGTGGAAAAAGAGTCATCATGTGCCTAGAACATGTCTTCTTTTCAGGCTATTGAAAAGTGACGTATAGACCCAACTACCAAACGATTGGCAGAAACTTCTCTTTTGATCTAAATGTTTTCGTCTTGAATAGCCATGGCCGTTAGGGTTGGGACATTCCTTAGGTACCTTTTTGATTTGTTTAGATCGACAACTCCCCTAAGATGTGTGTCATTGTCTCCATTTTACCTACGAGGAACTTGAGGTTTGGAGATGTTGTATTAGATTTCTGTGGCTGCTGTAACAAATGACAGTAGGCTGAGCAGCTTAAAACAACAGAAACTTATTTTCTTACGGTTTTAGAGGCCAGAAGTCTGAATTCAAGATATCAGCAGAGCTGTGCTCCCTCTGGAGGCTCTAGGGGAGGATGTGTCCTTTACCTCTTCCAGCTGCTGGTGGCTGTTGGCATTCCTTGACCTGTGGCTGCATCATTCCAATCTCTACCTCTGTGGTCACATTGCCTCCCCATCTTCTGTCCATGTGTCTTCTCCTTTGTGTAGCTATCTTAGAAAGACACGTGTGATTGCATTTAGGGCTCACCTGGGTAACCCAGGGTCTTTTCCTCATCTCAAGATCATTAACTTAATCACGTTTGCAAAGACCGTTTTTACAAAGAAGGTGACATTCACAGGTTCCAGAGATTTGACATGGATATCTTCTGGGGAGCCGTTTTCCAGGCTGCCATGGAGGTTAAGCCTTTGTCCAGGGTTATGTGTGTGAAAGAGGTGGGGTTTGAACATAACCAGGTCTGACTTCAGAGTTCATTCTCTTCAACCTCCACACTGACTCTCTGGAATCCACGTGGGCATTACAGTGATGATGAAGTTTTCAATGCAATTATTTAAGTAGTTTCAACCTAGAAATATAGATGAAGAACTAGGATGTAGGTTTCACTGATACAAGTGTCTTATTGCTATCCTCCTCCTGGTTCATTCCACAAGGATCAGCCAGTATTTACAGTGTGAGCTGTTCCAGGCTCTGTGCTGGCATGGAGACTCAATATTGAGCAAAAAACCCACCACTCCTATCCTTCTAAGCTCACCATCAGGTGGAGGGACAGAGATAGACATTAAGTAACACACACACGAATGTATAATCACAAACCCAGAAGGAAAGGGGCAATAGAGAACAAGGAATGCTGCCCAGGCTGCATGTGAAGAGAATTTTCCCTGAGGAAGTGATGTTTGAGTCAAGATTTGAAAACTAAGCAGGAGTTAGCTAGATGAAGGAGGAGGGCAGCAGAGAAAAACAATCCAGAAAGATGGAGTGCCATATGTAAAGGAGAGATCATCAGCTTTTCAGGAATAGAAACAAGGCTGAAGCAGAGCGAGGCAGCTTTGTCAATATGAGCATTTGTTTCTAGGTCTAGTGACTGGGCAGGGTAACACTCAATGAATTCTCTGTGTTGGCAAGCTCTTTGTGGGCAGGGAATGTGTTTTTTCATGTCTGAATGCTCTGGCCCAGCAGGGTGTCTAGTACAGAGTATATGCTCAATGCTATGCTTGTTGATTGACTTAATGAATAGATGAGTGAACAAACTAGCCTTGACCTTACATGTGCAGGTTGTTTGACAAAGCAAGTGAAATAGCCATAGTCCAGCTTGATACGTGTTCCTCTTCCAAATCAGGGGGTCACAGTGTAGCCAAGCATATTCTGGCCATTTTTTACCCCCTCCATGATTGTCCTATGTGAGCAAACGGCTGGTGAGGAAGCCAGGAATCAAGAGCTTTTGGCTCACAGTTGTGAAAAAATCTGGGAACGCTGGTGGCAGCTTGCTCAGCTCTCTCCACATCTTTACCCCAGGACCAGACTTAGCTGATTGCATCCTGAGGCCAGAGTGGCAGCACCCTGTTGATTCCTCCACCTCCTTTGAGAGGAAAGAGACCAGGAGGCTTTTCTGCAAGCCGACCTTTATCTGTTGCTTCATTTTTAGGGCACAGCGCCATAAAAGAGCTAGCTTTGCTTGCAAAAAGAGACAGACCATGAAGAAGATTTTCCCTTCTTTCACTTTGAGAGCATCACCTCCCTTGTTCACCATACGTTGACTGGGTTGCCTCCTGTTAGAAGAAATGTTTGTGAGATACATAATTTTTACAAACATTCATTTAGTCTCTTTACCTCAGAGAGGACAAATTTCATTTCCATATAAAACGCACTCAAAAGGACAAGGTCTCAGCGATTGCTTAGAACTCAAGGACTGAAAATTGTGCCCAGGATGAAATCTCGCTGGCTATTTCAGCCACACAAATGCCACAGATGTGAAGGCCTGGCATGGAAATCTCACAGGCGAGGGGATGAAGGCCCGGTGTCTGAGACTGCCACCATTCCATACAGAAAGCTCTCAGGGCTGACAAATTGTGTGTCCTGGACTCTGCTAACCATACGTGGGTGTCGACTCAGAGATGAGTATGATATTTTAAATTTACTCCTAAAATAGAAAGTCTATGCTGACCCGCTGGCTTTGTACTTCTAAGACTTACTTCCACCCCTTTCTTACTGTCTTTCCTCCTTCTCTCTTCTTTCTTCTCTTGTTACTTCTTTATTCTTGAGATAGTATGAGGGACTAAAGATGGAGAGTGAATCAGGAGACCTCTGGACCAGGCTCTGGCACTAAGTAGCTGTGTGGCCTGGGCCGTGTCACAGAACCCATTTCGTCCTCAGTTTCTTCATCTAGAAAATGGAGCACTGGACTCTCGGAGTACCCTGTGAAGTGCCCACTCTGGCCTTCAGATCTTCCTTGCCTCTTTTTCCCCTAGACAGTCAGTTTTTCTCTCCCCTCCCCACAAGGCCCTCATTTTCTCTCTCTGGTCATCTTATTCTCTTACATCTGTCTTCTCCTATCTCTCCTCTCTCTTCCTTGTTCTTGCTGTGAGGGGAGGATCACAAGTCAGATTAGGTGTTTGTGCTTTTTGGACAATAATGGGGAGATTTCTAAAGCCCCGACTGATAATATGTCAGCCATAATTACAAGGGTTTGTACTACTTTGATTAGCAGAATCAGCACCATGATATGGTAGGTTGGGGAGAAGCCATGGACTGCCAAATCGTGCTGGTTCATGATAGAAAAAAGAATTCAGATGAGAGGGAAAGACGCAATGGCATCTCTTTCCCTTCACGTATCTGTGCTCTTATTTATCTTCCTCATATCAGGGACACAGTCCCTACGGCCCCTTCTTAGAGGGAAGCCAAGAGATTCCCCATATTTGCCCCTTCACAGGGCTCCAGCTTCTCCCCCGACAGCAGACAATGTTGGATAAACTTGCAGGAGACTCTCTTCCTCCTTTCATCTGCTCTCCCAGATTATACCTTCTTTCTACTTTGTTTTTCAAAGACAGGACCACCTTAGAACATGGCTTCTTCCAAGAGAGCATTTGGCAGCCTTCTTCCAAGCCTGAGGGGAGACTGAGAAGTGGTTTCTTCTTTTTCCTAATACAGGTATTAAGCTGACTTAATATTCACTTACTCTGAAAAATCCCACTTCACAGAAACATTTTTTAACATGAGCCAAAGCGTTTCTCCCTAATTCAGCACAATTGCGCCTGGTTTATATCCATTGATGTTAAATGATTTCCTGTTTAATATCAATTGGAAATGGCTGATTTCCTACCCCAAACAGTAGTTAATGTCAATTATGGCAGGCAGGGCAGAGCTGTTTTTCAATTAACTACACCACTCCATTTTGTTTGCTGGCGAGTGGTGCAAAATACACGTGCGCAGAGCCACCTCATGAAAAAGTGACAGAGAGGGACTCAGCGTCAATTTTGCTGCCTGTTCCTGACCATTAGTTTGAGAAGTGGTGGTGGTGTAGGGGGATGCGCAGCTTACCTTCTCCCTTTTCCCAAGGGACTAGTCTTGGTTTAATGGGAACCCCCTCTTCCATCGCAGAAACCTCTGGTCAGGTTGTTGGGGAAAGGACAACACTTAGCTGTAAACAGTCTAATTAGAATCGAGTTCCCAGAGATGTGGAAGGGGGTACAGATTCATTAGAGAGGATATGACTGTGGCGTAACTCTAGTGATTCTCAGAGAGTGTGGGTGCCAGTGTAAGGTAAGGATGAGAATGGTAGGTAATATTTATTGAACAGCGACTGTGGGTCAGTGATGTTATGTTATTTTGAATCCTCTCAATAACCTTATGAGAGATTGTATATCCCTGTTTCGTAGATGTCCATATCCGATTGCCTAGTGCTGCTGAGGTATTCAGCAGCTGAAGCTAGAGTTAAAATCCAGGACTGTTTGATTCTATCTCATGGACTAGTCTTCCTTTCTAATAAAACGAATGGTTGAAAATACCCTTGGTGAGTCTGTGTAACCCCTAAGGTGAGGCTCCTTAGGACATTGAGGATGGTACGAGAGGGGAACAGGATTCAGTGGTTTCTCTTTCCCTTGGTCTAGGATCCAAAGCGCTACACAGTCTTTTCTCACGTTACCCTGTGTTTCTCCACCTCTCTGTGGGTAGACGCCTTTCCTCACACTTCTGCTTATGCTAATTCCACACCGTTCAGGGACTAGCTTGAGTTGTCCATGAAACGTTCCTTGACTGCTCTGCCCATCTTGGGCATTCTCCTCTGAACCCTTTCAGAACTTCTGCTCTAAGATCCTTTGCTAACATTTTCCTCATATGGCTGCAGAAAACTTTGTTAAGAGCAGAAGCCATGCAGGAAAGAATTTCATGTGAGGGGGGCTAATACTTCCGAGCTGTTTGTCCTTCCCTACCTCATTCTTTCTTCATGCAACAAAGATTTATTAAGTGCCTAGTATGTGCCAGGCATTACGTTGGGAGCTATTGATGCTGAGGAGCCACTATAGCAGTGGAGGAGACAGACACTGAAGGGAGAGCTTCAATGGAGTATAGCAGGTGCTATGGGATTGCCCAGGACACTGGCACTTAGCTCAATGGTGGGGTAGGTAGAGGAATCAAAGAACTTTCTTTGGAGTGGGCATCTGAATTGAGTTTTGAGGAGGTGGTTAAACAAGAGGAGGTAGGGGTCAGAGAGGGATGTTTTAGCACAGGAGTCAGCAGCTGTGTGGGTGAAGATAATACTGGACCTCGCAGGTTATTGAAACTCTCGAGGCTCAACCCTTCATCACACCTTCATCATAGGGATGATGTTAGGATCAATAACAGTATACATTTACTGAGGACTTACTCTGAGCCTTGCATTGTTATAAGCTCTTTACTTGTATTAACTCAATGAGTCCTCATACCTATTTTATGAGGTAGGCATTGCAATTATGCTCATTTTACAGATGAGAAAACTGAGTCAAAAAGAATTTAATTAACTCGTCCAAAGTAACCACTCTAGTCAGCGGTAGGGCTGGTATTCAGACCTGGTGGTCTAGCTCCCAAGGCTGACCACTTAGCCATTCATCTATGCTGTTTCCGGCATGAACTGGTGCACATGAATCGTACAGCGCAGTGCCTGAATGAAGTAGTCACTCAATTAATGGTTATTGCCTTGATTTCTTTACTCATCCTTTTTTTCCAAAATTCCTTTTCTTTGGAAAGATAAGTTCTTTCCTCATCAGAAAACGATTTTATTGGTTACAGGGCTGTGTTAGCTATGCAGCGATTCCCCTCTCTCTTCCACTGTGGGACCTATTTCAGTGCTGTGCAAATAACGAACACGTGGAACAAAACAAAGCACTGGGATAAACACTTGTGCAGATGAAGATTGCAGCCAGATTAGGAAAAAGTGTAGCTTCTTGTTCCTCAGGTTTACTAGGAGTCAGTATGCAGATTTCTTGTCTGGGTATTGCCAAGTGAGTGGACAACTCTTTTTTCTGCTACTCTTTCTAAGATGGTTTGAGAATGAGCCTTCTCGGTTGCGGGGGTTCCTCTTGAGCTCTGAGATTCCAGGGTAACTCATACATTTTTTGAGGTGTCTTGAATGTCATACTTACTAATATAAGTTACATTTTTCATCCTGATCAATTTGTTTGGAGGGAATATCAGATGCCAGTGCATGGGCAGATCCCATTGGTTGGAAAATATGGTATGTCCTTCAAGTATTGCTCTGAGCAGCACTTAAGATGGACATTTTTCTTTTTCCCCTTCCTGTGTCTTCTGTTGCCCTACCTGAGACATTCTGTATATCACCCATGTATCTGAGATATTCAAGTTTGTGTAAAAATCTGTGGGATTACTTAGTAGGACCATTTGAGGAGAATTTGGATTTTCTTTGAAATTTTTACAGTAGTAGGTATTTATTCTTTAAAACTTAAGATAATTAAAGTCATCCATAAATGCTAGTCATTTTTATTTTACTATTTTTTTTGAGTTTAGGATCAACTTTAAACATCAAAAGGGAAGGAGAATAAAAAAGAACGGACATGGGGTAGGGGCAGGATTCAAGAAGCCCTTTATAAGTTATTGAGCCAGCCTATCATTGTTTGCAAAAATGGTACCAATGATAACTCTTATGCAGTAATTTCTAGCTTAGGCGAACAAAGAGAGTTGTGCTATTTGACATTAAACAGTATTTATGGACATTATTCCATTCATCCTTGCAGTATCTCAGAATGTCACGAGAATAAATAGCTTGACCAATTCAGACTGGCTTAGGTCAATGCCCCAAAACCAGACCTTTGGAGTCCTTTTTACTACACTTCTGACTCTCAGTGATTGTCCTGTGCCTTGATGGAAAACACCCTTCTCTAGGGCGGGGCTTTCACAGTTGTGAAAAACGGACAAGGAAGGAGTTCCTGAGGAAATGAGAAGTTTATAAAGAATGCCTACTATGTGCCTAGTACTACGCTAGACAGATGTTAAACATCTTCTTAATTCCTCAGAGGAAGCCCAGTTCCCTGCACCTGCCGTATGTTCCCTTTTGGCATAGTCTTTACAAAAATAGGTGCTGATTATGCCAGAGAAGCCCAGGCGTTGCCAAGCAGAAGCAGGTATTTGGCAGGATCTGGGCCTCAGGTCCACAGCATTATATCCATTTCACAGGTGTGGTGGAAAGACCGACTCAAGGGTCTCTGGGCAGAAATTCTTGACATTTGGTTCAGGTCTCTCCTAGGGGCCTTTAATCCCTCATCTCCCAGAGTATCTAATCCAACTGCTAATTAAGGGAAAAACTGAGACATCAGATGAGAAGTGTGACTTTTTTTTTTTCCTTTTTGAAGCGATTTAAACCTTTGGAAGGTACACAAATGTAGTCCTATTATTCAAGTTAGTTTACAATCCCTCCCCGGTCCACCACAAGGAATTTATGAACCTGGACGAGCTGGAAGTCCCTTAGCAAAGTAAACAAACTGTAACTCAGGGTTGCACACTTTCAAGGAGCCTCTATCAGCAGGTTTTATTTTCACATCAGAGGTGAAAAGATAATTTGGTGAGCCATAGTTTGTCTCATTGGCAGCAACCAAGAGTCTGCCTGCATGGTGCAGGAAGAGAGGGGCTGACTAGGCAGCGTCTGCGGGTTAACACGCAGCAGCTGTCTTTGTCCTGGTGACAACGATGATGACAGTAAGAGCTGGCGTTTACTGAGCTGTTGCCATTAGTCAGGTACAATCCCACGCATTTCAGCCTCATCACAACCCTTTGGAATAGACACCTTTATTATCTCCATTTTACAGATGAGGAAACTGAGGTTTTTAGATGTTTGGATATTTTCCCCCTAGAAACAAAGTCTGAATGTGACTTCACGCTGTTTATCTACAGATGGGGCATGTCTGAGTGCAAAGGATGGACTGTGTAGGAGGTGGGATTGGCTAGGGTTTTCTTTTTGGAAAGGGGGAAATTTCTGTCCTTCTCTCTGTGCATCCCCCTGTCTTCTTCTTTCAAAGCAAACAATGAGCAGTGATCTGGGAGACAGGAGGCCTGCATTCCAGTCCTAGCCCTAGAAGGTGCTGACCATACCATCTTGGACAAATCCCTTCCCCAATTCTGGCATCAGTTTCCTTATTCGTAAAACAAGGAGGACAACATAGGCACCTGATATCTAGAACCCATGGCTCTCAATTTCAGTGGCTCCAGGATCCTTTGAACCAGGGCCATCGCTCTTTGCTTTTCGACCCCTTCCTCATCCGCCTTTGTGTGTGGGACAGCGACGCTTCTCTTGGATGTGCAAGGCACTGAAAAGAAAGAAAGTTTTTTTTTTTTTTCTTTTATGTGCTATATACCAGACGACCTTGACGTGATGGACTACGGGATCTGGTGACACTGCACACTCACTACTATTCAACACTGTGCCGGAAAGGGAGGAAGGAATGGATTTATTGACTTGCGACTTTGACTCGGGCCTGTGTATCAGGCCTGTTATTATGTGGAATGATTAGGCTGCAGTGGCAGGGACAAGTTAAACTAGAACAACAAAAGACCTCCTTAACCTTTACCTGGACACAGGGCCATTCATAATGACTTTTGCATGGTTTGGAAAACCAAGTCTCTCCTGGAGCACTCAATACTTTTGCAGCCCCAGGAAATGAGCAGGAAAGGGGAAGACGGATGGGTGAGGGAGATGAAATGTAATCCAATTCTGCATAGTCCTGTTTAGAATGCTGAGTTCAGGTCTGTGCAAAAAACAGCAATGGCTTAGAGATCATCATCATTTTCTTTGGCTTGAAAAAGGAATTTGAAACCAGATACAATGGTTGCTCACTGAGAAAACTTCCAACTATTTGTTATCTGCTAGTGCAAATTATGCTGTTCCTGAAAGATATTTTCCCTCTTGAAGGAGCCATGTGCCTTCTATTAATGTGAAAGGAACTGGATACATAGAGCTTTCACACTCTCAGGCCCCCCCCTCCACCCGCCGCCACACACACACAGAGTATCAAACACAAGGTCTCCTTGAAAAGCTGAAATAGCTGCAAGCATCTCAGACTTCCCTCACTTCTGAAAGAAACTCCCCCCTCTAGCTCAGCTCACTGGCTCAGGCTCATGAGCCATATTTTCTGTGGAATGGATGCTGCATCAACCATTTAAAATACTGGGTATATGGGGGATTTATTCAGACATCTTCTCCTAAATACTGTAAGTTTTAATGGAGCTGGGTACAACACAAGAATTAGGGAATCACACAGTATTACAGTTGGAGGAGACGTTATCGATCACCTAACCCAAAGGTAAACAAACTTTTTTTAAAGGGCCGAATGGTAAATACGTTAAGCTATGGGGCAGTGAAGGGGCCATGAAGCTTGAAGTCTGGGGAATGGTCTGGATCAGTGCTTCTCTAACATCAATGTTCATACAAGTCATCTGAGGGTCTTATGGAAACGTAGTAGGTCTGGAGTAGGACCTGAGATTCTGAATTTCTGACAAGTTTTGTTGATGTTGACTTCTGGAAAGGTCTTCTAGCTGTCTAACATACTGGGTAAGTGAATGGCATTGGGGCCAAGAGACCTGGGTTCAAGTCTTGACTTTGTAACTTCTGATCTGTGTGCCCTTGGGAAAGTTATGCCATCTTTCTGAACTTCAGTTTCCTCCTTTATAAAATAACATTAATTATATCTGGCAAATAGGGTTGATGCAAGGATTAAATCAGATAGTGGCTACAAAGGGCTCATCACAATGCCTAGCACATTGTAAAATGCCCAATAAATATTTGCAATTTTTGTTAAAATTAACCGTAATCTAATACACAAAATGAGTAGATGTCTGCAAGCTCAAGCATTTTACTCTGTTGGAGTGGAGGAGAGCCACCCCCAATTTGACATGGTTTATTATACAATATACCAAGTACAACAGACAAAGAGGGCAGCTGTCCTCTTATTCAGAGTAGTATATTTCTTCCTAGGGAAACACCCCACATATTTTCCAAGAGGAGACAACAGATTAAAAACAGTGAATTCCATGAAGGGAAAAAAGCTGTGAGATACTGAACTAGTAGCAGCCTTGAGATCTGAAAAGGAACAGGGAAGGAGGAGGGAGGGAGTCAGTAAATGGATAAGCCAACTCAAATATGCAACAACGTGGGGTTATACAGTGTGAAGGACAAACAGCCTTGCGTCATTTCATAGCCACCACTGGAATCCAGTTTCCGGAAGAAAATGAGAGATAACCATAGCAAAGGTGGATACAGAGGACAGTAGAAAATCCTTAGAAGCAAATGACACTTGATTTTGGTTCTATGCAGTGATGGCTTTATTTCTTGGGGTTACTTGATGACTCCTTCCAGTTTGTAATGATGGTAATATGGCTAGACCAAGAGGGGTTCAAGACCTGTACCCAGGGTTGTGAGTCTGGGAGAACCTGTGCACATGTCCATCTGCCTGTAGCAGGAGTTTTCAAGCCAGACAAATTTGAATCTCTGTCTCAGGCACTAGGGGGTAGTGGCCAAGAGAACCAGCTTCTGAGTCAGACTGCCTGGGTTGAATACCATTTCTGTCACTTATCAGCCATGCGAACTTAGGTTAATACTTAACCTCTCTATGCCTCAGTTCCCTCATCTGTGAAATGGGGATAATATTCATAATATTTTCCTCATGGCATTATTGTCAAGTTTTAAGGAGTTTAAACTACATAAAGTGTACAACGTGCTATTCAGTAAATAGCAGTTCAGTGACAGCATCATTACTAATTTCTCCATTGCTGTATAAATGAGAGTTGACTTTTTTTGCACGTCCAACCATGAAAGCACAATATTGTCTATCAGGAATAAGTCTGCAAACAACCATGAAGGAGTATCTTGCCCCGTTTTAACCAGCATGGCAGGGTGTGCAGTAACTTGAACTCAAGAGATCTGATTGGTTAAAGTTAAGGCAGGAGTGGAGAGGTTGGGGAGAAGGATGATTACAGGACCCAAGAAAGAGGTATAGAGGTGTCTTGGTGCGTGAAGCCAGATGACATTCTGAAGAGCACCATCAGGAGACCTGGTCCAGAAGGTCGAGAGTGAGACCAGCTAGCTCATCCTTGAGGCTGAAGGTGAGGAACTGAGCATTTGTGGAGTGGGAAAGAGTCAGGCAAGCTGAGATGTGGTGATGAACACAGATCAACACCACAATGCAGACTGTGGTTTGGCCAACTCTTCCTCCAGCTATGCAAACCAGAAACCTAGATGTCATCTTGGCAACCCCTCCCCCGACATCTCCAATCCAAACCCTTTTTGCTTTTACCTCCTAATGCATTCACTCCCCCTGCCCCCAATTTCCACTTCCAACACCACCCTTAACCAAGTCAAATCATCTTTTCCTTGGACTGTAAAAGCCTCCCCACAGATCTCCCTGCTTCCATGCTGGCTTCCTTACTTTCTTTTCTCCATCCTACAGAAAATGCCAGAGGGACTTTTTCTAAAAACCAATATGAGCATTTGGCAGCCTGCAAAATCTTTTCATAGTTCTTAGGACAAAGTCGCACTTCCTGCTGAGTGTTGTCAAACTGCCATGTGCTCTTCTGTAGCTGTGTCTTCTTCCAGGTGCCCCTTCACGCTGTGCTCCACCAACCCTGGCCTGCCTTCAGTCCTGCTACTCACACACTGCACCCAGCTCTTGTGACTGCAGTCGCCTCTGCCTGGAGCACTCTTCCCTCCTCCTTTTCTCTATCTAATTCTTCTCATCCTCTCAATCAGAGGTCAAGATCAGGGAAATTATCCCTGATCTCCCTGATCAGGTCAAGCCTCCCTCTCCATTTTATTTATTTATCTTTTTTGAGGAAGATTAGCCCTGAACTAACTGCTGCCAATCCTCCTCTTTTTGCTGAAGAAGACTGGCCCTGAGCTAACATCCGTGCCCATCTTCCTCTACTTTATATGTGGGACGCCTACTACAGCGTGGCTTTTGCCAAGTGGTGCCGTGTCGGCACCTGGGATCTGAACTGGTGAACCCGGGGCCGGGGAAGCGGAATGTGCATGCGCACTTAACTGCTGCGCCACCGGGCTGGCCCCTCCCTCTCCATTTTAGACTCTCATAGAGCACCACAAATTTCTCCTTTATGGCACTTAGACAATGGAAATTCCACATATACTTGTAATTAGTTATTAATAAGCTCCATGAAGGCAGGAATCATGTTTGGTTTTTGCTCAGCATTATATATCTAGAGCATAGCATGATGTTTAGAATATACTAGGGATTTGATAAACAATGGTTAACTGAATAAATGTACCCGTGAATAAATGAATGGGCACATTCATAAACAAGCAGAGATTCAGGCAGAGGCAGGATGTGGCATTGTACAAAAGTGCAGGGTCATTGGGAGGCATTGACAGCTGAGTCATCTTATCAGGAGGGAGCTCAGACCTTCCCTAATTGGTCCTATCTCTGAGCTCACCTTTCAAACCATAAGGAGTCTTCACTCTCCTACAAGGTTCAGGAATTTGGAGGCTGTATTCTGGTTGGTTCTTCTCTGCGTGCTGAACTCAGTGTGTGGCATGCAGTGGGCACATAATGTGTTTTTTTCCCTTATGAATGAATGAATCACTGCCCAGGGAGGAATAATTCCTCACATTCCCAGCTTATCTATAATTTTACTGTTGAACAGTTGAGCTTGGGTGCCTGGTTTCTATTGGAGTTGGTATGGCTGATGCCTCTGGATGTGTATTAGATCCACCTCTCCTTGGGAAAGGATTCTGAACACTGTAATTTGATGTTTTAAGCCATTTATAGTCAGAGTTTTTGCCTCGCCATCCCACCTCTGCCATGTTGTGACATACCAAACCTAAGCCCTCTCACTCTGGGGTGAATTTGGACCAAGACTGCTGCCATTGCCCTAGGACACCAAGCTGGGTCAGGAACCCTCTTCCCCTCTAAGGCCTGGGAGTACCTTTGTTTCCTCAGTTGTTCTGAGGAAATGATTCTTCCGGAAAGAACAGACCCAGGCCGCAGTTTCTTGGCAGTCAGAACTGGAGGGGGAGAGAGTAAGCTGAGCCTCGTCCTTTCTCCCTGTGCTTTACAAATATCTCATTCTTTATTTCCCTCCAACAACATGTGATGACCCTTTGGCAAGTCCTTAGTGCTAAATTTCTTTTTTATGGAGGCAGCAGTAAAAACTCTAGGGCCTTTGATAGGCAGTGCTGGGCCGTAGAGCAGATGTAAATCACTTGAGCATTGGCTGGATTCGGTTGACAGATTTTTAGGTTCAATGAAACTTTCCTTTCCCAAATAAATCAAATTCTGACCTATGAAGGTCTGAGCTGGGAACACTTCTGAAGTGTCTGAATTTGGGCTGAGGTTGGAGGCTGTCCTGTTTGGGTGACGGGCGTGGATTCTGTAGTGCGCACAAAGGGAAACTCAGGACCTGGAATCTTGCGCATTTCCCTTTTGCTTGAGGCTTTTGGTGCTTTTTGCTCCTGGTCCCTTAAATGAAATGGATTAAAAAAAAAATCAAGTGGGTCTTGGAATAAGCATGGAGAATGAAACCTAAGCTTTGGTGGTGGAGACATTTTTATTTGAAAAGAAGTGTGTGTGTCTGTGAAACTCTAAACTCTATGAGCTTGTTGAAGTTTCTCCACAGTCAAAAAGAATAGCTATGGCGGAACCCTTGTAAGAGATTTGTGTATGGAATGGCTTTGAGAAGATCTGCTTTTAGCATGACTTGGAAGTTTAGGATTGTTCCCAAAGGGGCAGTTATCTTGCTGTGACTCAAAGCACCTTGAGGATCAGAGGGACCTATTTATTTGCTTTCAGACTTCATTTTGTCATTTCAAATGGCATACTGTTTTCCCTTATAACCCAATTGTCCATAAGCTGCTTTACTATAGGAGTCCCAAAAAGAGACTGTAAAGGGACACATGGTGTCCAGAATGGGCAATTTAAGAAGGCACCCACCCCACCTCTCACCTGTGGGGGCACCATCATGGATGGAAATGCGCAGCTTCCCTGAAGCCAGATATCAGTCAGGTGGGGGACTGCGCTGACACTCGCTAATGGCCCAGTTATCACAGAATAGCATAGTGCCATTAACAACTGATTATACACATTATTGGGTAGCTCACAGCTAATGGGACCTGTCACAAGATCTCAGAAGACTGAGCTTATGATCTGTTGATAAATAGATACGTGGTACACATGGGTCAGTCATTTCCTTGTTAAGAAGGAAGGAGGAAATGAAGTGACAGACTCGGCAGTTCCATATAGACCATGGCTGCGTGCCTGGCTGGAGCTGGGTATCAGGATGTGAGGCCTGGGAGGTGCAGCTGGCCGTGTCTCCCTTCTACACTTGCAAATATCAGGAGTGGTTGTGGATGCGGCAATGCCACAGAGATTTTAGAAAGTGCGTTGGAACTTCCACATTCCAAAGGAGGTGTCCTCCTCCTAGGAGCCCCCTTGCAAAGCTGAGAATGCCTGCTAGTGAGGTGGCCTTTGTTCTTGCATTTCCTTTGTGGGGCTTCTTTTTTGGGGGGTGGTATATTCTTTTTGAGTGTCCCCAATTGTGTCAGATCTTTGAAGGAGTAATTTGCAAATGTCAAATGAACAGGGATGGGAATATCACTGCAGACTAGCTCTATAATTTGAATGCCGGTTGAGGTCTACTTCCCATCCTGATACAGTTATCCAGGGTGACAGTAAAGTAGACCTGAGCATTAGGCCACAAACTCAGGTGTGCAAAATTATTTTATTTAAATCAAACGATATCTGATTTCACTCAGAGGAGAAATTCCGTGTCACTCATTTTGGCGGAGAGTCGGGGATGAAGATGTTTCTTGAGGCCTGTCTGGCATTGGGCCACCCTGGGTATTGTTCAGACCCCAGTCTGCACCGGTTCCTTGAAGTCTGGTAAATGCAATGCTTCCCCGGCGCCATATTTTTGCCAAGGCTGGGAGCCTTCCTGTCTAGGGTCAGCCTCTTCAGGCAGAACTCCCCACCAGAGGCTCTGTCACCTCCCCAGGGAATGGCAGAAGAGCCTTTGAGTCCCACTCCACTCCAATCCCTTCTCAATCTTGGGAAATCTCCCAACTCAAAAGCATCTGTTTCCTTTCCTGTGTCTCAAGGAGCTCAAAGTTTTAGGGGGGAAAAAAAGCCAGGTAGAGATTTTTCTGCAGGCAATTTCTACTTTCAGCCTTTACAATCCTCTGCTAAAGTAAGGAACACAAAGAGCCTGGCTACTCTCTGGGAACCAAGGAAGGGAAACATAGAACAAAATGCACATTAATATCTTAGCATATTCTACTGCTGTGATAATGGCGGTGATGGCAATGACGGTGATGAAGATGATGATTTATATTGGCATTTTGCTTTAGAATTTCAAACCACTACCCAGCGTGATCCCTATAGTAGGTCAATAAGACAGAATGGTGTGCCAAAATGAAATGAAGACTCAGAGAGGTTTTGTGAGTTGGCCAAGTCCACACAGCAAGTTAGTAACCACAAGCCCTCCTTTGTTGGTTCAATATAGTTTTCTTTGAAAGAGGCCACATGTTGCCATTTTTTTGTTTGCAGAGTACCAAACCCACTGTCTGGGAGAAAGTGACTGTAAGTGACTTAGAGACAGTCAAGGTTTTGGATATCCAGGAATGTTAACAGAAGGAATCCTGAGACCAGCTGAACCTCACAAAGTCTGCCTGCTGTCTGGGCAGGAGGGGTCCCTCTTAGATCAGACATAATTTGACCTCTGCCATAGGGCACAGGTTCTCCTGGAAAGGAAGGAAAGTTTATTTTGTTGTTATTTTTCTCCTCTGCATCCATCTCAAATTTCCGCTGCTCCTTTCCTTATACTAGGACTGTTTACTTAATTATTCTGCCAGGAAACGTGGTTAAGGGTTAGACAGAAGATGCAGAAAAAGATTGTGCTAGAAGGAAAGAGAAATGTTCTAGTTTCTCAGAGGGATGCAGATTTATTTCAGTTTTTAATAGTTCTTATTCAAATTCATCCGAAGTAATTAATGAAAGCTAGAAGAAAGCCCAGACTCACACATGCACACACACCTTCCTGGGATATTTTCTTTCTTGAAATATGTTGAGTTGTTTGGTCTATTGGTTCAGTACCCCAAGCCTAGTGCACTATTGTCATCCCTTGCTTTACAACACGGTCATTATATCCCTAAACCACATTGTGATACACAGTGCCTTCTGTTTACGACTCCCGGAACTCCCACTCCATATATCACCTGCCATAAAACCCATCAAACTACTGCTACTAAAATGGTGCACAGTGGTCTAAACAGGAGCCAGGCAAATTGTGTGATACCCTACTGTGGTTAATGAGAGTGAAAATGTGGTTAGGATTTTATTCAGGCGATGTTCATTTGCAGCGCCATTGTAGTGAGATGGCAAAGAAAGATTCTTTTGTTAACTTGAATGACAATATATTTTCTATTGTACAGAGACGTTTGGTGCAGAGTTTGCCAAGTTATTTGTCAATTGTAAATAAGTCAAACTGTGACCTTGAACAACTAGATTTTTATTGCTTGGGGGTCTTGAAAACTAATTAATACACTGAGATTGTTATATTGAGTATCGGAAACCTGTTGCCAGATTTTAAAATACAGTAGTGCAATGTCTGATAAAGACCAAAAAAAGTTAAAACAGAACGTCTCTTTTCTGTAAAATAGATGCAATTTGTTGTGTCTTCTACCTGGGGGATTTTTAGAAAGAAAATGGAGGATAGGAGAAAGGGCATGGTACCTTTGGAGCTTTTTGCATTCTTATAAAACCTGAACATCTGCAGAAAATTCTTAGCAATATCTGTAACCATCCCTGAGTCTCTAAAAGATATGTGAGGATCTTCATTCAAAAATAATTAGAGATCCCACAACTAGAAGGAGCTGCAGCTAAGATATACAACTGTGCATAGGGGGGATTTGGGGAGATAAAGTAGAAAAAATATTTAAAAAAATAATTAGAGTAATTAAACGTAGCTTTGTTCTGTAAATAATCTTAATTCAAAGGAATTCTCACCCCTCCACATACCCTCCCCAACTTCCAGTTCAAGCAAGGGCCAAGACATTTTGATCCTAGAGAAAGGATTTCTTAAAATGGTTTAATAAATGCAGGTATCTTACTCAAGGAAAAACAACATAAACTTCTGTTATTAATCCATCATCCACCTTATTGTCTCGCAGTTCTTTTGTTCCCTCTAAATGACTAACTGTGTGGTGTGGAACACATATACTGCTAAGGATATTAGAAAACTTTCTTCCACAAGCCTTGGTTCATTTATGAAAACTTTGAAGAAAAAATTAGAAGAGTTACGTACAGCATGTCTGATCTCATTAACTCATTAATTCATCACTGAGCTATGAGTATCCCCAGAGGCCACTCTGGGCAATGTCATGGAAGCAGAGCTTGTCCCTGGTCTGCTCTTGTCTCTCTGATCTTCTCCATTGCTCTCCCTAGGATGAATGGGGTCCTGGGGCTGTCCCTGCAATAGAGTTGTTACTACTGCCAAAGCTGGCACCGGCACCCCACCAAACCCCAAGTTCTCTACTAAGTGCTTCCTGTATGTTATATATTTGATACACACAAAAATGCTATGAGGTGGGTTCTAGTGTGTTTCCCACTGTACGGATAACACAAATATGAGACCCAGGGCAATTAAACGATTTTCCCAAGGGTAAGTAAGTGAGAAGAGGCAGGGCTTATTGTGACCTCCTTCTTCTAGACCTTTTTCTTCTTCTTCTGATCACCTTCTCCTGGAATTCCGTCCACTCCCAGTCCTCTTCCCCCCATCATTTCTTTAAAGTCTTGGTCTTTTCTGGAGAAAATGGGTGGCCAAGGGATGAGCTACCTGCCCTCTCCCCACTCCCGTGTAAGCACATGCCTTAATCTCAGTGCAGGGCTCTTGTTTCCTGAGGCTCTTAAAATGATGCTCTTGGGAACGTCACATGCTATGGCCTCAGCAGGGAAGCTGTTGGGAAGGAGGCAGTAAGCCCCCTTTGTAAGTATTGCCCTGTCTGCAGTGAACAGATTTCCTTAGATTCCTGTCTCTATGTTCATACCTTGGCCGCCCCAACCATGAAAGGAATTATCAGGATGGGCTAAAGAGGGGCTGAAAGAAGAATCCCACCCACAAAGCTTTTGTGGGTGATACTAGTAAATTCTATGTACTTTCAGGAGGCTTTGTTCATCACCCCAATACTACTCGGTCGTAAGGCTGAAACTCGCCAATCATTCAGGTAGAAACAAAAGGGTAGCACAGGAAGAGTGTGATTCTCCATGGAATGACCACAGGCTATGGGGCAGAGTTCTCAGATTGGGCCCCTCTGTGATCTGCTTGACTTCTTTAGGGGAAATCTGATTTCAATTGAGTCGTATTATTTTTAAAAAATTCCAACCCTGAACAGCACCATGAAAAGGAAATTAAACTATAAAAAGTGCATTAAGGTAAGGGTAGGGATCTAAGTTACTGGCCCAGAAACAAGTCAAAATCAAAGGTAAGAGTAGAACTTGTAAGTTGCTCCAGGTAGACATTACAGATGCCACCAGTATTTACAATTGCTTGACATAAAACAGTCTACCTCGCAGTGGATGCTGACATCATCAGCATAGCACTTAGGACTTGGGGATCTCCAAGTACTTTATAAGCATCCCTTTCCTTATTCATTTCTGGTGGAAAATCAGATAACTAGAAAGTACCATTATTCAAGCTACATCCATAGAAGCACTCCAATTGGAAATGCATACTCAACATGGGGGCTTAGTGATGATTTGGTGGCCAGAAAGGGGTTGTTGGCCCTCAAAAGCCCTGACTTCATTCTCTCCTTCACTCAGTTCTCTCATACTTTTTAATTCCTATTTCTGGTGTTAGAGATCTGCATTAAGATAGGCAGCTAGGTAAAGAGGATTATTTATATTCTAGCCTTGGTGGTGCCGCTAACTAGCTGCGTGACCTTGGGCAAGCCACTTATCCTCTCTCCCATCCCTACTGTCCAAGGTTATTTTGAAGATCAAGCAAAAAAATAATGGGGAAAAACCTGGGAAAGTCTAGAGCACGAAACAATTGTATTATCATTATATAGGAGAAAAAGAAGAAAAATAAAAAAAGAGATATAATTAGAAAAATTAAGTTGAGGATCAGCCACAGTGTTTTGCAGGCATATAAATGTAATATCAAATTTAATTTAGGTACAGCTGTGCCCTTCCTAATTATTTCTTACACCAGTATGTGACCCATGGGAAAATTCTCTCAGAGGCCGTGCATTTAGGGTCTTGTATATTTTCAGTTTTTCTTATTAAGTAGAAACCAGAAGCCTTTTTATGTCTCCATGGGGGCACCTCCAGAGCTTATATCAGCAAAAAAGAAACCATAACCTGAGGTGCTGGGGTTAGGACAGAAAGCCTAAAGGGACTCAAGCCCAGAGAAATGGGAGACCAGTCCACCCGGCTGGCTTCATGGGCGGCACAGCCCTATGGTCTTCTCCTGGACATGGGATGGTCATTGTGATTAAAAGGAGCTTTGCCTTTTAAAGAGGAAAGAGTGTGGGGGGCGGGGTTGGAGAGAGAGAGAATGTGTGTGTGCGTGTGTGTGTGTGCTGTGTTTATATGTAGGCTCTTAATCCAAAGTTTTGGGTCTCTCCATTAGCAGTGGGAAGAAAGTAGCAGAGAGGGTGGAGAAGGAAAAGAAGTAGCTAACAGATATCAGTTTAACACCTGGAGACACAGAGTATTGTCCAATATGTTACCTGTGATATGCTCTTCTAAACGAGGGTGGACATAGCCGTTTCTTTTCATTCTCAATTGCTAATTGTTTTCAGACTTGCCAAATCATTCTTTCTGATGGTTAATCCACCAGAATTTGCCTAGTTTTGAGCTGGGTGCTCTGAGGTGCAAAAGAAGTCAGAGTCATGGTCACTGACCTGGAGAAACATGGACTGGTCAAAGAGAATATATTGATAAAAAGAGAGACAGAGCACAAAGTAAGAGGATTTGCAGTAAAGTGCTGCATCTAGTGGCAAAGACAACCCCTGCTTCGGCGGTTCAGAGAAAGGGAAATTCCAGTATTTGAGACATGAGTATTGGAGTTGTGAGTTGGGTCAGGGGGCCTCCTGGAAGCACTGAGACCAGAAGTGGCAGAGAGGAATGGACAGAGTTTGGAGACTCACCTCTGTACACACCTTGGCTCTGTGAGCAGGGACCAGCAGGGGGAGCACAAGGTAATAAACAGCTTCCTCTGAGAACTGTGCTCTTTGGAGCTCAAGGAAAATGAGGCTGTGAGCAGGATGCGATCATTCACTACTGTCCCCTCTCCCGTTGTATGTACCTGTTGCCTTTTAAGAGTCCGCCATGTCTTGCTCCCACGAAACTGGTTGCACAGTAAATGTAGAAACAAACCCAAAATCTAGACAAAGAACATCTAGACAAGGAAAAAACAGTAACATTCAATTCTTAATTGTTCTTTAAAATGACTTCAATCCTTTAGCCTCCCAACTTTTGAATAACCAGGTAATATGAGGAGCTAACAGAACATTATAGCGTGGAGACCTGTTACTTTAATATTTTCTCTGCCTCGGGGAAATGGGCAATTTAGCAAAATTCAGCAAATCAATGACTGTTGGGAAGGAGATTTGGAGAAACTAATGCGATCTTTATTAGGCTTCACTGGTGAAACATACGTCAGGAAAGGCTGCAGCCTCGTGTTTATTCTCAGCAGAACTACTTTAAATTTCTAGAAACTTGCTCAAATATGGCCATAGATGTGTTAGAGTGAGGCTCCAGCTTTACTGAGCTGCTCTGCCTGGCTCTCCATAGCCCATTTTATGGGTCTTCTATCAGTTCATCAAAGAACAACACAACTCTCCCTGCCTTGGGACCTTTGCACATGCTATTTCCATTGGAAGTCCCACTCTCCATCTCCTTCTCAGCCTTTATTTTGCCTAGTTAATGCCAATTCATCATTCAGATCTCAATTCAAGTGTCACTTCTTAGGAAAGTCATCCATAACCTACAGACTAGATCTGTCTGCCATACATTCTCAAGGCACTTTGCACTTTTTAGTCATAGCACTTAAAAAAGTTTGTAATTGCATATGTATTTTTGTGACTATTCCACTGACTGTTCTTTACCTTACTAGGCTGAAAGCTCCAGGGTGCAGGAACTCTTTCCTTTTTATACACCATTGTATCCTCAGTGTGAAGTATAGTGCCTGGAACATAATAAAGCTCAGTAACTACTCAGTTGTGGGAAGAAAAAAATACAGACATAATAATTATCAACTGCTAACAGCAGGTGTCACGTTCTGCTGAGGGCTACGGGAGTAGAGAGAAGAATTGAGACTTAGGGTAGGACAGTAAGGTCAGGAGAGCCTTGACAAAGTTTTTGAAAGAGAAGGATGGACTGGGGAGGAGAGAGAGAAGGGTATTGGGAGATAGGCTGGATGGGGGAGCATTCATAGTGCTGGCTGAGGAGTGTATGGGGCCATTTGATGGAATATGTGGGGATAATGGCCCTGTGCCTCACGTAGTTTGAAACACCAGTCACAGCTCAATGTACCACAATCTAAAGAATGTTACTGATCGTACTAGTTATTGTCTGTTTGCTCCCCACCTCTGAATCCATTCTACATCCTTTACATCCTGCTCTGTGTCCCAAGAGGCTGACCCTGGCTCCTGGTTGGATTTGGCCAATGGAAGGCACTGGCATGGACTGGAGGGAGAGAGGAGAGAGAAGGTGGGTATGCCTACTCCCTCGCTTCCTTGAGTGCACATCTCTCATTACAGCTGCACCCCTCTGTTGCTGTAGCTCCCAATTCATTGGTCCTCTCCCTTGGTCCAGCTCTCACTGATCTCAGGAAGCCATTTCCCACCCTCCTTCCATCAGCTTTAGGGCTTCCCGCTAACCTGAGTCTGTACGTGCCTCTCAGCTCATTCCTCATTCCTTGCTTGTTTCCTTAACTCTGCTTACTCCTCTGTCAGTAACCCCTTCTTTAAAGTCTCCTCTTTTGAACCATATGGAGACAACTCTGTTTCCTGCTGGGACCCTGACTAATGCACTTATTTTCTCCAAGTGATGGCACTTACTCACATGTTGCATTTGGTACAGTGCTAGGTACAGGACTGCCCGCCAACAGGCAACAAGATTACAACTGGCCATTTGTCTAGGCTCATGTTAGAAATATCCTTTTATTTCTGGGCAGCACATTGACTGTTAGATTCTTGGCTCTGTCAATGGAGGGAAAGGCATCTTTTTCTGCTCTTCTACTCTGCATGCAACGGCTATACTGTTAACAACCTGATCCCAAATCTAAAATCTCTGACTGAAGAAATGTGACTTAGAAAACCCTCAGCTGACAGGGGCAGGGAGAAAAGACCATTAGCACGGAAGGGTGCTTATTAGACATCCAGGCTGCAAAATTCAGGTCACCAAATTTTTTGAACTGGATTATTACACTAGCTGCCTCAGTTCTCTAATTTATTTTGCTGGTGCGGACCCAGGGTCTGCACCCCTTCTCTCCTCTTCCCCCCACTAACAAAAGTAGAGCAAAGTGGAACAGGAGGATTATGGGTATAAGAGATTATCTCCTGGTTCCGGTCCTATTTTGATATTATTGGCTAGTTAGATTTTTCTCCCTAGACATATTGAACATGTACCCCCAGATCTATAAAATGTCCAATTAAGAAACCAAATGAAAGTGTTCAGGAACCAACTCAGTTACACTGATACATAACGTAAGGCCTTAAAAAATAGAAGAGAATAATTTAAATATGTTTTTAAACTTATGGCGTATTATTTCTTCTGACATTCCCTTCACCCAACTCCCTGCCAGATACCCAGAGCAAGAAAATTCACTGAGTGAATTTTCTAAATTAGGAATTGAGAAATGACCCATTTACAGGAAATCAAATGCAGTCTCTCTCATGTTCTGCAAGTACCCAAAGAAAATATACAGAGGGCTCATTTTAGAATCTGCCACGGAAGGGGCCGCCGTTTGATCTGTAGAATCCTGTTCACTAAGGGAACTTTTCCTCGTAGGATGGAATGTTGGAATAGAAGACACCAGGACCTGGATCTTGTCTTCACTTGGGCTTAATGGGACTAGGCTGGGATGTCACCCACAACTCAACAAACTGAGGAATGGAAATGTCAGGTGGAATGACGACTTGATTGTTTATTCGCTAGTTTCCTTCAGATTATTTTAAAGAACAACTTTGTATTGCACAACTTGCGCTTTTCTGTAAATAGACTTATTCTGTTTGTTTTGGTGCTCTACTATTGTTTATCTTGCATTCCTGAGTAGGAAATTGTATTCAGAGACCATCGCCCATAATCTCAAGGCTTCAGAGAAGAGCTGACGTGGCCCCTCGTTGTGCTCCCTGTGTGCAGACCTTCCCTTCTGCTGAGTCTTTAATGGGGATGAGCAAAGATAAACATAAGAATATCTGGACAGGGGGCTGGCCTGGTGACGTAGTGGTTAAGTTTGTGCACTCTGCTTTGGCAGCCTGGGGTTTGCAGGTTCGGATCCTGGGCTTGGATACACACTGTTCGTCAAGCTACACTGTGGCAGCATCCCATATAAAATAGAGGAGGATTGTCACAGATGTTAGCTCAGGGCCAGTCTCCCTCAGAAAAATTAAAAAATCTGGAGTGTACCTGAATCAAAGCTTTGGACATTTTCCTTAGCCAATTTCCCCACCCTTTTCTTTCTCAGGAGGTGTATTGCTAAAGGAAAATCAAGCTTTTTACAGTTGGTCTTGGAGTATTCACCTTATGTAATGGGCTGATTTATAAGCATGTGGGCTATGGTTCACAGCAGAAATTCACTTCAGTAATAACTCCAAGCCTTGCTGTGTTGGTGCTCCAGGGGGGCTGGACTCATTTCAAAGAGAGTCAAAAGATGCTCAAAGTTAATTATTTTAAATTCAGTTTCATTTTAATCATATAAGCCAACTAGTTGTAGCGGTGTGGGAGTCAGAAGAATAGCTCCGTTCCTGCCACAAGCTTGTTGTGAATTTCGGGCAGTTCCCTTAACTCTTCTGAGCTTCACGTTCCTCTCCGTGAGATGAAATGTCTGGACGCAGGTTCTCTGTGTCGCACAACTATAGGGCGCATTGTTCACATGGCCATCTGTATGGTGCTTCAGGGAGGCTCCATTTCCACAGTCCACAGTGAGGTGGTGTCCCCTGGGATGGTGCATTGCTGAGGCCAGGCTTGACTTCTAACTCAATAAATAGCTACTGACTGCCCATTACGTGCCAACAACAGACAGGCATGTAGAAGTCAAAAGGCACAATGCAAGCATTTGGGGGGGGACACCTGACGGAGGGTGACAATTATTTCATTTATGTTCATGTGCTTGTTTCACAGACAGGTGCTGAGCATCTGCTAAGTGCCAGAAATGGTGCTAGGCTGTTGCGTAGTTTTCCTCTAAACTTAGCTCAAACCTGACTTCCTTTGCAAAGACCCAATCCCCTCCCTCCAGAAGCTCACTAGCTTTTGGGGGACAAACACAACTGGTGATAAGTACCGTGGTAGTGACATGAACCTGAGGCGTGGCGAAAGTTAGCCATAAGGATTTTAGGATTATCTGATGTTTTATATTATTTATATTTCCTTTCTCTTTTGAGGAGTAATTGAGATATCAGTAATTTGGTCACCAAACTAAATAGTGGGTGAAGCACTTAAGAATGCAAGGATAGGTGACACGTAATATGTGCTGTCGAGGATTAAGAAGGCCAGACAAATTGGTAAATAACGCGGATGGACATAGTGAAGGGCTTAGCAGGATGCGATAGGATTCCAAGAGGGAGAGAGAGGCAGAGTACGCTGGCACACCAGCTTGGAGAATCAGAAAGGTCTCCGGCAGGAGGTGTCATCGAGATGACTCATCCTTGTTCTTCCACCATTGGCCTGGTCTCTGTTTCAACTCTTGTGCCTCCTGGTGCTTTGCCTTGATGGCATGTCTCCCAGTTGTAATTCTACATTATTGTATTATTTGAATAATGTCTGTCCCACTAGATTGTAAGCTTGGCAAGGGTAGAGACTGTCTCTTTTTTACTCACTATGGTGTGCCCAGGGTCTTGAATGGTGCCCCTTTAGAGGCAGTCAAAAATACTCCATAAATGAATGAATGAGTGGACATTGAAAAATAGCTGGAAATTGGGATAGAGAAGGAGTCTTCCAGGAGAGGGAACCATCTGAACAATCACCATGCCTAAATGGCCTCAGAGTTTATGGACGCTAGATATGGCCAATGGAATCAGATCCTCTTACGGAATGCCTGGAGGGCTTATTGAGAGAAATTGTGACAGCTGCCCAGACCTGACCTCTCCTTAATAAACTCAAGAAAGATGATCACCCCGATTTTATTTAAGCTCTTCTTGAATCTAGTAGGTGCTCATTAAATATTTGAAAACAAAATTAGAGCCTGGACGTATTGACTGATATTTTCGGTCCGACAACCTTTTGGAATAACAAGCTATCATTGCCCAGCTTCTGCCCCCTCCTGCTTCTCACTTAAGCCATGTCTTTATGCTGTGAGAAAAATGGTGCAATATGGGGAAAAAAAAGCAGGGCATCTGGTTCACCAGATATGCATATGGCCACAACATATGGCAAACCCAGGGCATTTGACCATCGTGCTCATTAGGAGGTGCCGGCAAACCGGATGCCTTGCGTTGGCTGCGTCTGTGTCGTTTTTCTCTCAGCGTGCCGACCTGGTGTTAATCATCAGGACGTACTTGCCTTTCCCGAGCAAATCGCTTCCTCCATTCCTTTCACCTCTGATTTCTTCTGTAATTCCCTCCTCTTTTGTGTTTGCATTCAGTTGGTCGGTGGCCTTCCAACTTGCAGGATGGTCTGACTCTACAGATCCTATTAAAAACATCAACAAACCACACTAACAACAAAAAGCGACAATGGCAGCTCATGGCCTTCTGGGGTGATGAGAAGAAAACACAAGGTGCGTTGGCATTAAGGCATTAAGGGAAATAGTCCGTTTTTCTCAGAGAGTCTGGGATAATTAACTTTGCACAGAAAAAAGAAAATCCAACCCTGCAGATCCCTGATTTTCACTTGGGGACATCACAACTTCAGGAAGAGAGGGCCGGGGATCGTGCGACCCACCCCTCCGCTGGCTAACAAAACAGAACAACAAGCAATTCAAATGGTTGAGAGTGGATCAGTCTTCAAAAGGCAGTGAGCTGCTCTTTCATTTTGTGTGTTTGATCGTTTCCCCCTGAAACGTCCTGGCTCCAGTTTTCCAGACCCATCTCGTGTTTTTATTGCCCTCTCTCGGCAGACCCCCACATCCCCTTCTCTAAGGGAATTCCACTTTTCAGCTCTCACTGGCCATTGTAACACCCTTCATTTAGTATGTTTCCATATTCCATTTTTGTCCAGGTTGCTCCTCTCCTGTTGCATTTCTAAAAATGAGAAATGAGATCTAAACTCACATTAACCCCGATGTCATCCCCTTTGCTTTTCATTCATTGCTGTTCTTTGTTTATCATCTTTTAGCAGATTTTCAGTGTGTATGACTCCCATCGAATACTCCCATCGAAATCAATTAGAACCAGTTTCAGAAAATAGACTTACTGACGACCTGTGTCAATCTTTTCTTGAATTCCAGCTGTATACTGTCGACGCACATTCACTTATTGCTAGATATACATTATTCCTTCATCTGATGGTAACTATCAAAAAACGGTAACAAAATTTGTCTGGAAGGATCGATTCTCTGCATAGTTCCTTCTTCTCTTTCTAAGTATTGCTGATGATTTGATTGAACTCAAAATAGTTACAGATTTTTCTCGTTTAATACCCACTCCATTATTTCAAGGCAGGAAAAGTGCAGATTTTTTTTTCTTTTAAATAGTTTTATAGACAAAGTGAAAGATTTTTCATTCTTGCTTCAAATTCATTGTGAAAACAGAAGGCAGTTTTCCCAGATGGAAATCTGTCATATCATTATGGAAATGTCAGATTTCCACCCGGGGCATATTGACAAAAAGCCATGGTTTTTGCCCAGGGGGTGGAATTTCACAAATTTCCCCAAGAAGAGGCTGCACTCCGTGGTAGAAGACAGAGGCAATTTCTTTCCCCATTTCAGATTTGTGAGACTGAGCTCTAAGAGATTGGTTTCAGGCAAATATCCAAAAAGGAGAAAAGAAGATTTTAACATCCCAGTGACTGGCCATAGGGGCTTGGCTCTTGCTCATGAGTCAGTCCTGGCTGTATTTACTTTAGTGTTATAGTCACCCTGAGCTGTAACTCTGTTAGTGATATCACAGAAAATGGGTGTGTCATATCGCCGAACAGAGGAGAAGTTTCATTCTTTGGACTACCTGATTCTGCCATGTAAATATCTCCCCTTTCATTAATAGAGAGTCTCTTCTTAAAGTCTCTCTTAATTTTGGTAATTGTCTTTTTTTCCCCTGGGAATGGAGCATTTTAAACCTCCGTTAGTGAGGAATTCATGCATGCATTAGAAATATTAGCAAATCATGTCCATGTTAATGAATGATAGGACATTTAGAGGAAAATAAAACAATCCCCAAACATTTTCATACATTTGTAGTCATCAGAATCTCACGCTTTAAATAGATGAAAGAGATTTGTGAGTGGCATAAGTCATGGCAGAAATAGCCTTGGGACATGAGTTACTCTATTCTATTACGTAAAAGTCTTGCTGCCTTGTATAATAGCTGCAGATTAGCAAGTACAATGGAAAGGGTCTCAATATTTTTCTTAAATAAAGATTTGCTATTCTCAACAGAAAACCTCCAAAGATTATGCTGGGATAGGTACTCTGCTCTGTTAATATAAATGACTCCAATGTATATTTTTTCCTAGCAGAAATACCTGCATTTTTTTAAAAATGCAGCAATAACTTCAAACTTCAAAGGTCTAAACTTCAAAAGGTTTTTTGCATTCTGCTTGATGGGACAGCATCTTATGCACACATGCTTTTTTCCCTGCTAAATGCCTTAATAATGAGCTCGGGTTCAGATTTTGTGAATCGGAGCCAAGTAACTCTATTTTATTATATTTGCTGGGAAATGAACTAGCTCGGGGTAATTAGGAAAGCAATTTTATTAGCTTCTATTTCATAAAGATTGTTTTTTAATCAGAGTCAGAACTTACTAGAAATGATTCTGTGCTCATTGCTTGGGTCTCAGGAAATGAAGTGGGGCACCGTAGGTCCTAACCCACAGTAAAACCAATGTGACGAAGACAGAAGCTTTGCTCTTAATCTCTAACAATGCTGTAAAAATAAACCCAATCTGATGGTGTTGTAAATAAAAGGGTCACAGCTTACGATTACCTGTGTCTAGTTTACTATAGACTAGAGCCTTGATAACTCAAGAAATTAAAGCTTTATTTTAATTGACCAAGGAGTCTTGGATTCAAGTTGTGAACAATCCTGGTTTGGGGGTTTGGGGGACTGAGGTGGGTAGGAAGAAAAGGAGAAACCTGGATTAGGTGAGTATGTCTTCAAGAGACAAATGAGAGAAGGAATTGGGACTGATAGTGTATTTAGATAATGTAGTGCAGCTGTGAAAAAGACAAATGTTCTACGGAGACACACAGCATACGAGGGAGGTGTTGCTTATAGGAAAATGGAGTTCCTGCGATCGTGCCTCTCCTGGCAGCCACTTACGGAGCACGGCATACTGTTTGGGGCACCTCATTATAAAGGGAACATCAATACTGTAAATTAGAGAGAACTCAGAGAAGGGTGACAAAAAAGATAAAAGGATTAGAAGAGATGACCTATAAAGAAAGGTTAAAGGAACATAACATTTAAAGCTTTCAGGAAAAGGAGCTGGAGAGATGGAAGCCTATGCTAACTGTCTACAAATATTTGAGCAATAATAATTTTAAGGAAAGAAGGGGATGGCTTGCCGTGGTTGAGAATGGTCTAATAAGAAGTAACGGCTTGAAACTAAGGAAAGGGGAAAATGTCGGTTAGGAGACATTAGGAAAAATTTCTTCCCAGTAAGGGCAATTAGGCACTGAAGTGAACTGCCTGGGGAGGTGGCAGAGGCCCCATCACTGCAAGTGTTGCAAGTATTTAAGAGGAGCTAAAACACTCAGAGAGCTCCTGTGAAAGGAAAGAAAGCCTACCCTGTTCTGAAGACATTCCCATATAGGAGAATTGGGCTAGAAAACCCAGGAGGACTTTGCCAATGGTCTCAACTGTAATTTAAACCTCGTAAAGTGAGTGTGTGGAGGGTGGTGGTGGAGGTGGTAAATATCGTCCAAGAGAAAAGCCCATCCTATGTGTATGGGAAATATCTTTCCAAAAAGCTGTTATTTTGTATTGTCGGTCATTAGTGTTGGTGTTCCTCATTTCTGTTTGCAGTTATCAAGACATTTACATACATCATTGCACAACACCTCCAGAAGTCAGAGCTAAAGTGGAAAGGGAAGGATGCCTCTGACAAGGAAGCACACTTAAAAATGAATGGTATGAGGTTGTGTGCATCAGTTTCTGTTGTGCAAGCAAAGGGAAATAGAGAAAATTGCCATGTTCTATCATGTCGGATGAGCTGGGACAGGTGATACCGTGATCAGGTGTGCATGCATAATCAGTCCCCCAAATAATCGCCATGTGGAGACATTCCCCCCAAATCTTGCAGCTTCAACTGATTCTTTGCGAGTGACTCATAAATCTTGGCCTTGAATGTGAATCAAGATTCCAAGCTGCAGGCTCAGGGGTTTGTTGGATTTATTCAACTTTAGTCTTTATTTATAGACATAAAAGTGTATTATTGGTTGTAACATCCAAACAAAAGAAAACAGATTGTAAGCATCCATTAATGTTTTCCCAAAAGGGAAATCGCACGTTTCTCTCGGGTCTTTCATTCTCTCCTTTGTAATATTAAGATGATGTCATAAACTCGTAATTACTTTGTGATGTTCTCGTGCACTTTATATCTGTTGGTTCGGAGATGCAAATTCCCTCTCTGATCTGAATGCAGCAAACAATATGAGCAGGTGGAAGATAAGTCTTTGGTGGCTTGCAATTTAGAAGCCTCTGAAGTTCTGAATTCTGTTTAAACTCTGTTGTCTGGGAGGGGAAAGATGCATTTAAAAAATCTGGGATCTTGCACTATATGCATGAGATGAGGTGTTAATTTCCTGGAACAGTGACTCTTACTACCAGAAAAGAAAATCATTCTGGCTAACAAATGAATGTAAGGCTATATGAAAAAATATTATTGTATTTATCTGACAGAAATTTTTCACCCACTAATCATATCCAGGAAAGCAAAGATACTTTAAAAGAAGGAATATATTTGTATGCATATTATTAGATGTTTAGCTTTCAAGAACGTGTGACATGGGGATAAATAGAAAATACAAAAGATAGGTTCTTGAACAAAAAATTGATCATGAGATGGTGACTTTCTATTTCCTTGGCCAAATCTTTGTTCTTTTACTCCCAGCTCATCTCTTCAATTCTGCGAGAAAGAGGACATAAAGTATCTATTTCCGAGCCCTCTTTAAGCCTTGCTCAGATTTCTTATTGCTCATTGCTAACCATTTTAATTTCTGACCTCTTCTGCTCCACTAGTTATAGACCCATTCACTGACCCTCTAGGATTTCCAACTCAGTGATTTATGTCCTTGCCATATTCATGTGAAGCGCCAGCATCAACCTCAGAGAGAAAGAGAGAGAGAGAGAGGTGCTTCCCCACCGTTCTCCTGCTTGGCGTCACAGCAACTTTTCTTTACGTTTCTCTTTTCTTATAATATTAATAATGATCTTGTTGCTGGCAATTTTAGATGTCTCCAGAAATGCCTGCCCAGGGAAAAAAAATAAAAGAACTCCTCTTTTGAGTTTTCATCGCTGCAGCTATTGTAGACCGAGAGGCAACATTTTCTTGAGTGGTGGAGTTTGGGACAGGATGGAGAGAAGTGATCCTACAGTAACTGTCTGATCAATAAAAGCTATTGACTTCTGGGAGAGTCAGAAAGGGAGGGTAGGGTCTGGGGACACGTCCTTCTGCCTTGGCTTTAGAACCATCTCTCTCCTTTGGGGAAACAGAGCGCTTCTTCCTTTATTATCAGGGTGTTGAAGGTTATGGAGCCATCCGTTGGAAGGAGCTGAGCCACTCTTGTCATTTGTTTAATATATGCCTGCTCCAGTCTTCTTATAAGTTGATGAGTAGACCAACAAATGTGGATGACATTTGCCAACTTCAGCTGAGTTGTTTGCATTCAAGGGTGAGTTAAAGGTGATTTGGCTTTTGAGCTTTGTTTAGCCAGTTTCATATATATTCCTTTCTGTATCTTTTTCTCACCCCTATGTTTAATGTCCAGTCCTTTCCCCCATTCCTTGCATTCTTTACAAATCCTAGGTCTTCAGCAAGACAACCACTTTTTATGTGAGCCCTGCTCATGGATCAACTTTATTTCTCTCTGACCCAGCCACGTGCTGTGTGGTAACACTGTTCAGAATGGAATACAAATGCAGACTAGCGAGCCTCTTTGTCAGGATATGGACGTGTCCCACACGTTGATCCTGTTTAGTTCTTAGAATCTGAAAACTTAATCATATACTCTAAGAAAAGGCTTTGATAAAGAATTTTACTCCTGCATGTTCATTTAAGATTTAGACTTGACGTATTAACGCCAAATTTAAAATTGTGTCCTCTTCATTGCAATCCTCTGTAGTTACAAGGTTCTAATAAATATTATGTCCTCCCATCATGCAATTAAAATTTTCCACCTCATTTCACAATGCAAAACATTCACATGTTGTCAATCATTTTGAAACATGATTTTTTGACATCATATAATTTCGCTTCATTTTTTCAGACAGACATCGCACCAGGAAATTATTTAAGAAAGAATCCTATTATATCTTTATTTTTCCACCAAATTTCACCTTCAAATGCAGTCATTTGTGTACATTTCAGTAATTTCAACAATAAACTTGCGAGGAGAGGGAATGGCAACTCCTCAGACGGACGTTCCCAGATGGGTTTTGCCTCTCTCGTGCGGCTGTGGCTCAGTTGTGGGAATCTGGTTAGAAAACACGGTTTTAGCCACGGGAAGTTTATAAGTCTTGCTGCACAAAGTGAAAAGGTTGCTGCTTGAAACAGCTACCACCTGGGAAGCTGGGAGAAAAACATGCGTATGCTGTTGAACTTTCCTCTGTCTAATAACTAGCAGACACTAATGATTTGCCCAACATCCTGATTTAAGATGGCGGTAGTCAAAAACAAGGCTGCCTGCTGGTTGTCAGGTAGCCCACCTGTTCTCTGAACCAAAGTTCCCCTGACCTGTGCCCAACGCAAAGCTGTTATCCTTTAAGCCACTGCTAGATGTGAGTGCTCACCTCGTTTGGCTCTCTTGCTAACATTCTGGGCTGCATTTGGAGAGAAGCTTCTTACCGGAAGCGCCACATTGCCTTTTTTATGAAGGAGGATCTTTGGAGAATGACCTCATGGATAGCCTTTGGGGACGTTGGGGTGGGAAGTGAGTGGAGGAGAAGAGGAGGGTTCATCTTGTCTGAGCAGCAAGGGAGAGGTAATGGGAAAATGTTGACTAAGAAACTGCTCAGTTCAGTATAGGATGAGTATCACTTCCTAGTTCTTTAAAATAGGGGGGGTCGGGTTTTCAAGAGGATCAACCATGTTATTTCATGACTTGGTGTAGTTTTTGTGAGAGGAGAAGCAGAAAACAGCTAGTGGTTGAGGGTGGGGAAGATGTGAAATAGGGAAAGCACTGTTGAAATGGTGTCTGTATTCTCTAATAGGGTCAGCAAAGGTGGTTTTGATTAAAACAAAGGGGCCTGAGGAGGCAGAACACCATTTTGGTGTGACCCAAAGTAGAAAGGTGATTAGAAGAGTTTATTAGATGCCAGTTTGCTTATCATCTGTTAGCACAAGAAAGTTAATTTAATTAACACTCTGTGATATTCAAAATCATATGGACTTTGCAATGGGCCAGATTATTGTTTCCAGCCAACCACACAATGGCAAGAATTTGGAAGCTGCTAGGCCTGGGCTCTTTCTTCATGTTCTGCTGCTGCTTGTTGAAGATATTCTAGGTTTACATAGACACTGTAATGTAAATATCAAGAAATATACCAAAGAGTGAAACATTCAATAGCACAGGAAGGATTTCTTTTAAGATAGTTCCATCTAATACTGAATGTTGTATTAAAGTGATTACATTTGGGATTTTATTAATGTTTAATCTGGGAAAGTACTTGGTATGGAGTAAGATTCCATGGCACATTTTTGAATACCTACTGTGTTCTGTGCTTTAAAAATATTATGTCATTTAAATCTCACACCAACCCAACAAAGTTGGTATTATTATATCTTTTTTACTTATGTGAAATCTAAGATTCACACTAAGTCATATGGCTAATAAAGTGGAGAGCTCAAAATCAAATCTCCCGTACTCTAAATGTTTGTTCAATTTAATGTTGACACTTAAATCCATACCATGTTCTCTTATGGATATTCGTACACACTTATCTATTAATTACACCCTCACATGTCAGAATACCCATTTGATTTTTGGTGGAATGACTAGTAAATTAGAAGGATATCCTTTATGATAGGCAAAAACATGCTTCCCCATCTTTCTTCTAAGTAAAGACATTTGTAATGTTCTTTAAGCCCAAATCCAGAAGGGTTGTCTCCAGGGACCAGGGGATGCTTAACTTTGCTCTCTAAAGCCAATTGGGCTACAAATGAAGACAGCAATTAGCATTCAACATCCTTGATGACTTTTATCTCCCTCTCTTGGTTGACAAAGTGCTTATCACTGTGGTACCTAAGTCCATTGTCGTGCTTGCTAACTTCTCATGAAATGGTACTGGAAGAATAACTCCTTCCTCTGAGCTGTTCAGGGCTTAGGTCATAGATAACCATTTAATTTTCTCAATATTGCCAGTCTTTCATTATCTGAACTCCTATGTTCTTTATACTTGTGCAACATTAATGCAATGAAATTCTTATGTGATGCTGAGCAGTCTTTTGAACCACAACAAGATATATTGAAGAGTTTATGCCATGCTGTGTCTACATACTACTTAATAGTTGCTTTAGGAATTATTTGGTGCAAGGAAGAACATCAGGGCCGGCCTGGTGGTGCAGTGGTTAAGTTTGCAAGTTCCACTTTTCGGCAACCTGGGGTTCGCCGATTCGGATCCCTGGTGCAGACATGGCAGCGCTTGGCAAAAGCCATGCTGTGGTAGGTGTCCCACATGTAAAGTAGAGGAAGATGGGCATGGATGTTAGTTTGGGGCCAGTCTTCCTCAGCAAAAAGAGGAGGATTGGCAGTAGTTAGCTCAGGGCTAATCTTCGTAAAAAAAAAAAAAAAAAAAGGAAGAACATCTACTTGAATAAGCTAAAAAAAAAAGGTAGGTGTTTTAAAAGGCTTCATGAGCACTTCATGAAACCTGCGTGTACTCATAGCGCTTTGCCTCACAGAAATGGGAGTAGAAGTGGGCATCCACTCATCCTCTCTCTCATCCCATCATCTCTCCTCTCTGCTTCTCTTCATTTCTATGCTTTATTCTCATCTCTGATGATCAATTTCTCTGTTTACATATCTGCTTACACATGGCCCGTCATGGCTGCCTTCAAATGGTGGCCCTGGCCTGCAAATCTACATGACCATCCAGTTCATATTTCCCACGTCAAAGTAAAGCAGATTCTAGTTTTCCTATTTCAAATTCCTGGGAGAAAGACTGCTGCAGCTGGGGTCATGTGTCCACTCCTGCTCTAAACAGTTGTGATAGGGGAGGGTGGCTGGAGAGGAGAGGTCAGGCAGGCTGGGCTCCTGCTTTCAGGAAACTGGGAAGGTCTCCTAAGAAATGGGTTAGAGGTAGAGAGTTTTGTCTCTCTAGAATCAAGCATAGTAAAGATTATCTGGAAAAAGTGGACTTAACTATGTACAATGATGGGTTTCTAAACCTTATACTTAAGAAAGAGAAACAAAATTCTCATGCAGAAAATCATGTGCTGGACATTTTTAGATAGAAGGGCTTCTACAGAGCACCAGAGAAACAGAAGGACCTGATCTTGGATCTCAGGTCAAAAATCTCCACTCTTTCTGGACTGAAGTCACAAAGTGTATCTTGGGAGGTTTCATGTCTATTTCTACATACAAACCCATTTGTTTGAATCCAGGGAAAAGAGAAAGTTGAATTCAGCCAAATATTCCATCCCCTCTCCACCCCCATCCCGGAAAACACTAGAAAACCACCTTTCTCCACCCTAATCCATGTAGTTTTCATATGCAGACACAGCCACTGCCAGGTATTATTGCCTTTGTGCACATGGCCCCCAAAGTCTTGAGGAACCCTGAAAAATTCAGTTAGTTATTAGGATATTTCTATCAAGCTATTTGTAGATCATAATCAGTGTTTCTAATAATCCTGAGTAGATTTCTGTGATTTGCTGAGGAAAGGTTAAATTATCATCAGTTCTTGGGGAAGGTTCGATTGGAGGGCAACTTCTCTTGGTGCCTGGGAGCTCCCTCCTTCTCCTCCTGGCAGCAGCATCGTGGTTTGGTCATACAGAACTTCACTCAGTTCAACTGCTGTTTCACCAGACTTGAGGCATTCCCAGGCAGCCAGCTCACTCTCATGAGATGAAATATCTATATTTGAACAGGCTGAGACATCAAGTCTCTTCCTTTCGCTCTAAGGTTCCAAGCAGAATTGTTCTGCCATCACAGGATGACCAGTGTGGTCTATTAGGTAAGAAATATGATCCCACTTCTAATATCCAATTTGCTTAATTTCTTTTCCAAAAAGTGCTTTTTGCACAGGTCACTGGCCCTGAAGTGAGTGGCTGAGGGTTATGAGTGGCTAATTTCTCTCCGAAAGTGCTTCACTGTCCAATTGGAGACAGGTATGCGTATAGGAGCTCGAAGTACGGTGTTCTAGTTCTACTGAAAGGAGAGTTCTAGCACAAGAGAGCTTTGTGTTTTCTCCATCTTCTGAAAACTGTTTAAGAGCATTAGATTTTGTCCCTACTGCTTCTGTCCTTAGCCTCTCTAAGGGGCCTAACCTTGGGGTGATGCTGAGAGATTGCCTTGTCCATGAGTACTGTCAAATTGCTCCACTAGGTAAGATATAAAAATGTAATGAACCCCAGCTGGAATGTAATCCTACAACAACAGAATCACTTGAAAGAGTGCTGGCTTTTGTTTTCTTGTCCTTTGGAGGATTGCTGTGCATGGGCAAAAGAGACTCATAGCCCTCAGTTCCTGCTCCTTTCAGGTCCATGTAAACAACAACAAGAGTAACAACGTTTTAAAGTAACCTATTTACTAGACAGTATTCCAGATACTTCACCTGTATCATCTCATTTAATTCTAAAAAGCACCTTTCGAGATAGGTCTTTTCATTGTCCCAATTTTGTAACAGAATAAGCTGGGGTTCAGAGAGGTTAAGTAACTTGCTTTGAGTCAAAGAGCATGAAAGGAGTGGGTTAGGACTGGCACACAACGTGAGTCCAGACTTTGTGTTTGTAACCACTGTTATATCACCTTCTGAATACAAATCCACCCAGCCAGTAGTAATATGGGCATTTAAGGGCAAGACCAAGTTGCCCTCCGTTTGTGATCATTTCCTTCCAGTCATACCTAAATTCTCTTCCTCAGACTTCAAGCCTAATTATGCTTCCCAAACCATCTACTATTGTGGGAATTTGAAGATTAGGAGAGAAAGAGGGGAAAACAAGATGAAGAAGAGAAGAAAAAGCTAGGAGGAGTTGGGGTGGGGAGGGATGAATAGGAGCACAGAGGAGTTTTAGAGTAGTAAAACTACTGTGTATGATACTACAATGATGGAGCCACGTCATTGTACGTTTTCCAAACCCATAGAATGTACAACATCAAGAGTGAACCCTAATGAAAACAGTGAACTTTGGGCCCTTATGATGTGTCAATGTGGATTCACCAGTTGTAACAAAGGTACCACTCTGGTGGGGGGTGTTGATAATGGGGGAGGCTATGCATGTGTGGGGGCAGGGGTATATGGGAAATCTCTGTACTTTCTACTTAATTTTGCTGTGAATCTAAAACTGCTTTAAAAAATAAAGTCTCAAAAAAAAAGCTAAGAGGAGAATGTGGGAGGAGTGCTAAGAAGCTGTTTATATCCTTTGAAGAAGGAGCGTGGAAGGGGCACACTACTTCCCTCTTTGGAAATGCTCATCTGTTTTTAATGGCTTCTTTCTCTCTTAAAAGGGCCCCAGAGATGACAAAAAGCAGGTCATCAGAGACTCGGCACTATGACAGACTGAGGAGAAAGCCTCCTCCAGATGTGGGAAGATAAACTTTGCATTGGAGTTTCCCATGATGCTGCATTCAATGAGTTATCTCCATTGGAGAGTGTGAGAAGCAGAGTCTGGCCCCTCAGGGAGGAATCAAGAGTCCTAAGATTCTGGGTCCATCTCTCCCTCTCCAAACAAGACCACTGGGTCCATGGCGGGGAGACGTCAGGGCATGGAGAGAAATTTTAATGGGAGCATTTGGGTATAAACCTATTAGTGTGAGCAGAAAGTGATCAGAAAGTGATCTGAGCATCAGTCCCTTCCTGGTGGCTGGGTAGTACGGAATTAGGAGGGGAGTGAGCGCCCAGTATGAACCTCTGCCTGCACCCACCCACTTCCTAACCCTCTGTCTGCTTTTTCCCCTTACTCCTTGTTGTCAGTGAACACACTGCAGATTTTGCTTATTTAGGTTATTTATTATTTAGCTTCTTCCTTTGTGGAGTGTAAGCTCCATAGGGGCAGGGATTTTTGAGTATTTTGATTACATTTAGGAGATCTTCTTAGGTGCTCAATAGATATTGTTGAAGGAATGAATGCTGTTGGAACCCACTTGGACAGTCTGGCCGGGAGGCAGTGCCTCTGCTTTCTTTTTCACAATAGTCATTCTGTTTTCCTCTCTCATTGTCTTGTCTGAGCTATTTTGTAGCCAGGTGACTGGCTGAATTGGGTTTTTGGGGTTTTTTTTGGCCTCAGCTTTCTTTCTCTCTGTTTTTCTATCCTCCATACTGTATTTCATCCAGTGTTTCTCACTGTTGTTGGGAGCAAATTTCTCTGTTTCTCCCTCTCTCTTTTTTTCTCTCCACAAAATCTTTATGCTAAGCCATAAAATGGTGTAAGAAAGATGAGGATGACAACCTAGGGTAGACAAGGGGACTAGCAATTTATCCCAGGAGACAAGAGGTTGGAAAGCATCCTGGTGTGAGGAAGGCAGATCCAAGGGGGTGCAAGCATCCTACTCTATCCATAGGACTAAGTTACCCAGACAGAGAATGAACCATTGGCCCACACCCACACTGGGTTATGGGTCAATAGTTAGCCTGGATCAAACCATCAAGATGAGATGGTTTTTTTTTTTATGGGAAAGAAGCTTTCAAAACCTCCCTTGATAGCATTTCCTGGCTAAATACTATGTATGTGTGTATTTATTTATTTAACTAGTGCTTATAAGTGGTTCAAAAATAAATATTAAGGCACCCAGTAGTACCATTGTTATCCCCTTCCCTCCCCCTTTTTATAGATGGAGAAAAGAAGCAAGAAGACATTAAGTAACTTGCCTCAGAGTAGGAGGTAATAGTGGCAGAGCTGAAATTCTTAGCTGTGTACCCAGCTCTGGCTCCAAAGTCAACATTTTAATCCACCAATCAGGCTACCCTTCCAATATTTACTAATACTTTTGAAGTATTGGTTATGGTCTCAATAAAAATCTTCCATAATTCTCTAGCTCTTTATAAAGGAGATGACAAAAACCTACAGTGGAAGCTAGGTGGCTATTTTAACTTCAAAGAAAAGAAATTTTCTTGTCTGATATGTTTTGTTTGGTACATTGATTATCCAATATATATCTGCATACATATATATTAAATATATATAAACATACATAGATCAGAATATATGCATGCATATACATATATATTCAAATGCCAAATGGATATATTTGCCTAATCCATACAGAGCTTCATCAATATTTCTTCTTTATTCTCTTTTATGCCAGCAGCTTTCTTTATGCATTTCCATTTTCCACATTTTTCAGAGTGATTGGATTAGGTTGCATACACTTCTCCTGAAATATTGAGTGCATACAATCCACATCCACATGCATTGGGTCTATAGTTATGATCTATCATTTCAAAAATCCACATGTTAAAAAAGCGCGGAACAGGCCCTGAGTGCTGTGAAGTATTACGTCCAAAGAACCCCCTGCCATTCATCTTCTCACCAATGCAGGGACTAACAAGACCCTAGAGTTTTTGTCTCATTGGCAGATCCTTTGTCCTAAAACTGATGAAACTACACACACGCGCACACGCACACACACTCCCACACGTATGCATTTCCACACTCAGTGACTCACATCCACTTTGTATATCTAAGAGAATTAATCCATTTCACAGTGAGTCGGTTGCTGCATAGTCAAGTAGGAGAAGAATACCTAACTAGTGTGCCGTTCCTGAAATTTTTAGAGGGGATATGGTATTAGCACAAGTGTCAGTCCAGATTGTTGAGCTTTGTCCGCAGGATGATTTGGGGAAAAACTAGATTCAGAAGTGGTTGGGCAAGACATCATTTTTAACTTTTAATTGCCTCCACCTGATGTTGTCCCTCTGTCTCTCCATATTGCTTTTTCCTTATGGTCTTTATCATTAAATACTCCCAGCATCTCTGGTGCCACTGTTGGAACTTCCCCCTTTATTTTTTCCTTTGATCTCTTAGAAACATGATAAGACAGCCTTTCTTGTTTGACTTATGGAAATCGGTCTCACTGCTTGGAGTCAAGCCATGTTTGTTGCTGTGTAATTTCCTGACGGGTGGTGTCTCACTCTGCCAACTTCCTGGACACCCTCATCCCTGCACTGGGTCCACAAATTCATTTTTCCCCCCTTTTATCTCAGTAGATTTCTGCGATGGTGTGTGCTCACACCTCTGAGCATACATTCACTTTACTTCTGTCTTCCCTTGAAGTCCACTGCTCAGACCTCCTGAGTCCCTGTCCTCTGCCTTGTGAGATTTCATGACTGGTCTAAGGTTGAATATACAAGTAGAACAAAACCACTGACCTGTTCGATATGTTTTTAGATAAATTCATGAGAAAAAGAAAATTTGATTGAGTTAGTTTGTTCAAATGGAAAAATCTTGTATCCTGTGTAGACATGGTATTCTTCACGGGGTATTTCAATCACTAGTTACTTATGCCTATAAAGTCTACAAAGCCCAAACACCCAGATTTGGTCAGTCATCCTTGTCTGTACAATTCCCCAAATAAGGATACTCTTACATATACACATATCCCAATGGTTAACATCATGGACCAAACATCCTGATTATTTTGTGAATTGTTCACAGTTTAGCTGGATATTTTGACTCTGTGTAGACACAGATTACAGAGTACTTCCCAGTAGGTATCTTTTTGAATCAGTTTTATTGATGTAGAACAAAGTTTCATTTGCTCACAGGTTTTAATTTAAAAAAGGAAAGCTAACGAATGTTGGATCACATTCTTCAGTGAAGGTAATAAGCCTTACATGTATATGTAAAAAGCTACCGCTCTCTGATTGTCAAAGTTTACTTCTTTCTTTTCAGATTCTTCTTTGTATTGTTTTACAATCTAGGTATATCTGTTTAACATGAAATGCAGAAAATGACAGGGCTCAGACAGCTACTGCATCCAGTGACAAAGATTACTGTCATCCTGGCTCATCAGTTAATTCATCATTGGCAATGGTCCATTCCATTTCCTGGTAGCCTAGCAACAGCCAATGATGGGGAGGGCTGTTTGCCATGTGACAATGGTATGTGGTACTTTCCAGAATGCTTTTACATAAAAATAGGATGATAATTTATAAATTTACATTTTTATTTTAATAAATGGGAATATTTGGTTTTAGGGGTTGACATTCAAAAGGGAGACAATTTTATTTTGCAGACCATGACTTTAAAGTGCTGGACTAGTGACTTGATAATAGAAATGGAGCTATCAATTTCACACATAAACAGGGTTTAAAGTTGAGCCTGTGAATGCCTTACTTTACCTTAGAATGGATGATGTTCCCGTACAGAGTAACGATAAAAAATAATATAATTAAATGAGAGCTAGTCTTATGTCAGTGTGTGCATATACACATATGTATATACATGCATGCACACACGACATAGGATTTTGAGTCTGAACTTTGGCACCTAATTTTCTTTATCATTGGATAGGAAAAAAGCAAAGTGATCCATGAGCAGCAACAATTATTGCTGTCCTCAATATTAAAATAAAAATCTTTCAGTTTCTCACAATCCTCCTAACCCTCTATTGATGATTCATGGTTCGGCAACTCATTTGAAAATCTGCTCATTTGTTTTCACTGATTGAATTCCCTGATTGTTAGTGTGTATAAATGTGTTAGCTACTTTTGAAGCTATTTTCTGTTAAAGAATTGATAGAAAATCCTATTTAAATGTCATAATGCTTTTTCTCTTGTTATGACAGTATCACTGAGTAAATAGTTTTATTTTAGTGCTATAGTTAAGAAAAATCTATAATCACCTCCTCATAAATCTTTTTTAAAAAATCTATATTTAGCTTCATCTGCAGAGACAGGAGTGGAAAATAGGCGACTACCTAAGACATGAATTCCGTTAAATATTAAAGAGATCTCATCAATGATTTTATTAGTCTCCGAGCTCAGTAAAGGCCTCACTGACATCTAAAGCCTAATGATTTTTTTAAATATATTTAAAGCCTTGCACTGCACCTTTAAATATTGAACAATATTGAAAAATATTGAAGCTCTTTTTTTGTATATTAGCTTTAGGCAGAACTGTTGTATGATTTCCACTCCTTTCATGACATTGTAATGATGTTACCACATACAACTTTATCTTGCATGAAAAGGTGAAGTCATGAGTGATTTCTCCAATTTAAAAGCACTCAACCCTCACAGTGCTAGAAATGAATATTTTGCATATATTCATGCAACAATGATTCAATTTAAGATTTCTATTTTCAAACATTGCTTGAAACCTTCACTATGTTAGTAGTAAAATTGCCAAAATGTGTAATAAGATTTATTATAGATGAGTAGCATTTTATTTAGTATTTCGTGTTAACACGCTTTTAGGGTTACCTGGTTTAGCAGGAGAATTCATCTTTCTTTTCTAATCAGAGATAACATTTTATTGTATTTTTAAAAATACTGTTCCCATACACATATATATTATGGCACAAACTGAATTTTCTCTTGCTGGCAACACAGACCCAAACATTGCTCATGTCAAAGCTCAGTGTACCCTCACACAAAGCCGCTCTGATTAAAAAAAGGAAGAAAGATTTCCATTTCTCCTTTGTAATCCCTGTCCCTTCTCTCCAGAATAGCTGTAAAACCCTTTTGCTATACATCCTTAAAATGGGTTCGGAATTTTGCTGCCGATTTTCCCCTTTAAAAGGGTCTTGTTCCAGTCTTGTTTATACTGTGTAGATGCCTCGTGCTGTAACAGCATGCAAACGCAATGTTGTAAGTTTCCTAGAAGCCACATCACGGCATATGTTACAGGCACAAAAACTATAGGTTGGCGGGAGCTCTTAATTGAGGGGCTGTGTTTCTGAAAGAGGCTTGCACAGATGGAGGAAGAGATGTATCTAAACGTGGTTACCTATGGGCTTAGATGTGAGAGAGAGGGAAAGTAGGTAACCATTTCATGACCATGCCTGTGATTGTCACAGGGGAGGCATGAAAAGGTGGAAACTCTTACCATTTCTGTGTTTATTATGAGTATTTAGGCCCTTAACTCTTCTTCCCATTCCAGATTTTCAATCATTTCAGCAGTAAAAGAGGGAGACTTCCACAGACCTGTTTTGCAGGCATTAGAGCAACACGCTTCTTCCCCAAGGGTATTTATAAAGCATACACGGACACACACCACAACCACATAAACACACACTCACACACAAAACAAGGCCCTGTGTATGTGGGCAAGCTTATACTGCCCCCCCCCCAAAAAAAATCCTTATCCAAAGCATACACTTTGCCCTCGAGAAAGGAAATACCAACTCGATTTTCATTTAGAGGAAACCTATATAGTTGCTAGCAACCAACTCCATTCGTTGGTGCGAAGCCACTCACAGATGACACACCCATAGCAATGTGATTTCTTTGGTTACTTTAAATTTTGTAGTAAAAATAAAGTTATGGGCAACTGGAGATGCAGCATGCCAGTTTGTGACTTGTTCTGCATTTTGGGGAGAGAAAGAGAGTGGCAATCTTATTAGACCCCTGGGTGGGCCAAATTTTCCTAATTACATGGAAATCAGAGGCAGCCCTTAGACTGGTATCTTACCTGCATGAAGTAAACACTCCCCTGCTGTCACTAATGTCCTATAAATCATGTTAAAGAGAAGCATAATTAACATTTGTGATCAAATCAACCTTCAAAGTCATGAGGTGCTTGAGTGAATAAAGCCACATGTCAGCGCCAGCGATGAATAGATTCTCCAGGGGAGAAGGCTGCGGATGGCTCTGCACTCCTCCTGGTCCGCCCACCTCTACCCCTCGGACCCTCAGACGTGGGAAGGAAGTTTGAGTGAGGCAATCCTCAGCAGCATACCACATTCAGTTTTGTGGGTCTAAGCTCATCAGGAGGCAGTGGGTGTGGGGTACAGAGAAGGAGAAGTAACCCCATGGCACAGAAGAATGAGCAACTTGATTTAGTCTGGTCAAAGCGTATCTTTTTTGGCCTTGGCCAAATTGGTTCTGTTTGTCTTTCAAACCATTTAAAGAGGATGATATTCCTGGTTAAAGGACAGGTACTTTTGCACAAGTCATTTTATTCTTCACTTTTTATGTTTCTTGAGAAAATTTCCATCCAATTGCCAAAGGCCAATTAGAACTCAAACTCATCTGGAGATGGGTGCCCAAGTGGAATAGTTGAAACATATTTCTGAGATTTCTAGCCCCCAGGACAACATCTATATAGAACCCTGAAACTCCTGTCATGGGCGACAGTACTTTTCTTTCTTTCAATGACAGAAGAGACTTTAGTTTCAAATTTTTCTAGAAGTTACTGGTAAACTTGTATTCACATCAAGGTATAAGCAGTTGATAGCAAACATCACAGTTTTGATCTGGGTTTGACTCTGGCTCTGAGGAGTTCACAGATTTTCCCTCCTTACTGCATCTAGTGTAACTAGAGAGAGAAATTTTCACTCAGTCCCCTCCATTGGCGTGGCTACCCAGGGAGGAACATGGCCCAGCAGTGGCAGCATGGGCTACCAAGAGCCTGGGATTAGGGTTTGCATTCCTCTGCATTCCTTCTGGATCCTCCAAGGAGCACAGTATGTGGATTCACCTCCTCCGAATTTCCCATCAGCCAATGCTAGCTTTATCCCTCTTGCACTGGGTCGAGGTGGAGCCTGTGAGAAGAAACGATCCTTAATGCTTTCTGCTCCATTGGCTGGATATGTGTGGATGGGGGGAGGAGGAATGTGTCTGGTGCTAGGTTATGCTGACTCCTTATTTAAATAAATAAATAAATACAATATTAAGAGTCCAGGAGCCATGTGTACTCCAGAAAAGTACATTTTCTGCTAGAGTAATATAGATTACACTGGTTTTGAGGTATACTTACAAAGACCTTATAGGTTTTCTGGAGTCTACTCCAAGTTTGCAGTTTCAAATATTGCGTTTAATAATACAGATGTGTGTGTGTGTTTTGGTGAAGGGTATGTTTTTAGTTATGTAACTATATTCTTTTCAAGAGAGGCATTTTTAAAAATAACAAGAACTAAAAGTGGTTTAAATTTTATAACTTGGAAATGCTTTTTATATAAATGAATTCACAAATCAGAAAAAGAATTCTTTATTAGGTCCTGAGTTCTAAATTATGACCCAGGAAATATGGTTACTAGAGTTATGTATACCGCCCTTCTTTCTTGAGTCTAAATACTTGGAAAGCAAGTGGCTTACAAAGATAAACCCAGCCAAGCTTGTTATTTGGTTGCTTAGAAAGACCAGATCCTGCTCCTCTCTCCCTCAAACCCCACACAGAGAGCTCACCACAGTTTTACTCCTGTCTTTCATTTCACTTTACGTCATTTTACTTTGCGGAATTCAGACAAACTAAACTATGTTTAAAACAAATGAGAGAAATACAGTTTGAATTATTCTAGGAAAAAAGTGTTTATTTCCTCTTTGAAAAGATCCTGTTAACTTGAGCTAATACTACTGCACAAGAGCTGAGGTCCATGCAAACCTTCCTGGGAATTGCTTGAGTGATTTCCTAAGGTTATGCTTTCATGAGATGCTGAATCCTTTGATTATCTCTGCCCCCAAAGAAGAAAAGCTTATTCAAATAGATGATTTGACTAAGTTTTTACCTAAATAAGCCTATGGTCTTTACTCCAATATTACCCTCTTAGGGAGGTCTTTACTGACCATTCTGTTTAAAATTGCATAACAGCCTCCCCCAACCCCTTCTGCCTTCTTTTCTGTGCTTTCTTTGTCTCCAAGATAGGTACTACCATCTGACGTACTATATATTTTAATGATTTGTTTGTTGTCTGTTCTGCCAACCCCCTAACTACCCACTTCACCCATGATGTAAACTCTATGAGAGCAAGGAGTTTTCTGTTTTGTTCACTGAATCCCCGAGGCCGAGAACAGCGAACAGTGTCTGATACATAGTAGGCACTCAAGAAATATTGTTGAATAAATAAATGGAATAAATGGATTGGATTTATCAGCTTGACTAGTAATTTTTTGTAGTATATAACAAATTTAAATTTGATGAATTAGTCAAGTTTACTTTACTTTTTTGCTGTCTCTTCCTGTCTTTATAATTTTGGTCATTTTCTTTTCTGTGTCTTGTTCCTTTGACAATTTATGTGACACCAAGTTGTGGGGAAAAGGAACAAAAAATCCATCATTCAAGTTATTTTACCTCATGTAGACCAAGAAAACCTGCTATGTCAGCAAATTTTTCACCTTCCAACTAGTTGTTTTGACACTTTGAGGACGCCACTTCTGTTTTATGCAGTGTTGTTTAGTCTTCATGGTTTCACAGCACAAGAATTTGATCACAGGACACTTGACACATTCCCCAGAGTAAAAGAACTGGAGTAGATAGTTGGGGCTGCCTTGCTGGAGTGTTGAAGCCTGAAGTCTGAAAGTCCTGAATTCTACAGAGCTTCTATCTTCTGCCTTCAGTGATACAGATATAATTTATATTGTATGTAACTATCGACCAAGAACAGTCATTAAAACCTAGCCACCATGTCTTACTCATCTTTTATTTCTGGGGATAGACAAAAATACAATGTAATATAATATAAACATTATATGTATATATATTATATCCAGAAATTATATATATATGTATAAGTATATATATATATATATATATATATATACACACAGGGGAGAGAGAGAAGAAAGGAATGAATGAAGAAATGAAAAAATGATGTGTTGGATAATGCTTGAATCAGTGTCACTGAGCATAGTTCTTCTGCTTTTGCTCTTGTCTTCTTTTGCTCTGCATGAAGAATCTAGACCCCTTTACTTTCTGCCCCTCTTTGGCTCTCTTCTGGATGAGGAGACGTGCCCGGCACCTGCTGGTGTATTTTTATGTGATGTTTGGGATTTTCTGGGGTCTTCCCCAGAGGTGACTGTGTGCCACTGGGGAGTGAATAACACAGAACAGTCTACAGGCTGTCGGAGCTGAGTAATCACTGGGAATTCTTCAAAACAATCTCAGGTTTGTAAAATTTTCCATAGAAAATAATAATAACAGTAACAATAGCAGCACCAGCAACAATAAACAAGATATGCCCTGTATGCTTCCACCCAATTATTAGCTAATAATGCATAATTATGATTAATTCCACTCTTTAAATGCAGATTCTAAAGAGCAATAACCATTTATTTTATGTTTTCATGTTATTTTCCTGCACGTCCTTTATGTCAATTATGTGTTTTCAGGCACATCTGATTGTGCTCTACTGTGGTTTCGATGGGTTGGTAATTGTACATTAAAAAAAAATAACAACACGTGTTTAGTATAAAAATTAATTATGTTAAGCATTCCTACTAATTTTGCCAGGCAAAAAATGGCATCCCACAAATTTTCAGCATAAAGCGGGTGGCCAGCCCACTTAAGAGCTTTATGATCTGTGGCTGGGTTTTGCGAGTGAGCTCTGTCAAGGCAGTTTTCTCAAAGCTGGAGATGGAATGCGGTGGACAGCAGCGTGCCCCTGCTCTGGTCCCTGTGTTCCCTTAAAATTCATCTCTGGCCTCCATCTAATCAACCACTTCCCAATTACGATCATAATAACAGCGCTGGAAATATTTTGAAATGTCGCTGCGATCCAAATTGACAGAGCTCCTGCCAGCACGCTGGACGGTCAGGGATGTAGCTTCCTTTTTCTGGTTTGGTCTATTTATAAGAAGTTGATTCCTGGTAATAATGACGAAAAACATTAGAGATGCCGTAAAAAATCTACCCAGAAAATCCATGGGAGTAGGGGAGGGGTGCGATAGCGGAAGGGGGAAAGGAAAAGGAGGGGTAGAACCAGAAGGAATTGGATGAAAAAAGTCTGCTCAATATTACAATCTTTTGGAAATATTTTCTTGTGATGCATTAAAAATATCTGATTCTTAAAACAATTTTCTGCTCCTGTAACTCAAAATAGCGTTCAGTAAGGGGGAGGGGAAATGTAACAATTAGTTGGCTTATTTCTGAGATTTTATTACTTTGATTCTTTTTGATTTAATCAGCCACGAACACAGCTCCCAGCAGACGGTGACTTTTGCCTGAAATGGGCTTCCTGTCCAGAACGGTGGCTTGTGATTGTAGGCTAATGTTAATGAAACATGAAAAGGCAGACCCTTTTTGGGAAAATTTGTTATTAACAAATAAAGGCTTGGTAACATTTAGAATCACACCAGAAATCACACCATCGAAAATATGGCCGGAGCAGATTCTGGAGCCAGCCCGCCCTGCTCAAGTGATAAATTTGTTTACATCCTTTAAAAGTTCTAACTCAGTACAGACGTAGTGACGTCCTACTTTTCACATTCATGTTCAATTCACAAACATAAAGAGACCCTGAGCCATTAGGGAAGCTTTCATTTTGGCTGGGGAAGGATGAAATGATAGTGATAGTGGCTTTCATAGCAGAAAATAATTGTATACTTTTCTTATTATTATTTTTGGCAAGGCGCGCACATTTCGGCTTTCCGGTGTATTACATCATTACATTGTATAATGCATCATAATGATAGAGTGAATAGAGATGAAGAAATGCCAGCGTCTGCTGCAAGTTAAAAGAGAGAGACATTGCATGCATTTTCAGCTGGGGAGGCTGCTGTTCAGCGAAGTGTTCTCTGAGATGAAACAAAGCTGCCTTCCCACTTGGCATTCACATTAATTGTGGACTTGCCAACCGGCCGGTTTCATTGGTGTATAAATTAGTGGAGAATAATTCCACTTGTCTTAAAAAACCAGAATATCTAGGAATGCTTCCTGAGATGGTGACTTATTTGTTTTTCTGTGGTTTGCACCCAGCTCCCAGAAAACCTCCAGGATCTGCTAAACACAAAAATGGTCTGTGTTCTACCCTGGCATACGTGCGTAAGAGATAATGGCTGTCATTAGGACAAATTATTAAGAAGTTTTATTATTTTCAGCAGCCTATTTTTCAGATGTATTAAAATGAACCATTTCTCAAATCCTCATTATTGAAAAGTGAAAATCCATTGACGTCTCCTGAGAGGAAATTTAAACATGCTGATTGTTATTAAAAATAATACTAGTAAATGCTAATCTAGAGTCAATGATAGTCTAGGAGCCACTGATCAGGATGTGTCAATGGGATGCTAAAATAACCAGTTACAAAGGAAAGGAAAATTTTAGTCAGTTCATTTATTTGTTATATTTGTTTGCTATTGTGTTGCAAAATAAATGTTTTTTTCAGTGGCTAAAATATATTTTTTGAATAAACCAAATTTAGCCAGATGCTGCTTCCTAAGATGTTCTGTATTTCTTACTTCTACAATTAGAGTGATGATAAACATATAGTCCAGGGCTTTCAATGCCTCTTTAAACTTTTATGATTAAAATTAACTGAATCTTAAACATCCGCTCTTTCATTCCATAATTGTGACTGTATTGTATGCTTTGTATTGTGTTGGCAGCAAGGAGACGAAGGTGAGCATCACAGACCTGGACTCTCTCCTCCTGGAGCTCACGGTCCAGCGCTCCAGACATCTTTACACCACAGCCACTTGACGATTCTGGCCACACCACGGTTTGCACACTTGCGTCAAATCAAAGTCACTTTTATTTGGAACAATTAGCCTTGAATGTATTGAGAAAGGCCACATTGGCCTTAATATTTATTCTGTTGCCTTAAGCCATAGCAGAAAAGAAAAAAAAAACGTTAAATCAGTTAGTTGGAGATGAAGTTCATGGATGTTTCCACTGTCACCTGTTTATTTGGGCATCAAGGAGATCCAGATTTTCTGTCCTTTAGATAACAGAATATTTGGATTTTCACCAGTGATGCAATGCAACACTTAACATAATCCAATTAAACAGAGGTGTATTTGGTTACTGAGAAAATCAGAATTCTCTGGTTAGTTAGCCAGCTAGCTAGCTAGTCAGTCAGTGCTATTTGGGTGTTTGACTATGTTTACCTGGACCCACACACATTACAATTGCCAAATGCTTTACAACTTGCACAACGTTTGGAAGACCTCATTTGCTTAGTGGTGAAGATCACGGGCTTTGGCGTCATCTAGATGGATAGGCCCAGGTTCAAATAGTGGCTCTGCCGTATTATATTTACTAAGTGACCTTAGATTCTTAAAGTTTTGCTTCCCTCCTTGTAAAATAAGGATAATAGCTATTCCCCAGGGCTGCTGTGAGAGCTGATGAGATAATCCATTAAACTAGCTTATAGGAAACACTCAATAAATGGTAGCTATTATTTTTGTTGTTGTTTTTTAATAATTTCTAATCCTTATTACAACTTTATGAAGCAGCCTGCTAATGATCTCGTGAAATCCTTGTGTTTATTTTCATCTGTATGTGGCTACACAGGCAGATCCCTTTCCTGGGGTTCCAGGAAACTTCCCTTTTCTTCATTTAAGTATTTCCTACCCATCATTTAGGGCTCAGTTAGAGGTCTTTTTCCTGACTTCAGCACTTCAGCTCAATGCATTGCTCCACAAATATTTCTTTAGCCTCACTGTATGCAAGACACTGTGCCAAGTGCTGTCTGTAGAATGACAAAAGTGGAAGAGATTATTGTCTTTGCCATCATGGAGCTTACATTCCATCAGAGGAAGCACCCTTTCAACAAATATTGCAAGGATAAAGTATTTATTTGGGGTTGGATGAAGTGCTTACAAGGTGAAATACAGGCTATTAAGAACGTATATCCCCGGGGGAAGTATTGGGTTGAGATATGAAAAATGATGAGGATTAATCTAAGGAAAGTGGGTCAGGCAAGGTGGGGAGAGAATCTGCCATATTACCCATCTGTGCAAAGCCTTGAGGAGCATGCAACCTACTTCCCAGGAGCTTCTGATGCAGGGGAACACCTTCCCTGACCACCCTAGTGAACAATGAGTTGCCTTTTCTTGGCAGCCCAAGAATGCTTACTGTTGGAACTGTTTATTTGACTTCTTTCCAAATATGCCTTGTTCATCCATTCATTCATTTATTCAACAAATATTTATAGAACATCTAGGGAGATCCCAAGTATAGAAACGTCCATACTTTACATGCATTTATATAACCAAGCATCTCTAAGGTATATTTTTATAACTCTAGATCTGGGCTTGTTTACTACGTTACAATCCTGACTGCAGGAGACATGTCTATCATCACTTTCTGTCCCATTCAGTAGCTTGCACACAGTAGGCGCTCAATAGATATTGACGACCCCTGGTGACCTCTGTGCTGATCTCTCACGTGGCTATTATCTGCCGTACTTTTTAAATCTCTGGCAACATCCTGCGATGTTGAATGTTTCTAGCCTAACAAAAAACTTAATTAGGAAGGTAAATCTGCTGAAGCTGAAACAAATCATTTAATTCATTCCACAAGCCAAATGGAAAATGATTTTGAGATTATCCACCGTACTGGGTTATCTGCTCTACTGCTCCATACCATTAGCTCAGGCAGTTGGGAATTACTTGTAATTCACAAAGAAGCAGATTGTGTTTGGTTTGCGTTGGCTGTGTACCCTCCTCTGAAGTGGCTGCAAGTCCTCTCCAACTCAGCTAAGGCAGCCAGTCAGGGGGGCCAGTAAGCCAAGGAGGTTTCTCCCACGTTGGTGCTTCTGTGTGGTGTGGGGTTCGTGTGCATGCGTGTATGCCTACCTTCCTCCACTCTGTTCCCTATCAACTGAAGGTGGTACCTGGTAGCCAGTCATCTGAATTTCCAGATGACGTGGATTCTGCTTAACCTTTCATCTTTCTTAGGGGTAAAAGTGACCTGATACTGTCCTGTCCAGAGTCATTTTCCTTTCACAAGAGGTGGATGCTGCCTCTGTTTCTAAGAGGTTTTGGAAACGCGTCCTGACCATGCAGGAGCTCCCTCACTCAGGGGAGAGGTTGGGGTGTCGAACATTTTAGCAGCTGAATCCACTCATCTCCTTTAACGTAGTTCACATTGCTCTGAGACCCCTTCCTGCTTCTCTGGCTTTTGTCCAATAAGGCAGAGTAAGGTAGTGCCATCATGAGACACTCCTCGCAAGCTTAGTGGGAACCTACATCAGACCAACTTGCTTCGTTTGAGGACAACATTGAAAGAGAACAGCTGATAAAAGCCGTGCTGGTGAAAGGTGCAGGTTTTGGGTGTGCAGCTCCAGGGTGACTGGGGTCCAGTGCTGCAGTTTCAAAGAGGGTTCAGTTGTCTATTCACAAAACCTGGGATAAGCCCTTCAGTAACTGATTGACAGCCAAGAAGGTGGGGAACACATAGATGGAAGGATGTGCAGGCAGATAGATAGAGGATTCTTAGATACATAAAATGCTGGTTTTCTTTATGGTCTTGCACCCAGGGTGGCTAGGGAGTTACTCAGATAGTCTTAAGGATTTTCCCTCATCACCTTTGCTCAATGAATCTGGGAGCCCTTCCTGTCCTTTGGAACTGTGAAGAGTGGCAGTGACACTGGTGCTTTGCAGTCCTGGCTGCTCCTGCAGGGCCGATTGGACCATTCTGGCAAGGCTCCTGTGAGGCCAAGAGAGGCAGACCCAGGCATTGGTAGATGTCACACTTTATTAGGAAGGCTGCTTATGAGTTTGGCCGCGTGTTCTCAGAATGTGGGAAGGCTGAAGTCTGGGGGGAAATAAGTTAATAAAAAGAAAACACCTGACTCAAAGCAAGTTATTTAAATAGATTAGGCAATTTGCTAATATCACAGTACAAAATGATGCTTTTCTTATGCTAACCTATGTAGAATAAAAGACAACTGGGATCATCTCATAAAAAGTAGCATAACTTTCTTTTTGATGAGGAAGATTGGCCCTGAGCTGACATCCATTACCAATCTTCCTCCTTTTTCTTGAGGAAGATTGTCTCTGAACTAACATCTGTGCCAGTCTTCCTCCATTTTGTATGTGGGATGCCACCACAGCATGGCTTGATGAGTGGTGTGTAGGTCCACATCCAGGATCTGAACCTGAGAACCCTGGGCCACCAAAGCGGAGCACACACGCTTAACCAGTACGCCACTGGGCCAGGTCTATAAAAGTACCATAACTTTTGTATCAAAATATTGTTGTAATCTAAATGCAGGATGATTCCATCTACATTAGCCTGAGAAAGGCCACTGGCCTATAAATCTAGCATGATGATAGGGTGGCACTCCACATTGGGGACTTTTGCTCAGGGAAAACTCCAAAGCTATTAAAAAAAAACAAAGCAAGATGTTCTTCGTGTGTAATAGCACTGAAGAACACTAGCTACATGAACTGTCATAGCAATTCCCTGTGGCTCTCCCTCCCATGTGGAGGTTCTCCTTCCCTATGCCTCTACTTGAAGCTGGCTAAAAAGATAAATCAGGGCACGGTTCTCATGGTGACAGCCAGTAAGGTGCCAGGACTGTCAGTCATGCAACCTCAAGGAACTGAATTCTGCCAACAACTGTGTGAGTTTAGAAGAGGACCCTGAGATCCAGAAAGGAACACGGCCCTGAGTGTCACTGTGATGGTCGTAGAGAACCCAGCGAAGCTGTGCCTGGACACCTGACTGCAGGAACCATGCGGTAATTAATGTGTGATGTTTTAAGTCACTACATTTGTGGCAATTTGTTTCACAGCAATAGAAAACCAGTACAATTATTCTCCTTATAAAATATTCTACCATACAAGTTATAAATAGCAAAGTCTCTGGGTCTTCTTATAGGGCTCAGTGTATAAAGTTGCAGTTGGCACACGACTTCTGACCTAGAAGCATTGCAATGTAAAGCACGATGCTCTGTACTCCTGCTGCTCCCCAACTGCTGCCTCCAAGGGAGGAGGACCACCACTGTACCTGTGAAACATCTGGCCTGTCCCACGGTGCCCATGCTGTCACAGGCCCCTTTCTCAGTTGTCTTAGCATGGGCACATTTGATTCAAGTAGGGATTATTAGTCCTGAGGGGTCTGGGGGGAGGTGTTGATGGTGACAAGTCTCCTTCAGATGCTAACAGCCCTAACCCTCGTGGAATTTCAACTAAAGCTGTGTATTGAGAGTCCACAGGGTTATCCAGACAGACTTTCACGCTGGTCCTTTTCTGTTTTGCCCCAGGGAGAATCTGGCCAACTATATATTCATTGCTATTTTCCCCATTATTTATTACCTAGACAGAATAGCATGATTAATTATTGATCATAGACCAGTAACTGATTAAAGTGTGTTCTGATCAGCAGTCAAAAGTAATTTGTTTCCAGGCATTCGTAGTTCCTGCACAGAGAGTGGCAGAACAATACTCTCTTTTCAATGCATAAAATATGACACCTGTAGGCAGGCTGTAGTTATAAGCCAGCAATGGAGCTCTTCAACTGTACTTTGTCTTAATAAATGGGAAATAATGATTTGCCCAAAGAGAAAAACTGTTTGGAAGATTTACATGTAGAGAATATGATGTGAAACATAATAGGAGGATTCTAATTAGAATGGTTTCTCGTGGACTAAATGCTTTGCTGAAGAGAAACTCACTAGGAATAGCTCTTTACCATCTGGGAAGCATATCAAATTTTGTCTCATTCTTACTTTATTCCTGGGTTTATTCTCCCTCTCCACCTTTCCTCAATCTCTCCTTCTCTCCTTCTCTCCATTCCTTTCTTGTTCCCTCCCTCTTTTCTTCCCTCCCTTGTTTCTTTACATTTTTCACTGGATAATTTATGTCAGGGGATGGCAAACCATGGCCCATCGGTCAAATCTGGCCCACCATCTGTTTTTGTAAATAAAGTTTTGGAACACAACCAGGCTCATTTGTTTTCATATTGTCTACAGGTGCTTTTGCAATATAATAGCCACTGTGCAGTTATGACTGAGACCATGTTGTCCACAAAGCCTAAAATATTTACTATCTGGCCCTTTATAGAAGAAAGTATGCTGGCTTTTATCCTATGTGCGGGGCCCTTGGGGACACAGTCACAGATAAGACACAGTCCCTGTCCTCAGTGGCTTCAGAGTTATGTGAGTTTATAATTACCCTATCTTGTGGAGGGTAGGATGGTGGACATCTCAATGAAGTACCGTGGGAACTAGAGGACAAACATTGTGTATTTAAGAAGCGGGATTAGAGGATGACATGTCAGCAAAGGTAAGATTTGAGTTGGGAGTTTCTTGGCAGTTTGGAAGTGGAGAAAAAGAATCAGCACTTGAATCCTGTAGCTCAGCTATCTTATTTCAGCCCCCACAAAATATCCAATCCAAAGTTATAGTTCCTTCTTTGGAAGATAATACGTTTCTTTTTCCTGGCCAGTACCAAGGTTATTACTGAGTCTTCTGCTTAGAAACATCTCCAGACGTGGGCGGCTTTGTGGTTCTAATTTTTCTCTTGGACGTTGGAACCTACTAAATTGGTGAAGAATGGAGCTTCGGATGGTGGGGAGTGGCAGGAGATTTTGATTGGTCAAACTCTCTCAAAGCTCCAGAAATGCTTGCAGACACTACTGCATTTGTCTTGAAAAATATAGGACCATCTTTCCATTGCTCTGATGTTTGCAAATGGGAGTCAGTTGGTGCCAGACGAGGAGGAGACGCCTACATGCCTACAGACAGAAGTGGCCTTAGGGTTTCCAGCAGTATTTGCTGCTAAAGAGAAGTGTCCCTGAAGTTTTGGCAGTGAACCCCTTCCCACTGCCAACCTTTGACCTTGCCTGGAAGCTAAGTTCATTCCAGAAACAAGCAAGCGTTATGGTTTTTCTTTTCTCTTCTAAAAAAATGTTCAACCTCAAAGTAGGAAGTTCATTCCAAGAACCTAGTTTCAGTCCACCTAGGATTCTTTCCAGGCCAAGCAAAAACAAAAACCCAATTACAGAAATCAAGTAAAGACCAGAAGCCAACTGTGTCAGATTTATGAAATCTCTTTTCATCAAAGTGGAAAGTAGAACTGGTACGAGTTTGCTGTCTGGAAAAAGGGAAAGAGTAGAAGAATGCTGGAAAACACTGCAAAATGAGTTTTTAAAAAATTGGCAGCAAGGCTTTGCCAACAAAAAGAAAAGGAAACCCACCAGAATAGGTGAAACCATCATATTTCATTTCCCAGTTATCAAGATGTCAATTCCTGTGTGAGAGGATTTGAATCCAAAATTCCTAAGGTGAAAGGAACTTCCCTCTGTTGAATGTGGAGTGAATGCCAGTCGAGCGACCTGGCTTATTTTGACTTTTAGACTTAAACATAAATCTCCTCCTTGGAGTCGTTAGGTGCTCTCATCCAGAAACTATAGAAACTTCTGGAATACCTAGCAAAGGTAATGGTGTCAGGTTATGAGCCTAGGACTTGAGCCAACTACACTTGTGCTTTAATTCCCATTTACATTCCTTAGCCTGAGGCCTTGATTAAGTCAGCTAACTTCTCTGAACCCTGGTTTCTTCATCTGTAAAATGGGGATGATAATAGCGATGTGACATGGCAATTGTGACATTTTCATGAAGCAATCTCCATAAAGCAGTAAGTACCATGCCCTACACATGGCAATAGATTCATAAATCTTAGCTATTTTTATTTTCAGTTCAATCTTATAGTGATTTGATTTCCTGGGAGGTTTGGGGGATATTAGAGAATAACTTGGACTTTCAAGTTCACACTTTTGCCCACACACGTTTGGAATGTTCTCACCGAGTCAATTAAAATCAGAAATGGTGCTTACTGAGCAATTTGTGAGCACAAATTTCTGAATGTCTCCTCAAAGAATGGACAATAGAATATTCAGGAGACAAGTGTATTTACTCAACATCTGTTGAATAAGCATGATGTGTTAGACACTGGGCAATGGCTTTGGAGACTAAGATAAATAAAATATTATTCTTGGCTCAAGATTTTATAGTCGAGTTACTCTATGGGCATGTTAACAGAAGATTATAGTTCTGTGTGAAAAGTGCCATAGTGGAATCTGTGGGATTCAGATGGCACAAGGGAGAAGGAAAGTCCTCGTGGAAGAAGCTTTTGAGCTGAAATTCAAAGAACAAGCAGGTGTTTTTCGGGCAGGCGGGCGAGGAGAGGACATGTCAGGCAGAAGGAACCATGCAGAAAAACCTCGTAGTATTTCAGCACCAATGGAGCTTAAAGCACGTGTAGGAGATAGAGGAGGGAGATACAGCTGGACTCGTTGGCCGAGCCCTACATGCCCCACAAGGCGTTCTGCTTTCATCCTGTAAATGAGGGCGAGCCATTGGGAATTTTTGAGCAGGTAAGTCACATGATCCAATATGCTTGTCAGAAAGACAATCTGCTGGGCAATGCGTAGGACTAATTGGAGGCAGGGAGTCAGGGAGACACATCAGTTATGAGGCTATTGCAAGTACTCGGGCAAGAGATGATGAAGTTCTGACCAAGAGTTGCGGCAGTGAAGAAGAGGAGGAAGAGCATGTGAACGATGCTGAGGAGGTAGGAAGTGACACAGATCGACTGGTGTTGATTGTTATTTCAGTGAAGGCTGGTGTAGGTGTTCAGATCTCTAACAGCATTGACTGAAATTTGATGTACGTGTCTGAAAACTCCTGTGATCTGAGGTGGAACCTATGGGAGACCAACGTTGGCCTGCTCATATTAGCTCCTTAAAACTCTAAATAGGACCAGAGATTTAGTCCTCCAAGTTCAATTCTTGTTGATTGATATCTGGTTGCATATCTTAACAGTGTGGGTCAGCCTAAGTCACAGTTGAGTGCCCACAATCTGTGGATCTTAGATTATCATCAAAAAGAAATAGCCTGTTGACAAAAATGGCCAATTCACACTTTCCCTACAAATTCTGGCTTTTTGAAAACTCTAAGTAAAAACTCCAGTCTCTCAGAGATTACATTTAAATATCATAGTATTCATTATCCGTTCACTCATCTATCCATCTATACATCTGACCACCATTATTGATTATCTTTGACTCTGCCACAAAAACCACAGGTCAGTTTTAGCAGGTAATACGAATCAATTTACCAACAATTGCTGCCATGAAAGAGTCAGAAAAATTCAAAATGTAGATTTGGAAACATCTTTTGTCAAATCTAAAATCCACAAAGGCTTTTTATTTGCTTGCTATCATTATCCAAATCTTCTATGTTTTTTTAAAGGATGCTTGCTAATGAAGCAATTAGTAGAGAAATATATTTTTGTATATGTGTGTGTGCATAAATATGTACAGTCGTGTGACACTTAACGACAGGAATATTTTCTGAGAAATGCATCATTAGGTGATTTCGTCATTGTGCAAACATCATAGAGTGTGCTTACACAAATGTAGATGATATAGCTTACTATACATCTAGGCTTTATGGCACTAATCTTATGGGGCCACTGTCATATATGCGGTCCATCGACTGAAATATTGTTATGTAGCACATGGCTGTACATATGCTGTCATACAGTGTACATACATAGATACATCTATAGTCAACCTGATTCTTAATATATGCTAATCTCCATAGCACGTGTAATATTAAAAGAAAATTTGGTAATACTTTAAATGTTCTATCATTGTGAATTCATTTTATATTCATTGTAATAGCATTGATCAAAATGAATTCATTTGGTATTCATGTAGATGTCACATGTACTTCCATAGGTGTTTCATTGTAAATTAGCATTTCTCAGAGGACACTTAAAATAAGTGTTACTGAAAGTCCTCATTACACATATTGCCGAGATTAGTACATTAAGGATCATGTACTTACATAGTACTAATGCATTTCTGCCACTTAAAATACTACATTACCCATCTCTGATATCTAGCAAATATCTAAGGCAATTTTGAGAATTACTGACATCCTAAAGGAAGTGGTACTTTTATGATTAAGCGGGTTGTCTATATTTTGCTCTGATTTGAAAAAAAACTGAAGTTCTGTTAGATACAAAAAAGGATTAAAAATGAAATTTATATGTTGACAACAATGGTCTTTAAGTGACTTTCATATAGTCAGGCACCCAAAGAAAGTAGAACCTTCTCTAATTTTATTTTTAATCAGTAGCTTTGCTAAAAAAAATCAAGTGAAGTGAAGAATTTATGGACCAGACTATAGATTTACGAAGAAAACATTGAAAACCTGGATGTACCATTTTTGAGCTTGACTTATCTTAGAAGCAACAAACAAACATACAAGTGAATGAAGGATCATCAATCTTTGCTATTTTCACCCTCCTTGTAACTTATCCATTACCATCTGGGGCAGAATTTTTGTTGTGATCATCTTGGATGCTGGGAGGAAATGATGGTGGCTCACCTGGGTAGCAGTTGGCTACAGGGGAATTCATGAGTAAGTCAAGAAAGAGTGTCCTTGGCTCTTCTCAACTGCCTGAGAATTCTGACAGAGAAAGGGAAGATTCTGTGAGCGGCATGGCACTGCCAACAGGCTTGCAGATCAACCAGGTAAAGCTTTGGGATTTATCAGGATGTTCTGAGTGCTGGTTGGGATGTCTGTCTTCGCATCACACTTCAAAAAGATATAAAATATGCTTTGAAGAGTAGAGTTTCCCACTATACTGTTAGTGTGATGGAAAATGGGACAGCTGCTATGGAAAACAGTATGGAGTTTCCTCAAAAAATTAAAAACAGATCTACCATACCAGCAATCCCACTTCTGGGTATATAGCCAAAAGAATTGAAATCAGGATCTCAGAGAGATATTAGCACTCTCATGTTCATTAAAGCACTAATCACAATAGCCACGATGTGAAAACAACCTAAATGTCTATTGAATGGGTGAAGAAAACATGGTACACACATACGATGAAATATTAATCAGCCTTGAAAAAGAAGGAAATCCTGTAAAATTTAACAACACGGATGAATCTTAAGGACATTGTACCAAGTGAAATAAGCCGGTCAAAAAAGGACAAATTCTGCATGATTCCACTTATATGAGATATCTAAATCTGTCAAATTCACAGAATCAAAGAGTGGAAGGGTGGTTGCTAGGGCTGGGGGGAGCAGGAAATGGGGAGTTGCTAATCCAGGAGCATGAAGTTTCAGTTAAGCAAGGTAAATTCTAGAGATCCGCTGTACAGCATTGTACCTATAGTTAACAATACAGTATTGTACACTTAAAAACTTGTTAAGGGGGCTGGCCTGGTGACGCAGCAGTTAAGTTCGCACTTTCTGCTTCGGTGGCCCAGGGTTCACCAGTTTGGATCCTGGGTGTGGACCTATGTACCATTTATCAAGACATGCCGTGGCAGGTGTCCTACGTGTAAAGTAGAGGAAGATGGGCATGGATATTAGCTTAGGGCCAATCTTCCTCAGCCAAAAAAAAAAGGTGGGGGGGAGGATTGGTGGCAGATGTTAGCTCAGTACTAATCTTTTTCAAAAAAAAAAAAAAACTTGTTAAGACGGTAGATCTCGTGTTGTGTTCTTACCACAATAAAATAAAATTAAAAAAAAAAAGAAGAGAGAATAGAGTTTTCCAATAAAAAGCTGTGCACTAAAGGGATTTAGGGCCACGTAAGAGAAAAGTCTTAGTGCTTCTAGGACATGTCCAGTCATCCACTGTCGGTCCAAAGTCCTTTTTCTTTTTAGAATCATTTGTTCTTATCTTCCTCTCTGCACAGAGCGTCTGTTTGCTGTCTACACCTGGTACCACACTGAAGGCTTGTCCCTGACATGGACTTGCTCCTCTCAGCCATGCTGTCAGGAGACAGCACCTTATTTGGTGCTGACTCAGTGGGAGCCAAGTTTCCAGCAGGCTACCAACTCACACCTGCAGAATTTGCCGCCACATCCGTTTTGCAAACACACAAAATGGGTAATTGGGCACACAAATGCCTATTTGCATTGCAATTTGGCATTTGTATACACAGTGATGGATTTTTTTCATGTGCAAATGTGGGGGAAGCAAGTGCAAAATGGATGTCCTCAAGAAGGAGGGGTGCCTCTAAAAGCATATATATCTTTGCAGAAACCTGCTAGAATTTTGAGGAGTGCCAGGAAAATAGGTAGGTATGTGATGATATTTTTCTTTTTTCCCCCATTCAGGGAAAGTCCTGATAGAACACAGTTCATTTGTTACTTTTTGAAGAAGGGCTACTTTTTCCCAAATAGGCAGAGAGGCATACAGGGTTTTTTCACCCTAATAAAGGACTTACCTAAGGTGTCGTGGAGTCAACTAATAAATATTAGTATGCTAGCTCTAATGAAATGTGAGGAGTTTGTACATTTTTAGAGTATTTGGCATTTTCTAATGAATGCCATACCCTAGTTTTGAGGTGCGTTGTTCTGGTTAATGTTAAAGTTATACATACAAACAAAGGGCAACATTTGGAACCATAGATTTTTGTTATCAATTGGAATGATGCAGAAAAAGTTAATGATGGCCCTTGTACAAGGAATGGATGCAGAGTGTTGAGGTGCTTCATGTGTTCCAGGTCATTCTCTGGTTTCCTTTTCCCTTCTGTCTGTCCTTGGCACTTTAAGTCTCGGTGCTGCTCGCTCAAATCTCATCACGTCCAGTGGGGCTCAGGAAAGGAAGCTATGAGTATCCACCTGAGGGATCCTAAGCCACGGCCCAGGACTATGCCCTCCTTTGCCAGTCACTGGCTTGTATCTGCCTGTTCTCCAGGCTCTGGCCCCTGGTTCCCATTCAGAGTCCATATCTTCTTCTGAGCCAGTCCGCTAATGGTGACTTGGAGGACCTTCTCTTGGCTCTTTTGGACGCTGGCTTTCCTGCTGGGTTATGGCTCTACTTCCTTCCTTTGTTTTGCCTATGCCTGTGATGCTCTGTGGATGCTTCTAGGAAAGACTGACCTGTGGCCAAGAGATGAACTTCTGCCCAACAGCTATGGGTATCCATCAAGGCTTTGTTCCTGGCTCTCCTCTTCTCTGAACATTCTCACTTTTTCTGAGCCCAAGCACACTCATGACTTCCATCATCGCCTGTAGTCTGATCGACACCAGTCACCTGTGTTTCATTGTTGCCTGTTTCATACGTTGCCCAGTTGCATTGTGCTGTCATTATCTCTAATTGAGCATGCCTAAAACTATATTTGGTTTTCTCTCCTTAGTTTCTTCCTCCTGGCATTTGACCTGCTGTCCCTGTCTTCTCTCCTCTCCTAGCCTTTTCATCCTCATTGGTGCCTTTCTTTTCTCTTCCACTCTCATCCCAAGGGCCATCGAGTCTCATTGAGACTCCTTTTGAAATGTCTCTCAGGTTCTAAGCCTTTCCCTGTACCAGAGCCACCACCATTTGGTCCCCTTATGACTGAATGGTGATATTCACTGTCTGAGATGTCTCTTGGCTTGACTATTATTTTATTAAATGCCCTACTTACTATGGCTTTCATCTGATTATGAGTTAAAGAGATTCCATATTATCAGGTAAAGTTCCAACTCCCCATCATGGCCTTCAGGGCACATATTAAACATTATTTCCCACAATAATAGTCAGAAATTCTTCAACAGATTTTTCACTCCAGACTTTTCTCCTCATTTGCCCAAATATACCTCTCTCTTACCTGTCTCTGCCTTTTTCCATGTGGGTTTCTCAGCCTGGAATGTTTCTCCTTCCTCATATTTCTCTAAATCCCAAAACAGCCTTTGAGGTTCCCATAAGCCCTACGTCTTTAAAGAAACTAAGTTAGCCCAACACAAGTTCTGCCCACTCTGAATCCTACAGAGTGAGAGCCTGACAGCAGTGGCTCTACATGGATCAGGCATATCCTTGAATTATTTTTTCAGGTCTTGCACTAGACTGGAATTCCCTTAAGGATAGTCACTATGGTTTACAATATGATGTCCTTTGTAATACATAGTACAGCGCTAGTCATATGGAAAATGCTCCCTTAATACTCCTTGACTTTGTTTGTTTTCATGTCTTCGCGTGCTGGAGACTGAAGAGAAGCCTGAAGAGTTAGTAGTGGGGGGAAGTCATGAAGCTCCATTAAATATTCTCTATTTACAATGCTGCCAGCACACCAGGTTATTATTATTGTTTTATATTTAAACTCCGGTTCTTCCCCTTTCCTCCTCCTCCAGAGTAACAAGGGCCTAATAGGCTTCATGTATAAGTGCCTATTTTTATTAAAGACAAGTGTAATCTTTTGTAGACCAAATGTCCCTATCATAAATGCTAACGGAGAAAAATATTAGGACTCATTTATTTATGAACCTGTTAATAATGAGGAGCAGTTATGAAAAAAGGCTTCCTCAGCAAAAGCTCCTGAACAAACAATGCACACTGGGGAAAAAGAAGCTAGTTAGCCTTCTTGACTTAGATAAAGCTATGGAGAAATGACAAGTGCCAGTAATTAGCGCAGCCTCTTCAACAAGATAACCCTATACATCTTTGTCTATTTCAATCACCAAAGACTCCGATTCAGTGTAAAATTAAACCTTGGATGCCATCAATTTCTGTTAACCTCTTTATATTGTTCTGTGTTCATGCCTATGTGATAGATAGATTTTGTCATTTTATTAAATGGTGACATCCCTACAGACACGTGACCTAAAAATCTGTTTGCTCCTTAGCAAAGTATTCTTAATCATCTGATGGTATGTTTCACAACCGGGGGACTAGATGTATTCCCATAGCCCATTGGTCAACTCCTTGTCTTTAAAAACTTGACACTTCTGTTTGTTTGAGCTATCCTAAATTTGGCTGCTCCCCCCAAACCTGCCCTTCTCCAAATAATCTAGTCAGAATACTAGTCCAGGTCTAGACTCTGGATCAGGCTGTTTAATATATTCGCATATCTATTAAGAAAACTCTGGGATTTGAAGCATCATCTCCCTGTGCATTTATGTCCTTCTTCCCACTCAGGACCACCCTCCAGCCTATTTTAAAGGTTCCTGATTACCCACAGTTTCAACAGTTAGTTTTAATCTGGGCTGTTCTAAAATTTTACTTTCCTGCCAATAGGCTTTTATTAATTTATTCATTCATTACTGTAAGAAATAACAATAAAAGTTATCCTCCAAATTTGAAATAGGAAATTATAAGAAATCACAGTTTAACTTTGGAGTCCAGGTTTATTTACAGTAAGTCTTGTGCAGACCCGTGATGAAGCCAGTAGGACCCATGAGCATGGCGTCTGTCCTATCAGACACCAGCCCGGTCAGTGTGTGTTCACGTGTGAGGCAACTCTGTGTCCAGGGCACAGGGGAACATCACCCAGCTTAGAAGAAAAGTGTACAACATGCTCTAAATTCCCCAGTCTTCTTCACTAACTTCCTTCCAAACTTTATTTCTTTAAAATGTTTCCTACCATTTAATTTTGCATAGGTCTGCATTCCCCCTTATCCTTTTCCTAGGAATCTCGCTTCTCTGCATGAGAAACATTTTTGTTTTAATGTACTTCCCTCACTTTTTTCTTAACCACATTGTGTTCTTTTTTTTTTTTTCCCCATTCAGAAGACAATATGACATGCTTAGTCCCTTATGGTGAAAAGGGTGCCAAAATTCAGCTTCTGCAAATTTCTTCTCACCCTGAGCCCTGATTGCACTGGGTCCCTGGGAAACATTCCAAGCTATCATTTAAATAATTATTTACATGATTATTTTAAGATGTACATTATCTAGCAAATAAAGCAAAACAGCTCACAACAAGTTAGTGGAATCAAGTGTGTTTAGACAGTGTTGAAAAGCACTGGTGGCTTTGCAGTAAATGGTGAGGGAGCCTTTGGGCAAGATGTTTATCAAGGGGACTCTGTTCAGGGTCTTAACCTTGTTGCTGCAATTGTTTCCATGACCTGCAGCTTTGCCCTATGGGTTAGATAGACAGGATCATTGAGTACAAGTCACTACAATCTTTAAATTTGTGAAATTTTTGGTAGTGAAGAAAGAAGTAGCGATGGAAGGGAAAGAAAGGCAGGAAGAAAATTAGAAAGCAGGCCAGAAGAAAAGGACATTGATACTTTGGAAACAAAGAAAATCCACGTAAGCAGCCGTTCTGAGCTAAAAATAAAGGTGCAGCTCTCCATGAGAAAGACGTACAACAATGTGCTGTTTGCTTGTAAGTGGCTGTGACTGGGGATATTTAGATTATTAGCCAGCCCCTTGAAAGTCATGTCAACCAAAATCACGAGTGGAAACCTTGAATCCACACAGGTATGAATTCCATTCAAGAGCTCCATCAAACTAACACCATCACCACAACAACACAACAACAAAGAGAGTCATTTTTAGAGAGAGTGGCTGTCCAACTTATATCCCCAGATATTGAGCAGCTTATGGAATGCAATGCTCCAAGTTATATTCAAATTTTTCTTCGCTCACTTCTAGCTCTTCCTACTTCCTGTTCTCTCTGTTCCCTGTCTAAGACTTCCACGGCTGGGCAGGACCTCCGTGACGTGAGCGCCTTTTCTGCCCAGCCCTGTTGCATTTACTTTTCCTCCCCACCTTTCTCTATGGTCTGAACTTTTACTTTCTTCTCCAGACACTTCCCAACTTTTCATGTGTGCTCTAAATGTCCCATATCTATTAAAAGAAAGAAAAAGAAGAAAAAAAAGCTCATGGGGTTTAATTTTCATTATTTTTAGGTGTTAAGTTTTAGATTAGCACACTCTGTCTTAAACCACCGTGTTAGAATGCCGCTTGACTCACTTCCAAATTGAAGACCTTTTAAAAAAATTGAAGCAGTCCAATAATTTTAAATCACTCTACACTGTGCATTGCAATTTAAAATTATTGGAGTGCTTCAAATTTTTATAAGCCCTTGAATTTGGAAGTGATCAAGGTTCTAGGCATACTCAGTGTAGAGCAATTTAAAATTATAAGAGCTGTCAAATTTTTATATAAGCACTTCAGTTAGAAAAGGGATTTGAGTTCTGGGCATGTGCAGAGAAGAGCCATTTAAATTATTAAAAGTGCTTCAATTTTTTTTTTCCCCAAGCACCTGATTTTGGAAGAGTTTTGGTTTGTGCAGCCTAAAGTGACAACTTCCTTTGAGAGAGTCTGTGTAAAGAGACTTTCAATCTTTCAAATAGGCCCTGCACTGTGGGGACATGAAGGAGGCAGCTGGCTTTCTGGGGTGATCTGGAGGATGCCAGGAGAGTGTTACCCCCAAACATCTCCTCTATCTATGGCTTGGCATCTTATCGCTATTACAGTTCTTTTTTGGGTAAAGGCATTTCCAGAAGACCCCTTTAAAACGCCCATTTCTCATGTTAAATCCCTGACACATTGATGAGATTAATGTATGTATCAGTGAAGAGTATGGCCCTGGGGGGCTGAAGACTCACAAACATTTTGGTGGAGAGGAGAGAAGACAGGCCTCTGACACAAACCTCGTCTCCTGGGATGTTAAGTATGGGCCTGCGCACAGAGCATGGGGTCTCTTGGTTCCTAAGTGGCTGAGAATATTCTGTGTGGCCTCAGAGTAGAAAGTGGATGAGAGCATAAAAGTCACTTTGTGTGTCAGGATTTTACTGAGCATCGATCCCCTCCCCTACTTAAACTAATCATTAAAAAAGGTGGATTCTCTGATACTTTTAATGTTCATTTGCATTATGGCTTGCCCAGGATATCAATTTTCTTTTTTCTGAGAAGTGAAATATTATTCATCGGAAGCATTTTAAGGGGAAAATTGAAAGGAAGGTGGAATCAATAGGTTCAGCTTGAAGGTTGATTTTCCTTATTTCCTCTTTTGGTTGGGAGTTTCAATGACGTGAAAGAAAAAGAAGGGGGCAAATCTAACCAAATGAAAATAATGTTCCCCTTTCAAAGGCTTATTTACAACAAAGGGAAAGGGAAGATAAATGATGTGAAATTTAGGCACTTTACAGTTGTAATTTGTACTAATTTCTCACCTCAGTGAGACTTAGGTGTCCGTTTCAAATATTTACCTTTATAAGAAATATGACAACCACGTTGCCATATGTGACTGTGCCATTTGGAATATGTTTGTGGGTCCTCCAATTTCTCAAAGGGGAAATGGCTTCAAATCTGGAAACTTAAACATGAAGAAAACATTCACTCCTCTTAGCTTCTTCAGAGAGATGTTGATTCTCTTTGAAAGTTGAAACCCTCATTGTTGTGGAGTGTGAAGCTTGCAGTGTATCCAAGGGCTCCTTAAAAGTACAGGGTGAAGCTTCCCGGAGGGCTCCATGTATTTGTTCTTTCCTCTCCCAGGCACACAGAGCCCAGGCAGTGGGCCAGCAGACACCCCGGTCTCACACTGAACGCAGCCCTCTGGGCCTCCCGCTCCTTGCCTGCAGGTGAAAGGGACCCCATCCTTCCTTGCCCAAAGAACTAGGGGGCTGGGCAAGTGTTTGGAAAATGGAAACCACTTGACTTAGCAAATTGTACTTCCTTGAAGACAAGAGGGTAGCTTATGCCCTTGTCTTTGTGAGAAGTCAGCAAACTCATCCTGGGCCCGTGGAGGTTTGGTTCAGAGGCCAGCAGCCTCTCCTTTGTCCAGCTGTGGGCACAGGCCAGTGTTGGGCCTCACCAATCTCTGTGCCTCAGATGATGGCATGAGAAACTTTCAGAGTCAGCAAGGCAAGGACAACTTCCTGTGTCTTTCAGGCCAGATGAGTTTGAAGTTAAAATATCATTCCATCACATTAATCCAAAAGTTAGCACATCAATAAATATATTAATTAATTAAATCACCATCTGTTTACTGAGTATGAGTCATCGTGTTAGGTGCTAAAAGATACAAAGATAAATGAGAAATTGTCATTCTCAAGGAATATCAGTAGGAAGACTTGTGCACACATGGCTACAATATAAGGTATCACATTTTATTATAACATGTTTTTAGAATATAGTATAAAACATGATAAAATATATAATCCCATATTCCATATTATTATTACTTTTTATATTAGGCCTGACTCATTGTCGTATTCCCACATAGAGAGCGATTGTTGTACATGGTATATTTGCTCAATAAACCAATGTGAATTAAACGTGAAAAATAGAAAGGATACAAGCCAAATTCTTGAGCAGGGCTTCTCAAAGTTGGGTAACACGAAAATAACCTGGGGACTCTTAAAAAATGCTGACTCCCCAGGGCCTCATTCCTGGGGATTTTGATTTAATTAGAAGAGGAAGTAAACATTTTTAAAGGCTCCCCAGCTTTGAGAAGGGGACCTCAGCTATCCCAGGGGACCTCAGAGGGGTGAGACATGAACTGCACTGGGGAGCGAGCAGAGGCTGTTTTCCAGAAGAGGAAATGCTGGAGCCTGAAGGATGGGTATGATTTATACAGGGTTTGATGGAGGCTGGGAGTGGAGAAAATGACATTCTCAGGAGAGGGAACACCATGGATGGGGCGGAAGAAGGAAAGTGCATAGTACGTTCTGGAAGCGTCAAAGCTGAGGTCACCATCTGCTGTGTGAGAAGGTGTAGTGGAAAAAAAGAAGGGGCTGAAACCATAGGTTGAGGTCAGATTGTGGAGGAGCTAGTACACTTCTCCAAAAAGTCTGAATTTATTTTACACATGCTGGGGAACCATTGGAGGTTTGAAAGCTGACAACTGGCATGATCAGACCATTGTTTTAGGAAAACCTGGGTGCATTGTGGAGAACACATTAGGGATAAGGAAAACTAGAGCAAAGGCAACCAATTTGGACGTTATGGCTTTCAATAGACTGGGTGAGGGAGGAGGCGAATCTGCGCCGGACCAGTTTGGGCAGGAGTGTAGAGAGGAGGGTGGGTTTGGGAGACATTTATGAGACGGCCTTGAAGAGATTGGTTGCATCATTGCGTATTGAAGACCAGGGTGCAGTTAGTGAACATCCAGAGGGAATACAGAAACAGGAGCAGCCTCTAAAAGAGACAACAGTGTAGGCAGGGCTACAGGACGGAAGGTTCTAACAGACACTTGGTCATCCTGGTCCAGAGCTCAGGGGCAAGATTCAGCCTAATATGCTGATGTCATGACCCAGAACCCTTTCTCTCTCAACATTTTGGCCTTTGTTTTGGTTTTCTTTTTATCCATGTCACTTGAAGCAAGTACACATTTTGTTTAACAGCAGGCATCAAATGCCAGTGCTCTATTTTTGACCACCAGCGCTGCCGTTTTACTCAGGGCTTCCAGAAGGCAGCCATTTGCAGCCCTTACACCTTCCTCAAAAATGAAAGTTTTGAATAAAAGCCAGTCATAGAATTAAGTCAGGGCAAAGTGGTGTCAGGGGTGAAATTCAAAAGACAATACGTAATAATTGGTTTTAGAACAGGAGCCAGATGAATCATAAGGCCAGACATATGAAAGGAAAAAGCTTTCTCAAGAAGACTTTGGGGCTAAGGCTGCAGGGGGCGGTTCGAAAACAAAGCGGGATGATGGTGGTAGATCCTGCGAGTGAGACATGAGTGGGAAACCGCTCTCCATTTTCAGGGTGAAGAAAACTCTCAGAGAGAAGAAAGAGAGCTGTCTCTTCCGACTGTTGATGGCTTTCACAGAAGCGGTTTCTACCACGTCTATAGTCATTGCTCTGTTTCCTCCAGACAACCCGTGGGTCAGGGAGAAGGGAGACAGGGCCAAGGATGTCAGAACGTTAACCTGTCTGCTGGAAACCATCTGTCCCTGAGGGGAACAGGTGTAGGATTCAAGTGTGGGGCCCTAGACAGAGGCGCAGATACTTAAAGATGAGAGTGATGAGATACTGTCTAACACCTAACTTCCCAGTGGAGGGCACTGAGGCCAGAACGTATGGGGACTTGCTCCGCGTGAGAAGGCCAGGTAGCAGTGGGGTCAGTGGTAGAATTAAGACCTCCTGGCTTCCAGGCCAGAGCTGGTCCACCTCACCACTCCCCAAAGGCGGGCTGCCCCAGGACTCTGTGCCAGTGTGAATGACTGCAGGGGTGAGGAGAGAGAGGAATCCCAGCCATTCAAAAATCTTTTTTGTTCTTTTGACCTTTTGTTCACTCACTGTTAGCTTTTACTCTGTTTCGCTGACCTGGAGTGCAAATGTCAGATGGCATGTTGGAGTTCGGATGCAAGAGATTGCAGTGTGATCTTCCTACAAGATGCATAGGTACAATTATTGCCCAGTCATGGGTTGCCTCTAGGCCGGTGGCTACCCAAACTTTCCTCATTGAGCTACTTTTGTTACATTGGTGGAGTCCTGTTTTGAAAGATTTTTCCCTATGAAAATGTTTGCATAAACAATGTTTATCTCTTAGACCTCCTCACATGTGGCTCCTGTCTTCTGAGCATCACCCCTGGAGCATCACGTGCTACCTGACCTGCCACCTCTGACCATGGCGAAGAGCATCAGGGATGCAGCCAGATCTCAAGCCATCTCATTTATTTCCTCTTGGAAATTTGCAGTTGGGACACAGTGGTTCTCCTTAGCTGGATCTGGAAGGTCCTGGGAGGCAGTGGGTTCTGGGTGGTCTAACTTAGTTACTGGGAGCCCAGCTCCTGGGGCTAGTCTGTCTGGGCTTACATGCTGGCTCGACCACTCCCTGGCTGTGCAACCTTGGGCATGTTACCTCTCTGCCTCGGTTGCTGCAATTGAAAAATGGAGATAGTAATAGATAATAATAAAAGAAATAATAAATGAATAATATAAAATCAATGAATGAATAATAAAATAAATAAAAATAATAAGGTGGTTGAATAAATAAATTACGTATTATGTACTTAGAACAGTGCCAGTAACTATTTAAAAGCTTCCTACTATTATCACTAATATTACTAAGAGTTGTATTAGTACCGCCATCATTATGGTGCTTTCAAGATAGTCTGTGAGGAAAGGCAGCAAAAGGAAATGGGGTTGCGGAGCGAGGCAGGGATTACACAGATGTAAAGAGAGAGGCCCGGTCGTAGTCTCGTGTGTTCTCTGAGTAAGAGAGAAATATAAATATGGAGAGAAGAGGAATTTGGAGTTTGATGCCCCTCCAGGCCGCAGTTCTATTATCTCTTGAGGCCCAAATATACTTCTCCCTCTTGGGTCCTCTGAGCTCCTCCTGTAATAAAACTTCTCCCTTGAGTTTCTTTGAATGGGGGTTTGTTCTGTATGACCTAAGGATTCCTAAAGAGGAACAACGTTAAATCCTGCAGGGGTGAAAGCAGACAGGCATCTTTCTCCCGTATCTTTTGCCTTTCTGAGGGCAGTGTCCTGGCTTAGCTCCCTCTCCATGCTCAGATCGTTCTCCGGCTAAGCCTCATTTTGGGTAATTCAATTTAAATCAGCAAGGCCTGATCCCATGGCGGCAAGTGCTGCCCTGGCCGCTGAGGTGAGTACTACAGAGTTATAAGACACGGCCGCAATGAGCTGCTTATGTCCCGGGAAGCAATGCTAGCTCCGCCAGACAAAGTATGTCTTATTCAACTGCGTGCCCCCATCACCTAGCAGAGTATCTGGCACACAGAAGGGCTCAAGGAATATTGACTGTGGAATACATAAAGGAAGCAGTGTGTGACTGTGGTTGAATGGCCAGGCAGTAAGGACGTAGGAAGTCAGAAGAGGACTGGGGCTGGGGTGGGCAAGTGGGGACTATGTTTTCCGATGTCAAGGTCCCCGATGGAAGTGTCTTGTGGAACCACTTTTGGAGTGTACATTTGTGCATTTTTATCCCCATTCTTAGACATCCTTCTTTCTCCCAGTCATTTGCTATTTCAAAAATTTCCAAAATAATCAAAATGGGAAAATCAGGACCTGCATGTTTATTAGTTTACAAATTTATATTAGATTTTATTATTTGTTTCAAAATTAATTAGTTAATTGCATTTTGGGTTTCATGGCAGGTCGAGGTTTTATTATCTTCATAGTGTTTGGAGGCCTTCTGAGCTTCAATGCCTGGAGATTCGTTTTATTCCCCTCACCTTCACACCCTGCTGAGGAGGGAGGGCAGAGGCAGAGAAAATCTTGACCTTGACATTAACCTTCATCTCCCTGGACTTTGTAAAGGGTGATATTTAAATATTTAGCCACCAGCAGCACACAGGCCCCTACAAATGGGGACAAATGTTGCTCCAGTCAGAAGGGGGCTGGCTGTAAATGACATGTCCAGTGAGTTCTCACTGAATACTCACCTTGATGTCTCCAGATTTGGTTTCCAAGAATTTCAAAGGAGTCTCCTTTCCTTTAGAAACCCATAGGTCGTAGCGCTGGACTTCTAAGCATGAGATAGTTGAACACTGTCAGTGCAGTAAGTGCACGTCATGTACTGGGAGGTGCAGACCAGCCTGCATCCAAGGGTCCTCGTGGCAAAGCCCATTCCTGTAAATGAACAGAATCCTTCTGCTAGTTCGCATCTCTTCTGGTCAGGAAAATGGAGGTAACTTTCAACACTTGCCTTCATTGCATTATTTAGAAAGTACATGTAGCCAAAGAGAAAACAAATGGAGCAGAGACTTCTGTACATGGCTCCTGGCCCCTGGCCTTTTGAGTCTCTCTCCACCCTCCTGTGTACCGTGGTCATGTCGTGCACCTGACACAGATATGTAAAGATAACCAGAGACTTCGGGGGAAGGACACAGGCCCTTGCAGAGCCCATTTCTAGCATGAAGAATGAGAGTGGCCGATGCCTGTCCCCACCTCTTGTGATAGGCTTCACACTGAGACATGTCCAGTCGCCAGCCGGCTCCTTTTTCCCTTTAACAGAAACTTCCCTCCTTGATGATCTCACTCCAGACACTGCTTTCCCTAAACCTTTCCTTGCCTAGAATCATGCTAATGTTGACAGTTTCCCCCCACCCCCACCCCTTTGTTACATCGCGCAACCCAGAGCGAACGTGAGGTGAGCTTGTCGGAGGAGATGAAAGATGGCAAGAAATGGATGTTTGGGGACCAGTTCTTTGGTGACATCGACTCTGCAATCCTTTTTTCACTCTCAGAACCTCACTCGTCTCTCGCCTTCTCCCTCTCCCTCGCTCCCCCTGCCTGCTCTCCCTCTCATTCTCTCTGAAATGGTGTGTGCCTCCAGTAATTTACATAATACTCTTCTGACACCTTTACTTTAGTCATCAATCACAGTACCTTCTCTCAGTCTATCTTTTGTCTGAGCATGTCTCTTCTTTATCAGGCCATGCACAAAAGATTAATTTCACAGTTTTTCTCCCTTCTTTCTTTCCTTGCAAGATACAAAGCTCATGAAATGACAGCAGCAAGATAATGAAAACAACAATGCAAGCAATTTTTTTTTGTTCTTGCAGGTTGGATCTCAAGATACTTTTTCTAACCTCATTGTGTGCCATCTGTCTTAGAAAAGGTCTGCTCTGTATTTTTTTAATACCTTTCTGATGCTGTTTAGTAGACTACCTGGGGGAGGGGGGGTGGATTACATATTTAAATCAGGTCAGAGACTTTGGGTTTGAAAATCTTTGGAACAATTAAAGCAAGGGGCCCATCTCTAATGGAGGCATGGACTACTGCACAATGCCCACGCCCCAATTAATATTAATGAGATCTTATGCATAGCCAATTTATGACATTTGATTGACTCACCCAACCACCCTTCAACCTGTCTTATAAAGTGAAATATATGGCAAAGAGGGCCTTATTTGCATATGCATATGTTCTTAATATTAATTAGGCTAATGGATCTAAGGACTTGGAGATAATTTGGGCACTGGCAGAGAGGGGAAAAAAAAATCTACCACCCACAAAACAGACAAGTGTTCCATGTCCTGTCTCTGCACTTGAACAAAAGAAGTTGAACTGGAAGATAAAAATAAGTGTGCCGATATTTCCTCCTTTTCTTGCGTTCTACAGGATTCATATTTTAAAAACTAAAAATATTTACCACAGGCATTAGAATTATTCATCTTTTTTCTTCCATTTAAATTGGGAAAGGCTAAATAGATTATGGAATAACTTATAAAAATAAAAGCCTAGTTCAACTGTATGTCAGTGGCCATAGGTCAGATCACTCCTGTCAGCTAAAGGGATACTGTGGCTTCAGGAAGATGCAGTGTCTCAGAGAGACACATATTAGATATAGGACAAGAGGTTATGTCAGGAGGAAGTGTTCCTAAGGACATCTGCTTTAGCAGGGTCACTAATGGAATTTATCCCTACAGCGGAGCGGCTGGGAAGAACGCCTTTGATGTAGGCTGACTAAGCCTGGAGAAGACGGTCCAACTTCATGGATTTTGGGTTGGAATTGGGGGCAACACACACCCTGACTTTTTCTTTCAAACCATCCTTTAAAGCCCAACTGTGATGGTCTTTGATTCCAGTGATATAAGGAAAAACATTTCTGTATCAGCTAACCCTCTCCATGCTAAAGGACATTAAGACCAGGTGACTAGCAGGCCTCGGACAGCAGAATAGCAAATGGTCATATGAGCTTGCTTTGTGGTACCATAAGTAATAATCATTGTAAATAATAAGTGACAGTTACTTGAGTGCTTATCCTATACCAAATACTGTGGAGAGCTTGTTCCATATTCTATCTTATGCCACTTCTGTAAACTATAGCTTTAGATCCCTGTTCCAGAAATCCCTACTTCAGTGAATTGAACCCCAGAGAGGTTATAGGACAGGCCCAAGGTCACTCAGCTGAGAATGGTGAGGCCAGGAGTCACACCTGGACTGTGACTCTGAAGTGTAATCTCTTTCCCTTGGTCTTCCAAGGTCAGGACCCCTCAAGGGCCTGGGAGACTGGAAGCAGCTCAGCCTAGAGTCAATATAAACAGCAACAAGCATTATCAGAAGAGGGACACAATGTGCTTCCTTTTAAGATAGTCAGTGACTTGGCTAACTCCATGATGTCCAAGAAAATAGTTACATTCAACTGTAAAAAAATGATTATTTGTTGCCATACAGATAAAAGGAAGTGAGATATGGAAAGAAACCTGATTAATTAGCAGGTCAGTACAGTGCTTCGGAACACAAAATATTTATTTGTATTTAACATTTATGAGTGAAAACTGTTTATGGAATAAGGTCTTATTGGACAAAAATCTTCCAGAGCTTGCTAGAATGGTCAGACCCACAGAAAGAAGAGTGGGGCAAATCGACGGGGCCTGAATGAAGCCTGTGCTGGGGGGATTCCAAGCTGGTAGCATGAGCGTTAGGCAAGGAGTGGAGGCCCCCAGAGCCAGGGCTAGCCCCATGGATTCTTCTTATCTCAACGCCCCAACCCCTGTCTTCAGTCTGGTGGCTGGGCGCAAGTGGATATTAAAACTCCTCTGGGGATTTCGCCTTCTGATAAAATCCCTAGCAAGTTCTGTGAGCTGCTATGGTCCTCACCTAGCTCTCCAGTCCGTATTGATGTCTGCTTGGCTCAAGTGGACATGCATTTTCGGGGAGGGAAGTGGGAAGAGCAGGGAATGGTGAGGAGACACTTGCAAAGAGAAAAGGAGGTGACACCTTCTTCCCAGAGACCTCAGGCTTGAGTTTGGCACTTACAAGACTGGTGGGGACCAATAGGATGAGTCCTTTTCTCTGATAACATTTTGTCGTGTGCAAACTTACTTTTTTTTTTTTTTTTTAAATTATCTCTGCTGCTGAGAATGCTTTCACTACATTGTAAAGATGTGACAGGTAGTGAAGCAGTGTGTGATCATGGAGCTGATATGCTTTCTTCTCTTCTCATATTAAATCTGTGTTCATTAAACAAGGGCTTGTTTGCAGAGAGAGTGGGAGAAGGAGGCAGAGGAGGGAAAGCACTGTGTGTGCCTGACACCTGTTGTTCTCATCCACATCTAGCTCAGCAAGAGCCAGCCTCGCAGAGTGGTCAAGTCTGTGGGCTCTGCGTCCAGCTGCCTGGAATTACATTCTGGCTTCACCCCTAGTGAGCTGAGTGCCCGTGGGCATATTACTTAACCTCCCTGCGCCTCAGCTTTTCCTTCTGTCAAAGAGGTACATTAAGAGCACTGATCTCGTATTGGACTGTTGTGAAACGTAAATAAATATACAGTGCTTGGCACAGAATAAGTGCTCAATATATATTAGCTCTCACTGTTATTATGACCAGGTTTCTCCACCCCGTGGATGCGCTAAACCGCTCACCTTTCTACTAAGCATTCTTGCAATTTGCTCAAGAATATTCTTTTTTAATAACTTTGTACTAGCACTGCCAGTCACTGTACTAGTTGCTAAGGATGAGCAGGACAAGTGTGACTGCTGCCCTCATTGAGTTTATGGTCTAGATGAGCAGAAAGATTTTTAACAACTGAATACAATAGAGTATGACGAGAGTTCAGAATGAGGATTTATGTGAGTCACGGGACAGGGCAGAACACGAGCTGCCTGAGTCCAGGAGTCAGGGAAGATCCCTGAGCTGGGATCTGAAGGATAGGTCAGAGAGAGCCCTGGGAGGGGGTCAAGGAGGAGTGGGTTGGGGAAGCGGGCAAGAGCAGCATAAGTAGACTCCCAGAGATGGGAAGGGGCAGGTGTGGGGTCAAGGGACTGAAAGAAGGCCAGAGTGACTGGACCTTAAAACTACAGGAAAGAAAATGGCGGAGGGCAGGTAGGAGGGGCAAGGAGAGCCCAGCCACGTGAGGTGTGAGGTGTTGTTGGTCACTCAGGGAAGTGGGATATATGCCATGAGTCACAGGAAACCACTGGTGGATTTAAAGCAGGACGGTTAGATGTGATGAGATGCACATTTTGAAAAGTTGACTAGATTGCAAGGGTGAGAGGCAGAGGGAGAGAGGTGCACCTGGCTGATGAGGAGCCAGCTGCTCGGATAGTGATTACAGAGAAGGGCAGGGGAATGAACAAGCTCCAGGGGTAAATTATCCTCCAACGTCCATTGGCCAAACAGTTGTCTCTTGCACAACTGCTAGGGTTCATTTTAATTCAGTCCAAGGAGAGCAGGTCGTGTGCTCCAGTGTAGGAGGAACATTCCTAAAACTGGAAACCCATCTGTGAGTCCCAGGAGTCAGCTCCAAGAGCAGTTTTACTTGACCCCTCCAGTTCTAGGTCTCAGCCCCCACCTGCCAAAAGGAAAATGTATCAGGAGCACTTTAGGAGAAAACATACCAGCAATTTCTCTCCCATTATGTCCTCTTCTCTACCTCCACTGACAGTGAAAGGGCCGAGCTGTGGAATCCTTTCTAGTAGGAGAAAGCATGCACTAGCAATGCAACCATGTCTCCTTCTTATCTCTACCAACCTCAGGGCTAGACACACAGTAGGTACTCACTCAATGCACAATGACTTACCTCATCCCAGTAATCACCGTTTTCTCTCCTCCTGAAGAGGGGCCAGGGTCTGGGGACAATGATGCTTCTGTGATTGCCAAATTCTCCTTTTCCATCTGCTCAGCATTTATCACGGTAATAGCAGTCCAGCTTCTGTGGAGGAGAGGACACTGCAAGAGAAAGCCCTGGTTGACTAGCCCAAGATGCTCAGGGGCAGTCAGAGGACAAAAGTGTAAAGTTTGATCCCAGGCCTGTCATTCAGCTCAAGCCTGTCAGGGCCCTGGGGTTCCCAGACCTGCAGGCTGCCATTTGAATGAACATTTGGGAAGCAGGATGCTTATGGAATCCATTTTGGGTTTGGCAGCCAGAACAAAGAACTAGTCTGGAATGGAGCAAAGAGGTGTAAATGTAGCCCAGAGCAGGGGGTTATCCAGTGTCTCATAGCTGACCCTTCTGTGCAAGGGTGTGGTTTTTGAGGGGAGGGTGTATGTAAGGGGACCACTTAAACTCCTACAGCAAGCCAGAAGACTGGGAGCCAAATTGCAAATGAGGTCTCTCAGGCAGCTGCCTCCCAGAGATGAGCAAACCCAGTCTTTGTTTATCTATGGATAAAGGGTTTTTTGCTCTGCACTGTTCAGCTATGGTGTGCGGAGGTGAGAAGGGCCCCTTGCATATTTGTGGGAGTCGGCCCAATCTCCTTAGCTCCTGCTAATAGGATGTGCTACTTCCTGGGACGGCTAGAGCAAGCTTGGCTACAAGTGGTCCTTGTGACCGTGCATCCTAAAGAATATGGGCATTTGCAGGCAAATCTCTTACCACCTTCCGGCCCCCACCCCACATGCACACTCACACACACCCCCACCAGTGAGCCCTGTTCTTCTTGAAAAAACTCTAAAATATTCTCCGTCCTTCATATACAGGGGAAAACCCTTTAGGCGTTAGATACTGCAGTAATTACTATATAATGGAGTAAATACTATACTATAATAATTAACTTGTAAACCTTGAAATAACATTTACTGTAATTTAGACCAAATATGAACTGTGAGTAATGAAGCTCAATCCAACATGAAATCGTTTGCAGAGTGCTTTAAACATACGCCCAGGCAAGGGAAAGCAGCAGTGTCCCTCGTTACCAAAACGGGTCCAAACGAGGCCCTCGTATCCTGGAAGTGCATGCAGCTGCCGTTATTTTGAAATATCTTGTTAGCATTTTTTTTCCTTTTTAATAAATCGCTTTCCTCTTGCCTTTTCCTAAACTGTCCTTTCAGGCTTTCAGAAGGAGGCCTGGGTTTTGTTTTGTTTGGAATTTAGTTTTTACCCAAATGATTGCCAATGCTCTATGCAAAGCTAACATGTAGAGCCTGCGCAGGAGTCTTGAACTGGACAGAGGGCAAGAAGGTTCTTGGGTTGCCTACATCAGCAGCAAGCTGTGGATGCTTCTGGAAAGCAGATCTCTGAGCTAAAGCTGCTTCTGACCACCGTCGTGCCTGGGGCCTGGGACATCCAGAGAGTGGCAACACGTTTTGTTTACTCATCATGTAATGCGTTTGCTTCTAAATCCCCTTTTTTTTTTATTTGATTTTTTTCCTTTTTATCCCCAAAGCCCCCCGGTACATAGTTGTATATTCTTCATTGTGGATCCTTCTAGTTGTGACATGTGGGATGCTGCCTCAGCATGGTTTGATGAGCAGTGCCATGTCCTCGCCCAGGATTCGAACCAACGAAACGCTGGGCCGCCTGCAGCGGAGCTCGAAAACTTAACCACTCGGCCGCGGGGCCAGCCCAGCTTCTAAATCCCTTTTATGTGGGCCCACTCATCCTCTGAGAAGCTCTGGGTGGGGGAGGGTGCAGATGACAGGTTTGTCTCCCTCCAGTCCCCCACCTTATGCATTAAAGGGTCTCATATTAGGTTGAACCAAATGAAATTGCTGTTTTTATAAAAGGTCAAAAGCAATGTAATATTGGCAACATCATATGGTTCAACCTAATACAAAGCGCGTGGGACGTGCCTTCAGACATCATACCCCTGTGCCTTCCACTGAGCCACGACTTAGGCTCTAGGTTCAGTTAAGAAGGTGCCTCTGTTGGTCTCATATTGCCCAGCTCCCAACCCTCCCTTCTCAGAGACACACTTTTGGAAAGCATCTGTCCTTCACTTACCTTTCTAGCTCTTTCTCTCACTGGTCCACAAACCCTTCACTCTAGTCAGACTGAACCATTTATTGTTTCCCATTTGAACATTTCCAACTTTGAAACTTTATGCTTTCAGGTCCCTACTCCCCCAGAATGCCCTTTTGGCTGACTTGAATTCTGTCCATTCTTTTAAAGAGACAGTTAAGCTCTACCTTTTGTCTAATGCTTTCCTCAAACAAAGAATATTTAAGTTGGGAGTAACAACAGCTGGCATTCATTGAGTGCTTGCTATGTGTCTTTGAGCATTGACTAGGGGCATCATATGGATTATTTTATCTGATCTTCACAAAACCCTTATGAGACAGGTACTATTCCTCACCCTATTTTAGAGATGAGAAAAGTGACATGTACACTAAGGTTTAGTGATGTGCCCAAGGTCACATGGTTAGCCTGCCACAGGATTTTTCTTTGACAGTCATGGCCTGGAGCTGACAACTATATCCTTGCAAAGGACAGCCCAGTCTGAGAGCAGTCACAAGAGCCGTCTCCAGATCCTCGAAGGACTGAATGGGGAAAAGGGATGAGATATTTGCGCATTTTATGGAGAAATCCAGGACCACTACGAGGTGTCAATTTACCACAACACCCAAGTCACTACAAGTCTTTGAAGATTCGCTGTCTAACTACCGAAACTGGAGTGTGTCGCTGGGTGAGAATGAGTGAGACGCCTCTCACTGGAGATATTCAAGTAGAGCGTATGGATACGGGATTGACATACAGATGATCTCTTAGGCAGGACAGCTTGGTGGCTAAGAGCATGCGCTCTGGGATAAACTGGATGGGTTCCAAATCCCAACTTTACATTTACAGGCTGCATCTCACATTTGTTTCTCGACGCACACCCCCTCAGACACATATACCCCACGCACCCTCACATATACCCACCCCCCATACACCCTCACATATACCCACCCACCTCCACCTCCTCCCACTCCCCCTCACACACACCTCCTCCCCCCCCAACATACACACCTGCTTTCAGTTTCCTGAAGCCAGGGATACTACTTATGCTTCTTAATGAAGATACGAGTCACTGCAACCTGGGGACCATTAAAATGCAACTCTGATTCAGTGGGCCTGGGTGGGACCTGAGAGTCTGCATTTCTCCCAGGCTCCCGGGTCATGCTGAGATGCTCTGATACAGGGCCACACTTTGAGTGGCAAGAACTTATATCGTATGCCTAAACTCTACCTCCCCAAAATTGTAATATTAACTATTTTCCTTATTAGGTTTTAAGCAAATAATAATGATTGATTGCTTGCTTGGATATACTCCCTAATCTAAGAAGGTCGAGACTTGGTGATAAGAAAAATAATCTTTCAAGTGCCAGCTCCCGAGTAGGGCCCACCCATATCACTCTTTGCCTTCATGCCAACTAATGCATTTGTTAAAAATTCCCTGTGATTTCCTTCTCTTACTCTTTTATGAAAATGGCTCTGATATCTCTCATAGCATTTGCCAGCAGAGATTTTAATTGGGACATAGATAAGGTTTTGAGCAAATGGCAAACTGTGGGAATTAAGATCAGTTAGGCCAGCAGTTCCGGTGATGGACATCTCTGTGGAGATAAATTATTTTAGGGAAAAATGCATATTCAAACCTGTCAAATTATTCCAATACATTTTATCAGTTTTTGTTTTCAAATACCTCACCTATGTATAAGATCTTTTATCATCTTATGTATTTGGAGCAAATGACCACTGCACCCTCATTTCTCCAGAGACCTGAAAGTGTTAATGTTCTTCTTTCTGTCTATTGTAAGTGGTTGGCATCACAGATGGGTTTCTGCTTGACGCTGGATCCCAGAGACTTGTGTGTGTGCATCCTGATATTAACACAATGGATTGAAATCATATTTATTGTTTTCTTTTTCAGAGAAGGATCAGAGACGGGGGAGTTGAATGCTTTTAAGCAGTTTTTCAAGAAACAAAAGGCTACATTTTTGAAATGCCAGCTATTACCAGTCCGCAGTTCAGACTCTAGGAAGACTCGTTAGCACTTGCACGGATCCCTCCCTCCCTGGAAGAAGGGCAGGAATTGCACTCTGAGATGTGACCGTTGAAACAGACTCAAAGTCAATGTGCATAATTACTTACCACAACAGTGGTTAATGTGGCCTGAAATATTCCCAGCTCCCCTCGGCCTGGGGCTTGATGGTTGATATTCAGAGTTTCTACATAAATGTCCTGGATGCTTTGCTTACACCATTTCCCCAAATGCTTCTGCATTATAATGCCTGTGTTTTCCCTCTCCATCTAAATGTTGGACCGGATGGAGGAAGGAAAACCTCAGAAAGCTGTCACGTTACAGCTGTAATGGGGAGTAAATAACGTTCTAGAATAGCAGAGCTAAAAAGGGCCACAGTAATCTTCTCCCTCTAGTTCAACCCACTCATTTTATAAATGAGGAAATGGAGGCCCAGAGAGGTAGAGTGACTTACCTAGGGTCAGACAGCTAATTAGTGGCTGAGTCAAAACAAAGGCCCATTTCCCTGAATCGAAGTCCCGTGCTGTTTCTGTATCAGAGTGGACTGCTTCCCGCGTGTGCCACTGTTGCGGTGAGAAGGGCTGATGTCTCGTTTGGAGTCACCTGAAGACCTGGCTCTCCTTGCATCACCCCAGGCAACACTCAACTGCTTCTCAAACCCTCTGCCCCAGGGAGGAGGAGATTTCCCAAACCTGCCCTTCGTTTTTTGGCAGCATGCCCTCTTCTGTTGTGAAGCTCTGGGCTCTGATGCTCCCTCACCCTCTGAGGCCTTGCAAGATGCAGATCGCCCACGGCTGCCCTCATTACTCTGAGCTGTGTCCTACAGTGAGGTTGGTTTTTGCTCCTTCTGTGTCAAGACTTCTCCCTCCCTTCTCGTTCCCTTGGGTCGTGCCCTCTGTTGGGACACTAGAGACAGTGGATGATGTGCTCTCACCCACCCAGGTAATGTACTTGCCCTTGAGAAGCATCTCCAACAACAACCCAGAGCAGTGACCACGATCCTGGGGGCGGGGTGCAACACGGGCAGAGGTGGGCAGGGATGAGGACTGAGGGTGACGACGTTCATAAAAGATCCTGACATTGCCCACTGTATGCAGGCCAGTCCTGCCCCAACACAGCTCTGTAGCATTCACTCAAGGAGTATCAGCATCCTCAGCTGTGCCAGGCCCCGTGAGGGTCCCAGCGTGAAAAAGCTGTAGTGCCTGCCATTAAGAGGGCACAAAACGGGGCAAGACAAAAACACGCTCACTTGCAGTCCAGCAGAGAGTTGTGGGAGCACAGGGGAGGGAGAGGCTGGGTCCCCTGAGGGGGTCAGGGCCGGCTTTGTATGGGAGCATAGGAGGTGGTGGGTGGATTAAGCCTTGAATCTCGCAGGCGCGACTATTGGTGGGGGGAGGGGTGCTGAGGAGAGTGAGGCAGGGAAGAGGTATTGCAGGATGCAACAGCTTGGACAGAGCCAAGAGAAAGGAAGGCACATGACTGCTTTGTGGGGGACAGGATGATGCCCAGTGTTCTTGGCTCGGAGCGAACTCTGGCCAGCGTATTGATGCAGTGTGCTGACAAAGCAGGCCTCAACGTGGAGCTGGCCTAAAGGCAAGCCCACACGCCCTGGTCCTGGAGACACAGCCCCTCATACCTTATCTCCCCACAGGCCTGAACCCCCCATCCCAGCTGGGGCTGCACTTGGCCTCTGCTCAGCCCTCGTGCTTCAGTTCTCTCCTCACAGGCGGTGCTTCTCTTGCATCTGTCTGGGTGCTCCTGTCCTTCCTTCTGCCTCGCTAGCCTAGACTCTTCCTTTAAGAGCCCAAGTTCCCCCCTTCTTCTCTGTGAAATTTCTCTAAGCATTTTATAATGGGCTGAAATCACTCCCACCACCAATTCAGGTCTGCAAAATTTGTCCATTTCATAATTTTCTTTAAATCAAATAAAAATCTGCCTTTGAGCCCCTGTCTGCCCAGAATGATGGTAAATTCCATCTCAGTGATTGTTAGGGCTTCCTCCTCCTTCCGGGTTATAAGCCTCCCTGTAGCTGGAAAATGGAGGAAGAGCCTGTGGTTTTCATCCATCAGGCTTGTTTCAGATCTCTTCTCTCTCCAAGCCTGTGTCCTCCTTGGAGGAGGGTGATTCTGTCATGTTCAGGCTTTGCAGAGCGTGCAGGACCTAGGCTAGGGGTCCCATTGCTCAGGGGCCAACCTTCCTGGGAAGACCACGCAGCTGTTCCCTCTGAGGTCTTGTACTACCACGAGTGGGGCATGGGTTTCTGCCTTCCCAGGATCTGTTAGCATCTTCCTTGTCCTAGTCTTGGAGCCCTCGCTCTTCTCCCTAGCTCCCTCACACTACTCACTTCTTTCTGTGGCCCCAGGGCTTTGGCATAACCTCTTTAGTGAACTGAGGCTTTCATGGAACATGGGAAAAGGGGACACTTCAGAATCTTCAGCTTCCACCCTGCGACACGAACATTCCAGAGCCAAGGGGGCACCGAGGGCTTGGCTCCCTTCTTAGGAGAGGAAGGATTTCTACAGGAGGGAGGAGAGGACACAGAGAATAAAACTCAAACTCAATAAATTATCTGAATCACAATCCCATCCATCCTTTGAATTTTAGATTTAGATGACTTACCTGCCTAGAGGAACTCTGCCTGCCCTAGTTTCATTGTCTATAAAACAGCAATAATATTAATAATTATTTCCTAGCGTTGTTATAAGAATCAAATTACTTAATACCTGCAAGTTACATAGGACAGTACCCAGATCATAGTTAAGCTGTTAGAAACTGTGAGCTGCTTCATTAGTTATTATCCGTTTGACCATTAACATGCCATAGAGGACTGTTAATGACTTTATTATGTGTATGGCGGTGAGCATCCACACATGATTAAAACCTCTTGCCCATTGCAGTGCTCAATACATTCTTGGTGATTCTGACTTGACAGAAGGAGCAAGATTTGTCCCACGGATCCCAGAGGAGAGTCTGCGCCCTGAATAACTATTCCAACTATTGCTCACCATATGTCCACCACCAAAAAAATAATTTTGGAGGGCAGGAAATGAGCACACATGTGCACGTCTGCAGAGAGTCGCCTGCTGAAATCGACATGTAAGACATATTTACCACCAAGGCAAATGCCTTCATGTGTTTGTAAGTGGCTATTTCTGAAGACCCAAAAAGGAAGATGAGAGAAGCCAAATTCAAATGGCATCATGTGTTTGTTATTTTGGAGCAAGGTTATGTGGAAGGAGAGCTTCCCTTCTGCCTGGAACACTTTAAGGGGAGAGATGAAGTATTTAAAGGTATTTTAATGATCATGAAAGGCACTGGCTTAACAGGGCAGGAAACTACAGTTCTCTTTTTAGTCCCAGAAGGAAAATAACAAGGCTGTGGCTTAGCCTTCCCTGAAGAGTCATAAACTGGACTGCAAAGAGGCAGCCCCTTGAGACGCCCTCTCTGGGTCTCTGCAGCCCCTTAACTGTGGGTCTGTCTGCTTAGGTTTCCAATGTCCTTATTAATTAGTGATCACAGCACTGTGCTCAGGTAGCAGCAACCCGCACCGGTTTCTGGGAGAAGCCATTCTTTCTGGCATGTGAGGTTAGGGACCTTCCTGACAAGCCAGTCTAGTTAGCCCCACATTTCCTGCTGGCTTCTCAGCTCTCCATGGCCAGGTCCCCCACTTACCTATCCAACTCTGTCTTATATTCTTTTCCTGCTCAAACACAGAAACCCCCCATGCTAGTTCCTATTTCCACCATCAGCATCACATGATTCTCGTTATTTGCAGTAGGTATGCTCTATAAAGTCACCGGGAGTACTGAATTAGTGAATACTGAACCTCTGCTTCTAGGGGAAATACTGGGCTAGGTTCCTGTGAGCCTCTAGTCATAACATTTCCGTTAACCAATGAATCCATAATCTTGTTGTATGCGTTTCTGTTGAAAGACACCTTAAAATTAGCCGACTAAGCACTCTGGGGTTAATCAGTGATGTAGGATTCAATGGAAGAGACACCTCAGGGTGTGTGGGCCCTGAGGTCCTCTCCGCTCTACTGTAATCTTCTCTTTTCCAGATTGTGTACCTGAACTGCCAGCCCAGAAGCTGTCCTCCCTGGAACCCGGGGTGTTACAGATCTCACTTCCACTGAATACGTTTCCTTATACCCCATATCTGTCTTGCAGACCCCAGTTTGATAACCTGACCCTTGAATCTGTTCTTTGCCTTTACTTGAGGTCTCTGTTGCCACTCACTTCTGGCCTGAAGCCTGCTACAGCAAACCCGTCTGTCATATTACCCTAAGCTCATCTTGTTGATATCTCTTACCCTGGGATGGAATTATTTCTTAAAAGTGCTAAGAGCGTATTTTTCATCTCCTGAATTCCTTTCATCTCCAGAATCTCTTGACTGTCTTCATTAAACAGAAACATACGTTGGAACTGTGGTAAGGCCCTCAAGCCAGCACGTTAAGGACACGTGTTACGGACATCAATGTGGAGGTCATCAGCAGGCGGCGAGTCTGGCTAGCATCAGCCTTCCTTCCTGACAGCTCCTCCAATGGCCATTCCATGGAAGGCATTAGGAGAGAGAGGAACCGTGTCCAACTAGTACAATTCCAACTGAGATGACATAATCGTGAAAGGCTAAACTGGGCTTATAGAAGACAGGGCATCTCAAAGAAACCAGGACCTGAAATATAATCAGGAGAACATTTAGCAGATGACCAGAAGGCTATAAATATGATTGGGCTTTAACAGCCATCACCTTTCATGGCAGCGTTTGTCTCCAGGTTCTTAAAAATTATCACATCAGAGTCGCTGGTGGCTTCGCCAGGAGAAATCTCAGTGCCTTTCCAAGTGAGTTTTTCCACTCTGGTTTCTTGAGTTTAATCCCATTTGTGTTTTAGTTGCTTTATCTCCAGCTGGCTTTTTTCTCTATTTCCTTTTGCCACAGCTTCGTCTTCCTGCTTTTAGTACCTTCCCCCTCCATTCCATCATATCTTCCTCCCTCGTCCCCCATACACATAGGGACATATACATGTTTTGGATTAGAACCCAAAACTGATTATCCTCCAAATGTGTGAGAAATCAATTGCCCGCAAATGGCCTTGGGTACTGCTTTCTTTGGGGCCATGTTTGTGAAAGCACATGGCCTGTTCTAAAGCTTGAGAGGAAATAGTAACAGGGAAAATTTTGTTGTAACTCAGGAAAAAACACTCCATGTAATCCATGTAAGAATGACACCATCTTCACAGGGAAGTCTGAAGAATATCCTCCTAAGTATCCCCAGAAAGGAATTTGGAGGGCAGAATTTCTGTCCATCACTGGACACAGAAAGGAAGGGAAGTGCAGGGACATCCGGTGACTCCTCAGACTCACATAAGAGTGGAAGAATAAGGGCTGGGATCCAGGACTCCTGTCTCAAAACCATGTCTGACCAAACAGCTGAGCCAGTGTGTGTCACTGTGCCACTGGCCAGCTTCCTCCCTGGAGGGAGCTGCCTTTGCACTTTACCAATCCCAGGCAACTAACCCCACTCTTCCCAGAGACCCTCACTAGTTCCCTCTCTAGATGGCTTATAGTCCCCATCATTCCATGACCAGGAATGCCCCTCTTCTCAAGTGCCAGGGTACCCAGATAGATGCAGAAATCAAAATATGGCTCAGTAAACTGAGCCTTAACACATGTCGTGCCTCCTGGGAAATCATCCTGTGGAGGGGCTAATGCAGTTGGATTAGAGAGTGTGAATCTTTTTTTTTTTTTTCCTGAGGAAGATTCACCCTGAGCTAACATCTGTGCCAGTCTTCTTCTGTTTTCTATGTGGGTCACTGCCACAGCATGACTGAAAAGTGGTGTAGGTCTGCACTAGGGATCCGAACCTGTAAATCTGGGCCGTGGAAGGGGAGCACAGCAAACTCAACCACTATGCCACAGGGTCAGACCCCGAGAGTGGGCATCTTTTAAGTATATCATCATAAATACAGTTTCATGCTGCAGGAAACTTGTTCTCTGGCAAAGTGCTTGCCATCCCTCCCTACCCCCCAGCCCCTGTTTTCTCAATGAAAAATCAGTGTGTCCTTGATACATCCATCTCCCCTCGCCTCTTTCTCTGGCTCATCTTCTCAAAAGCAACAAGGTCTCCCTCCTTCCCACAGAGGCGGTGGAAAGGGAAGCACACAAACTGATTTATCTCAGCCTGGCAGTTGTTTGAGGACATCAGCGGTGGAGGGCACCTGCTCCTTCTCAGTCATCACCAGGCTCCAAGGGAGAGCTCTACCCTTCACTAAAAGCACACACAGTGCCCCTGGAGAATGACCACCACGCTTACTGTCTGCTTTCCAGTGCAGCCCCAGGATGGGGTCTGGAGCCTCTGCTTCCATGCAGCCTCCTGTCAGAGCCGAGAGGAAGCAGCTGAAAGCAAATCTCTTCTGGAAGGGTACTTGATGGTATTGGTGCCATGCTGGAGAGTTTCATTTTGGGTATAAATGAGAAGCAAGCATTGCAAGTGACAGTTACAGCAAATCAGAGTACAGTGGATGGTTCCAACCTTTATTCACATTATGTGTCATAATAAACGTCTCTTTCGGAAAGACAGTGTGTGCAGAGTCAGATGGAATAGCCGAGGCTGCAGCTCTGCAAAGGTGTAGGAGGAATCGCCACTGTGAAAGCAGAGTGTGGCCAGAGGATGAGAACGCACCTCCAGCCGGAGCCCTCAAAGCTCCTGCCTCCGTCCTCTAGGAAACACGGCACACAGGGTCACAACATTGGGTCCATTATTACTTAATGTCAGCGTTAAGGAAGATCAAGTTGCATATTGATTGTAACTTCGGAACAGAGCTGGATGGGGAAGATATTGCGGAGGCGTGATCTGGTTTTTAGCACTGCTAGGGGGAGAAGCTCAAGGCTTACATAGGGTACGGACCGCAGTCTCCTAATGGCCAGCAGGAAAGCTGGTCACATCCCTATTTTAGCTTTGAGGAAGCCAAACACAAGAGGGTCCATGACATACATCAAGTTCTCAGCTAAGTGACCAGCAAAACATGATTTCTGAATCTTGGTCCTCTCAGAAGAAAAAGCTCACCCTATCATGGGTAGAGGATGCTCTCTATGTTAACATATACCTACTCATCATCCCCAAAGATTCCATCTTCTGATTCCACTTATTCAGTAGCACTTAGGGCCATATATGCCTATATTCATCCTTCTGGCTTTGCTTAACTCAGAAGAATTTGGAGATTAGGGAGGTCTGTCAGCATGGTCAGAAATGGTCTCACATGTCATAGTCCTAATGGTCTGTGTATTTTAACTATATTTATTCATATGACTTGACATTTCTTTCCGGGTTACCTTGTGAATCTAAAGAAATAATCTCCAGAATTCTAAGTGGGTTCTCAGTTGTGTCCCCAAGACAGAGGGAGAAGGAAAGATTGTTTACACTGATCCAAAGGAAGCATGCCTTCAGAGATGGTACTCACCTTACCTCTCCAAGAGTTAAATAGCAGTGACTACAAGCTTGGGAGTTATTTATCTTATCAACAGGCCCAGTTAAGTGACTGGTCCAGAGTTTCATGGTTAGCTAGGTTCTATGCCTGTTCCAGAAGTCAACACCTTGCCCTCAGCATTTCCACTGGTTGAGGGAGGACTTCACATCTCCTCCACCCGAAATATGGGCCACAGAAGAAAGAACATGCCAGGAGCTTCTCAGGGAACTTCTACTGTTGAACTTGAATTCTAAGCTAAAACTGAACACATGGGACTCTGCCCCACTATGTCACTTTCAGTCTTAGTGAAATGACTAGTGAGTGCGGAGGTAAAGTATCTCGCAAAGGCAAGGCCAACAGTAGGGGTGTGCAAACTTTACAGTGAAGGGCCAGATGGGGTGGTCCTTGGCCTCCTTTGTAACTGCTCAACTCTGCTGTTGTAGGGAGAAAAGGTGGGCTGGATTTGACCATGGGTCATAGTTCTCTGACTCTTGATTTATACTATAAAGTTCAGATAATGTTCTGGTTTCCTTTCAAAAGCAGACTCCTCCAGCGGTGAATGGAGATTCCAGTGTCTTTCTAGGTGAATTTAAAGAATGGAAGAGATGGTGGGACTGTTAAAGAAGAGTGCTAGTGCTTTGTAAAATACTGCTAATGCTCTGTACAAAATTATTTTCTTCTCTCACTATATTAATTGAACATGTACCTACACAAGTAGACACTGACATCAATCCCTTATAAAACCCATGAGTGCAAACACAAATGCATGCACAGAAATACAGAGACTTGTGCAATACCAGATGTGTGTTCTCCGACACATCTGGGCGTATATAAGCATATGCATGTGAGGACTCTCAGGAATTTATCTGACTCCATTCTCACACTGGAAATTTCGTGCACCTCTTTAAAGTCACAACTCTGCTTAGAAAGTCCTCAGGTACCCAAACTCTTCACCTGGTTCCCTTTGTCACCTATTTCTTGCTGCAAAGAAACCTGAATGGTGACACCAGCAGTAGCGTTATTCTCTATAAAAAGGTAAAGACTCCTCTCCACTCCTGCCCTGCTCCTTCCATCTCTCCCTCTCTTGCCTACAGGCTGCCTTGAGTAATGGCCAAGAAACAGCAGTTTTCCGCTTCACCCTCTGTGCATAGGGCTGAGGGCCTGGCACGGAGAACCTTCCTTCTGTGGGTTCAGAGCTGCAGAGGAAATTGATTTTCAGGCTCCAGCACAAGGTTTTCTACTTCTGCAGGCTATCTACATTGTGTCCCTTTTCAGAGGGAAGGAGCGGGGCAAGCTGCAGAGTCCAAGATGCTCATTCTCTTTCCAAACACGTTTCACAGTTACGCAGGACAGGAAGTGTGAGTTGCCATGAGAGCCTCCCTGATTTCTCTTCTGGGTTCAGCAGGTGAGGAGGAAGCACAGTGGGCAGGATTGAGTGGTTTTTATTCCAGAATTTTCCCCCAATCTCCTGACCATCCCAGGAATGCAGAATTTAAAAGTCTGCAAGGATGTGGTTGGGCATGGTGATGTCCCTGAAGGATGGAGTGCCCTGGAATTGAGGGTGGGGTGGGGACATAGCAATTTCCCAGAACTTTCCCTGTCCCTTTATTGGGTGGGAGAGGAGAAAGAGCCATATTGGCACAGGTGGACACATCGGCAGTCACCTTTGATTCCCAGGTGACTCTTGGGGATGCCGGCCCAGGAGTGGCATGAACCAGCAAGGTTCTGCTGAAGGTGTTGATGGCAAAGTTTTGCGAGCACAAAGGGGAGAGGTTTGGGATTCACCAATGGGTGGTAAGAGCCCCTGTCCATCCTGGGTGAGGAGTAGGGCTCAGTAAAACTGAGAGCAATTCTCTGCTCGTGGCTCTCATCCTTATTAGATAATCTGCTACCTTTAACATCCACTTCCTCACTCAACATAAAAGTGTTCTTAAAGTAGCTGCTATTGAAGAAAACTCCCAAATTTGGTTGCATAGCTATGCATTTAATGTATTACCCTTAAGCTGGGGTTTGCTAAACCGGGCTAGGCTTTAGAGTGTCTCTGAATGTCCTGAAACTGTGCCAAATTATAAGGGATGTGTGTGTATGAATTTGTGTGAGTGGGTGTGGTTGTGGGTGGCTTCATAACTCTGATCAAATTCTCATGAGATCAGTGGTATCTACAAGGTTAAAAACTATTTTTTGAAGCCAAAGGAACCTTGCCTTAGTGGTTGGATTTCAGGTGCCATGCAGGTGGGTGTAGAAGGTGCTCCTTCTACTGGTGCTGTGGGCTTGGTGCTCCTCCCTTGTCTGCATGGGCAGTCTCCTCCGCAGGCATACAGGGAAGGCAGGAATGGCTGGTAGAATCCCCAGGTCACCAAAGGGTTTGATGCTTTGTAGCACGAAGGGGCTGATCTAGCTCTCTGGGTCTTTGGTCTGTGATGACAAAGCTAAAACTAAACGCATCTTCCAGCTGGGTGTGGAATACCTTCACCACTTTGCAAGATATAGAAACAATCATGACAGCTTTAGCTCTAAGCATCTTGCATGTATTAACTCATGTAATCCTCACCACCACCTTACAAAGTAAGTTGTGAGTTAATTCCACTTTACAGCTGAAGGGACTGAGGGAAAAAAGTTCACTCAACTAGGGGAAACATTTCCCTTTCACATGGTTGGACGGGCCGTTGACATGGAACAACATGGAAGTGGGCTTTTTGCACAGGTCCTGGGTGGGCTCTCCCAGGAAAGCCAGCTCCCTCCTCTGTCTCTGTGGTGACAAGCTGTGCACACATTCCCACACTCACAACAGCCCATTCCCACACGTGAATGTGCCTTTCGAGAGCTCACAGCTCCTCTTTCTTTGACCTTCCCACCCATGGCTGCATTCCCGGTGGCTTAGTCCGCCAGGTCCCTGGCCCAAATAATCTAGCAAGAACACACTCAGCGCTGCCTGCCAACGTCCCTGCCTGGACCTGCTGGCTCCTGGTTTGGAATGCCATGCAAAGCTGGAACCTTGCTCCCTCGGCCCACTGCTTCTGTTCAGGCTTAGCCAGAGGGAGGGCGGCTATTTCTTCCCTTCATACAACCATAGCGTAAGAGGACCTCTTTCTTATACTGTCTAATTTGTGTTTGATTTTTTTCTTCCTCTTTCAGCACTCATAAGGAGATCTCAGTAAGTGGAAGTTCTGGAGAAGTCTCGTGTGCCTGAGGGGCAGTCTGCATGTGTTGGGGAGGGTGGAGCTCCGTGCTTGCCAGATGCGTGATGTTGGTAAGTTGCTTTACCTCTCTGAGCCTCAATTTCCATCTCTTTTAAAGGAAAAGTAAGAATAATGGTAGTTATTCTGTAAGTTGTTGGGAAGATCAAATGAAATCATGCAGATGAAATATGATTGGCATATACATGATTAGCACAGTTCCTGAGATATTGTCAATTCTTAGTCTAAGATTGCTGTTTATTATCGAGGTGCAGAGAATGAGAGGTCACTGTAGGCTGGAGAGTTAAGGGTGGAATTTGTAGGTTTTGATATTCATAGAGGTAGAGGAAAGGATTACAGAATAGGAAAAAGCCAGAGGCAAATGCACGGAGGTGGTGTGGGAGGCAATGTGAAGGGGACTTTGGTTCCTGCAGTGACTGGGGTCATTAGGGCACCAGAGCCAGGTGGTAAGAACAGATGGAGGTTTTTTATTGGTGACGCAGTTTGAGTCTTTATTAGGTAAATAATTGAGAATCATTCAAAAAGTTTCTGAACAGAATGGAAATGTGGTAAAATGTTATTAAATGGTCTTTGACAAAGATTAACCAGACAGGAGTGTGCAGAAAAGATACTGTCCCGAATTCACCAAAGCCAGTTTGCTTTTCCTCCTGAGCATGTAACTAGCCTACATTTCCCAGTCTTTCTTGCTGCGAGGAGAGGCCATATGACTGAGTCCTGGCCAACTAAATGTCAGTGGAAGAGATGAGTACCACTTCCAGGCCCGGCCCACTAAGTGTGATGCTACACATTCCCTTCCCCATCTGCCAACTGGAAGCAGATGATCTGACAGAGAACTTCAAAATTCTGGGGAAGGAGGGGCCACAAGTTGCATGGAGCCTGAGTCACTGAATGACTGCATGGATCAGTGTCCTTTCTCCCCTTGCTACCTACTGCACTTTATGTGAGTCAGAAATAAACATCCAACTGTGGTAAGTTACTGAGAATTTGGGATTATTTGTTATAGCAGTTAACTTACCCTGACTAATATAAGATGGAATAGAGAGAGACCAGGGGGAGAATCAGGAGGCTGGTGCAATGACTCAGATAGGAAATGAAAAGCTCTAATTTGGGAGAGGTTGAAGTGAGAATAAGTGAAAGGTATTCCTTTGGGCAGATATACATGACTAAGTGACTAATTAGATGGGGGCTGTGTGTGTGTGTGTGCGTGTGTGTGTGTATGGCTAGGTGAAGGAGAGAATTGAGTAAAAAAAAAAAATGCCTGTGATTTTCTAGTCTAGTGACTAAGAAAATGGTAGTACCATTGACATAAATTAAGATATCATAAGATGAAATAGATCTGGGAAAAATGATGAAATTTATTTGATTTGTGGTGAATTTGAGGTGATTGTACAAAAGGAAATCTTTAGACGAGAGTTTCTCAGCCTCGGTGCTACTAATATTTTGGGTCCAGTAGTTCTTTGCCGTGGGTGGCTGTCCCGGTCATTGTAAGACATCAGCAGCAGCCTTGGCCTCTCCCCACAAGATGCTTTCCTCCATCTGTGCCAGTTATGACAACCCATAATGTCATCATGTCATAATGTCTCCAAACATTGCCAAATGTCTGGGAAGTGGGGAAAATCACCCCTGGTTGGGAGCCACTGGTCTTGAGGGAGCCGGAGATGTGGGTAAGTCTGAACAGCCTGGATTCTGTGAAGATCATATAATCAAGGCACTTTTAGGCACTTTTAGTTCTGCAAGGCTCAGATTTCTGCTGATTGCCAGCAGTTAGCAACTCAGTACTGGCCCCATTGGAAGGTGTCTCCAGGACCTGAGGCCACATTTCAGTGAACCCTCCTATGCTCTGTACTCTGGGCTTCAGACAGGATGAAAGGGGAGGAGATCTGGGGGCCATATGTCCTGGCAGAGAGACTCAGGAGAGCCAGGGTGGGGACCAAACATGGCTTGCCTTCCAACATCCCAAGGCAGGAAGAGTGTGGCCTCTCTCGAGCCCAGGAGAGGCCCAGGATCTCCAAGGCATGTGTGTTTGCTTCAGTGTATTATCAGGTGAGGCTGTAACAAAGCTTTCCAAATGGCAGGGGCAAATCTCTTGGATGGCAACTGGCCACGTGGTTTGGGAGGATTCCCTTTTCATTTCCTATGTTTTATGATTTTATTTTCTTCTGCTTTTCAAAGAGCATTTTTACAAGCTAGCATTCTATATTGCTCTGCCTCTACTCTGGGAAAAGATAAATATTTTCAATGTGTTTTCTGAGGCATACGCTCCCATTGAGAAAATGTATCCCTTATGGACGTAGCTGTTTTGACCTCATTAGCTGGGGAGATCAGAGGGAATTTGACAAACAGGCCCCTGGATGCCCAGGAAGCCTCCGTTACTTTCCAGGGTAGCTGGGGGGCTGGTACCACTGGGGGTGCACCTTTGGGTTTCCCAGAGGGCTGCGGCAGGCAGCTGAGGGGAGCCTAGTGAACAGGTTTATCAATGAAAGAGGGCTGGGAGAGTGACCTTGCTCCTGGTTCCCAACTCCAGGGTCCCACTTAGCGGGAGTAGCAAGGAGAGACTGGAGAGCTGGCTCAGAATTCTACAGAGGCTCCAGGACCACCCCAGGGAAGCTCACACAGAATGCAAAACTGCCAACAGGTAACTATGGCTGCTCTCTCCCTGAAAGGCATTCGGAAGAAGGTTTCACTGGTTAGCGGGTCACCAGCTGGTTGCAGTTTGAAGGAGACTTTCCCAGTTTTAGCACTGAAAGTCCTACATCCAGGAAACTCTGCTGCCCCTGGCTAACCAGGGATGGTTGGCTACCCTAACTGCACAAATGGGCCCAGGTGGCAGCTGTTTGTGCTCTGAGGAAGTGGGCAAAGCCTGCTGCTCTCCACGTCTTTCACAATACCCCAAAATGTTAGACATTTGAGCCTTTTGGGCATCTTGGCAGCCCTGCATTATACTGTGGATCAAGAATCCCAGTTTCACACTTGCTAGCTGGTGACTTCACATAAGTCACTAAATCTTTCTGTACCTAAGTTTTCTCATCTGTAATTTCGGGTAATTATACCTACCTCTACAATTGTTGTATGGACCAAATTAGATTAGTGTTCATGAAGCACTTGGCACGCAAAGGCTGTCACAGTGTGGATAATAAGCTATAGTTGTTATTACTATAATTGGTATCTGATTCCCAAGATCCTTTATTAGTAGGCAATAACTCCAGAGAAGGGTGATCTTGTAAGTCATCATCAGCTAACAAGCCAGGTCAGTTTCAATCCTCGTCTTACTTGAATTACCAGCAGCCTTTGCGCAGTTGATAACACCATCCTGAAAGTGTCATGAAACGCCTTCTCTCCAGACTCTTGAGACATCGCTTTCTCTGATTTCTTCTTTTTTCAATATCCTTTAATAGATCCTCTTCAAATTCCCAACCATTACATGTTGGGGGCCCCCAGATTTTAGCCCTTGGAATTTCTTGTTTCTGCCCACCCTCATTCTTTAGAGAATCCTAACCTTTCTCATGGCTTTAAATACCATCTTGACCCTGAAACTTCAGAATTTACATCTTAATCCCCAACCTCTTCCCTTATATGTAGCATCATATACTCAATTTATTCTCCCCAGGACCCTTTGTTTCACATCTCTGGCAAAACTTTATTGTCAGACTTGTGTTGTGCTCCTCTCTGATGAAAGTGAAATGGTACTGCATTCTTTACTCTGTGTGTCGTTCTGTCACCTAACCCTATTTCTGGTCCTCAGAGACATTCTCACTCTCAAGCCTCTTTGCTATGAGACTGTATTGTGGGTTGATGTGTCCAAGACTCTAGGATGCTTGGGGGCAACTTAGTAGCGTTTTCTTCAAACACAAAAGACTGAGGCGAGAAGAAACCAGCTTCTTCTTGTCTAGAAGCCAGCACTAGAACCGTTATGGTGACTCCAGTTCTGTTCAGAACACTACCTATCTTGATTTACTTATCTTTTCTTTATTTTATTATCTTTTTAAAGGTAAAGTGTGATGATAAAATCGTGTAACTGACTTTTAAACTAATACACAAGGATTTACTCTAAATCATGTGACACTTTGTACTTCATTGGCAAATGCCTTTCTGAGAATCTTAAATTATTTATGGAACAAGGTGGGAATATAGATAATAAATAAATAAATACCTCTTTATACTTGTGACCTATTCTTTTGAATAACACTAGAAATAGTAAATACTATTTCTTTGAGGGTGAGTATAATATTTGGAAATAACTAAATAGTGACACATAATTATTAGATTAACTTGCTGCGTGACCTCGAATAAGTTGCTTAACCTCCCTGAACGATTTTTTTTTTTACTGATTTTTAAAATAAAGGGGTCATGATTTTCACTCAGGGGTCATTCTAACTCTTACATTCTTTGGTCTAAAGGACCATTCGGTTATCTGATAGCCCAGAGATTTATACTGATCCCATGTTGTTATTTGCGTATTCCTTTCTTTGGTGAAGGTGCATGCATATGAGGTCTGTGTGCAGTATATTTGGGTGTGTATTTGTCTACGGGAGCTGAGTATTACAAGCTTGAACAATCAAAGACTGACTATGACTTAGATATAATTCCATTCGATCCATATCTTCAGACCAAACCATATCCAGAATTATCTAAACTGATGAAGGACTAAGCCACTTTGAAATTCATCACGACTCTTGGAGATTTTGTTTTTAAGAAATTCTTTCTGAAGATTAAACTAAATCTCTCATGTAGTCCCCCAGGCGTGGCCACCCTTGTTCTTCTTGGAAATGGGTAGACACACGCAGTGTGAAATATGAAACTTGAAAATGTGAATTTGCGTCCAAAGTATACCTTTTTAAGTAGAGGCCAACAGGAAGGAATGATAGACATCTGGTAAATATGACAGCAGCAAAAACTTCCCCTTGCAAAAAAGTCTATTTATCTATCTATCCATCTGTCCATCCATCCATCTATCTCTGTCTATCTGTGAATCTGTCTTAGCCTAAAGAACAAATAGGTGGTATTCTCTTCTGGTGTGCCTGTCCTATTGTTATGTTAGTGGTTTCTGTCTTCAGAGGCAAAGAGATGTTAGAGGCAGTCATCCGCGCTAATACTAGACACACCACCAAACAAAAACTCATACAGAAGTGTGAATTTGAGGCCCATTTAACACTGTAAATTTCCCCCTTGTATAACAATTATGGAAACATGCACACTAATTGACAATGCAGTGCGGCACTGTGTGAATGTGAACAGTGCTCACTCGTCCTTATAATTCCTCTTTTTATGGCTAGTGGTGAGCCTGTCCAGAGGATGTGTATCCAGCCCTCTTACATAGCAAGCCTTCTCCTAGCTGAATATTGTCCAAGATTTCCCGTATGTGTACTCATACTGTTTGGGCCAATATCTGGCTCATTGTACCTACAACTTGAGTTGTAGTCTCCAAATGCATGCTGCCTTATTTCTTGTTTTGGGGGCTGGCTATTATTTTACTTTACCTTCCCTATTTAATTATTCCCGCCTGGGGTAGTTAAGACATATTATTATACTCAGGAGAGGAGCCTGTGGCCTTAAACTATTTGGTTCCTAGCAACGGTGGGAGTGGACTTCATACATTTTTGTACAAAAATCACTTACCAGGGACTGGAGGGGTATCCACAAAGACAGATTTTTTTTTTTTAAATCTAAATTAATCCTGTTTATACTCACCAGGACACTAATCCCTCCTGAAGAACTGTGTGCTGTCTGTCTGGGGAGTCCAAAAGACATACGGCTAAAGGCTGGTCTCTGCAGGCTGACCCCCTGAGTCTAGATCTCGGCTCTGCCCTCATGGCTAGGTCATGGTGTGACCTCAAGGAAGGGACTCAGTCACTTTGACTATCACTTTCCTCTCTGTAAAATGGGGATACTGTTGGCGTTGTGAGGATTCACTGAGATAATCCATGCAGAGCATTTCACAAGGTGTCTGACATATGTTGAGCACTCATTATAAGAAACGTTAACTTATCCTGGCAGGAACCTGGAAAGTGAAAGGAGGACTAGGGTCAGCCAGGGGGCATTGAAATCCTAGTTTAAAACAAATAGCAGGCATCTTATCTCATTTGACCCTCATTCACATTAACCTTATAGAGATGGACCCCCGAGTCCGTGGCACAGAAGGTCCCACGTTTCATTGCCAGGCTTGTCCCAGGTCAAGAGCACTCACTCTGCCAGCATCATGGGGTTGTTCTGAGGGTGAATGAGTGAAAACAAAAGAAAGTGTTTGAAAATTTTAAGTGCTATATGCATGTTATTCCTATTTTAATCTAGGCCTTGGGTATTGCATCTTCTTTCCTTAAAAGTCTTTAGGTTTCTAAACGTGGGCACTGAGATTATGTGTGTGAACCCAGGTGTGCACAGGGCTTTGAACTTGAGTTCATGCCCATGCTGATGGGAAGAGAAGTCGCAAAGGTACCATTGGAGTTAGCCATTGGAGTCCAAACTCTCTAGGTAGGTTCTCCACTGCCCCAGGACCACTCCCAAGAAAACAACTTTATAAAGCAAACAGTACTTTTTTTTTGGTGAGGAAGATTGGCCCTGAGCTAACATCTGTACCAATCTTCTATTTTGTATGTGGGTTGCTGCCACAGCATGGCTTGGTGAGTGGTGTAGGTCCACACCAGGGATCTGGGCCCGCAAACCCCGGGCCAGCGAAGCAGAGCACACGAACTTAACCACTACGCCACAAGGTTGACCCCTAGCACTTTTTCTTTTTTTTTAAAAAAGATTGACATTACAGATGAGCAAAAGAAAGAAGTGTTGGGAATGTGAGGGAGAAGAAAAGGAAAAAGAAGCCTTGTAATTGTTAGTGGTGTTTCAAACTGATTTTAGTTACTACTAAATTAAAATTACAACTGGATGTGAGCTGACAATTTCTTCCCCTTAGAGTGTTCTGGTACATGTGATAAATACCTAATTTAGTAGATTTAGAAATTCTTGATGACATGTCATTGGCAGACGGTTCCTCACAGTCACGAGCTCACAGGTATACGAGTATGGAGGCAACTCTATTGCATTTGGTGTTTTTTCTCCTGTTTTATTTTGTGCTTTTGTTTATTTGTTTTGTTTGTATAACTCTCAAATCCAGCCACAGCCTGTTCTTTTTAACGTCAATCTTGTTTTCCTTCCACTTCTATCCCCAAATCTCTTTTTTGCACAATGAGGTATCGGGGTATGGAGGGTGGGTTATGGCAGGAAAAAACCTATTAGATTATAACATTTTATGGATTGTCAAGGCTCTAATGACATTAGCCACCTAACTGCAAGGTAAAAACCTTTGTGATGTCATATAATAGGTTGCCATGGGCTTGACAAACCTTTGTGAAATAAACAAGAGAAAGGAGATGAAAATGCCGATAACACATCTCGCTCCCCCACCCCCGAGAGTCTATTGCCACCCATGGACATTCCCTTCTTGCTTATTAGCCCCCGAAGGGCATTTTTAATATAAAATATATATAAAGTCTTCCCAAATCAGAAAGGTCTCCAAGTCTCCAATTTAATTGGAATGGAAAATGCTAACTAATTGGCATCAAAATTTGATTTGTGGAAGAAACCTCCTTTTTGTTGGAAACACAACAGTGTGTCTGGGAACACAAGCCCAGTCCTTCAAAAATCATGCGTGAGCGCCACCGAGGAATCAATTAAAGTTGATTTGGCATATCTGCTTTTGACAAATATAAAGAAATCTCTGATTAGGCAGAGAAGAAAAGCCGCTGTCTCTTTCTTGCTCTCTCTTCCTCTCTCTTTCCTCTGCCTCTTCCTCCCTTCTCCTCATTTCCCTTTAAAGTCAGTAGGTGTCAGAAGGGGGTGGGTAGTGATATGCAAAACACGGCCTCCATAACCAAAGTAGCCTGCAAAATTAGGTGTCAGCATGCAAAGCTTATTGATGTATGAATGCGGAAAATGAAAGGCGGCAGTAGACAGCCGGGGCTAAAGGTGAGACAGGCACAGCGAGAGCAGCTGTAGCTCCACGTCAAGGTGTTGCTATATGAGCTCGGGTTTTTTCTGGAGGGCCACAGCCTAACAAGGTAAGCCTGGCCATGAAATGATGGAACAATACAATATGGGCACACACAGTGTGAATACCAAATAAATTGACGTGGTGTCTCACCCCCACCCCCATGCATGCATACCCCTCCTTCTCCTGCACTGCCATCCCCCCTTCAAAGTGTGCCTGTGTATTCATTAATAAATTCATATTCTGAGTTTTCAATAAAAGAAGAAAATGCGGTGTAAACTGGAGTTACTTAGTGACACCCAGCTCATTGCTTTTTATTGTTGCTTGCAGCTACGAAGCCTTCACAGTGCACTAGTAGAATTTATTACTGTCTGTCTCTGTAGCAAGTTGGCGAAGTGCGCCTTTTGAAGAAAATTGACCCACACTTCATGAATATGATGAAAAATGCCAATAACACTACAAAGACGAAGCTCTTGACATTACTCTGCAAAGAGCTAAAAGACAGTAATGAAAGTATTGCAATTACAAATCATTACCTCCTCTCCAGCCAATCGCCACCTTCCCTCTTCTTTTTTTTTTTTGGACCAGTCTCAAGCTCTGCTGGCTGCCCCAGGTGCTGCTTTGCACAGCATGATGGGAAATGGAGGGTGGGTGAAAGCTCCAAATGACTTCTCAAAGAAGAGGAAGGAGACAAGAGAAAAAGAACGGAGGGGTCAGGTGTGGGAGGGGGCAGTGTGTGATAAAAGCGCCCCTCTCATTGCACCTGGATAAGGAAGATATAAATGAAAAGTTCTTAAAGCCAATGGTCAGAAGGTGATGACCTTATTTTGTGATCTCATACATCTTAAAAGTGGAATTAAGAACAGCCCACCTACTTCTTTGCTACAACTGTTTCCATTTGTCGAGGTCCTTTTTAGTTTGGGTTCTGGAGAGCACCTTTAATCTTTAGCTTTTATTATTTGTTAGAATTCTAATTCAGACATTGGCATATGAATTATCAAAAACATACATTTGGGTGTTCTCAAAGTAAGAAACTGGCCTATCTTCTTATCCTAAAGGTGATGCTGAAAAAGTCAAAACAAGAAGAGAGAGAGAGACAGAGTGACTGACTTTAGACTTTAATGTGTCAAAAGCCTGAGGTCCTGGTCCTTAATGTTTCAACAACTTTCTCACGTGGGCCTTCTGTTGCATTTGCTTGTACTGTTGATGTTTAGAGTCTTGTTTTGTTTTCTTTTTTATTTATTAGCAGTTTGTGTGGAGGGAGTGTATGAATACATGCATTTCTTAACTCTTGTATGTCTTACCTAGAAAGACAACAGAATTATCTTCTGCTTGTGCTATTATAGAGGCTATTAAAACTTTTGGAATTTGGAGTGTATGAAGTCAGAAGCAGAAGCAGGGAAGAAGTTCTAAAGAAAAGAAAGCAGCAGTTCAGAGTCCTGCCTTGAGGAGCAGGCGAGCAGAACAAGGACAGATACTGCGGAGTATTATTTGACGTTGAGGTAGTCCTTCTGCCACCAGATGCCCTCTTCCAAGTCCAGGTTCACTTTGCTCTCTGATGTTGCTGGAAAGGTTACTAATTGGAGAGTCCGTTTGATTCCACAATACCCCATTAAAAATGCGAATTCGTCTGGAAAGGAATTTTCCATTAGCATGAAGGAGCTGCAGCCAGCCCTGGTGGTCTAGTGGTTAAGATTCATTGCTCTCACCACTGTGGCCTGGGGTTCGTTTCCCAGTTCGGGAACCACACCACCTGTCTGTTGGTTCTCATACTGTGGTGGCTGCATGTTGCTGTGATACTAAAAGCTATGCCACTGGTATTTCAAATACCAGCAGGGGCACCCGTGATGGACAGGTTTCAGAGGAGCTTCCAGACCACGACAGACTAGGAAGAAGGATCTGGCCATGCAAACCCTATGAACAGCAGCAGAGCATTGTCTGAGATAGTGCTGGAAGGTGAGACGATGGTGCAAAGAGACTGGGAAGAGTTCCGCTCTGCTGTACACAGGATCGCTTGGAGTCGGAATTGACTCAATGGTTCTAACAACAAATGAAATAGCTGCATCATATTTACTTTCCTTCTGAAATGCAGCTGAACTTTTTATTGGCCATAGGACGTAGAGTATTTTGCATCATGAAACACTGAAGTAGGGAGAGGGTGGAGACTAAGTCTAGGTGGATCTGGACAATGTAGGGCTTAGGTTACCCTAGAGGAATCGATTTTGGGGGAGAAGAGTAACAAATAGCAGATCTATCTAGAAGAGAAGGTGAAATGGTGCTAAAATAACTTAGCACCTTTCAAAATGTTGTTTGAGGCTAGCCTTTTGACCAGAAAATGGGGATTTCTTCTTTCTCCTTTCTCCTATATTAGATGTTCCTTTGCCCTTTTTTGGGACCCAGAATTTAGGTTAACTGAAATATTGTTGTAAATCAGTTTTTGGCGGCTAGCCTAGGAGTATGGGGACCAACGTCATCAAAAAAATCATTGTTTATATGTCTAAATGCATCGCAGGATCCAGAAACTCAATTTGCTAATTGCAACTCACACTCCCAACGTGAGATGGGTGCCATGAGCTACGAGGGCTGATTGGTTGTAAGTGCCTGATTCCTGCCAGATGCTCATGAGAGTGAGGAACAACCATGGCCATTTAGTCCATCGTCCTTCCTTCAGACAAGAAAATGTTTGCATACCAGAAACACTGAACTTTTATAGCTTCTATTTCATCTTTTCAATAATCTCTTACATTTGTTAATTTATTTGCTTCCGTGATGATCTTAGCTGAGAACATTCAAGTCCAACAATCCCTGCCTGTGGACCAGGTTGTCAGCTAAGGACCTGCAGCAAGAATGATATTACCTGGCATGCACATCATCTCACCTCCCTACCATAGCCATGCCATCCAACTAAATAGTCATCTTCCGCTAAGCCTCAGAATCCTCACGCTGTGTTCTAGGGAACTCCTACTGATTGATCAAAGTTGGCATGTCAGAGTAGACCTATTTGTCATACTTGGGCTTTACCAGTTCATTCAATCTCAATATCCCTAGCAAAATATTCTCCCTAGGAAAAGCTATTGGCCAATGCATCTCCTAAAGGGGATATCAAATCTCTCAGTGGTCAAGCTAATAACATAAGGTACCTATCTCTCATTTATTCATTCCTCCATTCTATATAAATACAGTGAACTCCTCTTATTTTCCTGGAACTCTTCTGGGCCGTGTAGCTACATCAGTAAAACTCCTAAGGTTTGACCATGAAGCAGGACCTAGTGGCTAAGCTGTTTCATACACTTCCAGAAACTGGCCTACCAATCTGGATGGAAAATAGAATTAGACACAGCCCCCTTTCTCTGCAGGGCAGCGGTGCACTGGGAGGAACCTACAGAAGCAAACAGAAATTAACACTGGGGCTTCCTGACTCGAACCTGGATTATTACTGCATGGAAACTTTATCTTACACTTAAAAAAATGAGATTTGCAATTAATTTCTTGCTATTAAAGGGCAGAAGTGACTAGGAGAGTAGCAACCACTAAGCAACAGAGCTGAGAGGCAATATGTAAATGTGAATATGCCACAAACTGTGTACCTACAAGTCTCCATGGCGCTAAATTCACCCAACCGTCACTAGATTTTGCTTATGTTCTTCTACTTTCCGTGTGAGTCAATACATACCAGCTCTTCTCTTTCTTGCAGAAAGAGTGGTAAAATGAGGCTGGAAATGGAAGCCAAATGGGCTCCTTGAGAGAGAGGACCGTGCTTGTATAACCGGGTCTAGCACAGTGCCTGCCACATAACTGGTGCTCAAAAGACAACAGTTGAATCAAGTTGTTCAGAGGGTCAAAGGAAGTGGGAGTGCCTTGAAGGGTTGATTTCCAGGTCCAGTCCACTAGGCATCCTGTGGAAATTTCATAAATGGAATTGAATTTGATATAATATCAGAGAACTTGCATGAAAGCACAAGGACGGAGTAACTAAGTATTATAGACTCAGATACTCAATAAATGTTAGTAGATACTCATAAATACAGGGTTTTTTCCTCATTTCTTTCATATTCTATTGACCTGGTGTATGAATTAGGCTAACATCAGGTAGCTATAGCTGCTGTAACAAATAGCTCCCCAAATTACAGTGGTTGAACACACTAGAAATTTAGTTCTCACTAATGTAACAGTCTTCTGTGGGTATTCCTGGTTCTCAAGAGGCTTTCCTCCATATGGGATTAGACTTCTTTCATCTTATGGCTTTGCCATCCCTTAGGGCCTTGGAGTTCTCTAAAACCAGCCGGTAGACAGGGCAAGAAAGTATTTCAAAGATACAAAACTGAACTGCTCACATTCCCTTGATCACAACCCCTTCAGACCCCACCTGAAGCAGGAGGGCCTGGAAAATATGATCTCTGGCTCGGCACCAACTTCCTAGTAAAAACTGTGCACTATGGAAGTTAGAACAGAGATTTTTGGTAGATTGTTAGCCATCTTACAAACATAGGTAGGTGATCAAGCAGAGGCAGCTTCAAATATGAAATGTGGTTCACCTAGTCATATCTTCCCTAGCCATTGCCACAGAGAGAATTTCACCATTACTTGTCCTTTCAGCTTATTCTTTTTAATAGTTCCTTGCTTGAAATTCAAAAATGTGAAGAAGCAATAACACATGTAGGTAGTTCACATTAAGGAAGGCAGTCAGGGAATGCTGACCTCTTGTCTGTATCATGGAAGACAATAAACAGGAAGGGGGTTGATTTTAGAATCTGTCCAGGGTCACTCTCAATGTCCAGGTCCCATGTGGAATGTAAGTCGAAGAGAGTAGAGTGTATTCCAAAAGCTGATGGAAGTATTCACGAGAAGACCTTCCTCTCCATCTTAGGCCTGTTGGTAGGTGCTACTGATAAAACAATAGAGAATGCTCCCTGGGAAACGCATGCCAGTTCCAGTCTGTCCTGGTGGCACTCCAGTTAGAGCATCCGCCAGCACTTCTCGAGGTCTGTTTGGTCTGAGGCAGTAATGTTTTCCAATTTGCCTGCATCTTTTGTACCAGCACCATCTTCCTCCTCTTTTGGGTATTCAGGGCTTGTCTCTGACCTGAGAAGTGAAGTCAGTGGGCTCTGGTGTGAGAAACTTGTACACATGGCAGAAACAACTGCAGTGAAGTAAAAGGCCATCAACAGGGTGCCATGATAACTGGGGCTCGTTTTGGCGTAAACCAATTGTCTCCACCCTTCCTCATACTCTTCTTTTTGCAGCTTAATCTGTATTAAAATTGTCATTGAAAAGCTCTGGAGACAGTCTGATTCCCGCTTTGGGGTGTTTCATGGGTTCCTTAGGTTTGCATACTCCTTGAACTTGGATTTACTGTAAATGTTCTGATTGGTTTCCACCAAGGCCAGTGACCTTGTTTTGAGTCGGCAAGGTGGACTACCTTGCTTCTAAGGGGTGGGGGCGGGTGTAGAGCTCAGGAGGGGGCCTGTTTCATTGTGGTACAAATGCCACGCTTCTTGGGGGAAATAAACACTCAGATTATTGAAAGAATGTAGAGATTTGTTGGCCATTCTGGGTCAAGGGAAGTCAGTAGTTATATATTTTTTCTATTTAGAATTACACTGGGGAGAGGCTGGCCTCAGGTGCTCAGGAACCTGGCTGTACCTCCTTGTTGCTTGGCCTCAGAAATTTGAATGGGTTTGTATACACGCCTTCTAATATTTCAGGCCATTTACTTGCTTTGTAAGTAATGCGGCTTCCCCTTCAAGTTTTGCATTTGCTCACAACTAGATGGCCATGATGCCTTGGCTAATGCCTTTTAATATCCAAGCCTTGTACATCTAGTGCTTGGTTAATAACAGGGAAAAAGCTCCGGTGACTCACCTTGACCTCTGGAGGAAAAAACATCCTTTTAATAATCTGGGAGTTTATTTGGATCGAAGGCATACTGCATGTTACACAATCTTCTTGTAGACCCGCACGGGTCACAAAGCGACACCCTTGTTTTTTATGAAGTCAGCAAAGATGTATAGGGGCCAGACTTGCTGCTTCTCTGAGAGCCTTCAAATTCATCTTTAATATGTAACCTACCAGCAGAGCGGAAACCCTCACTAAGTTTAATGGACTTTTCTCTGAGAACTTTTCTGAGCGTATAACCTTTGTTGCAATTAAAGGTACGTTTTCTAAATGTCCTTAAAAAGGAGTGCACACCAATTTTTTAGGAGTCAACCCAGAATCTCTCATGTTTTATCCCTTTAAACTTTCTCTCTGACACTAAACTGGGAACTACTTGAAGGTAGGGTCAGGTACATCGATCAGTGTTCCAAATAGAAGGTTGGCTAAATACATGAGTCAGATTTGTTGAAGAAATGGATGTAGGAAGGCTTACCCTACACTGGTGGTTCTCTGATGGGGGTGGTTTGCTCCCAGGGGACATTTGACAATGTCTGGAGACATTTTTTCTCTTTTTTTGAGGAAGATTAGCCCTGAGCTAACATGTGCTGCCAATCCTCTTCTTTTTGCTGAGGAAGACTGGCCCTGAGCTAATACCCGTGGCCCTCTTCCTCTATTTTATATGTGGGACGACTGCCACAGCATGGCTTGACAAGCAGTGTGTAGCTCCATGCCTGGCATCCAGACTGGTGAATCCTGGGCTGCCGAACTGGAGCATGTGAACTTAACCGCTGTGTTGCTGGGCTGGCCCCTGGAGACGTTTTTGATTGTCACAACTGGGAGGGGGGATGCAGGGGTGCTACTGGCATTTAGCAAGTAGAAGTCAGGAATGCTGCTAACACCCTACAGTGCACAGAACAGCACTCACAGCAAAGAGTTATGTGGCCCAAAATGTCAATAGTGCCGAGGTTGAGAAACTCTGCCATATGCATCCCACAACACCACGTGCATTCGAAATGTCTGAAGGATGGCTATTGGTCTTTGTAAGGTTCATTCAGCAAATATTTACTGAACATTTTTCATGTGGAACTTCAACCGTGGTATCCCCCCAGAAAGCACTCTGACATTTTCTTTCTCCCTATCGCAACTCCCTTTTGCCTGTCCCCCATCCCTTTCTCCAGCATTTTCCAATATCCACAGAATAAATGAAAGTATACAGCAGGAGGGAAAGACTGGAGTCAAAAGCATGACTCTTCCTAGTTACTAATTTAATTATAGCCATGTCTTTTCTGGACCATTCCTTCTGAAGATAAGTATGTTTATGCTGCAAGTGCTGCCCTCGCACAGCTTGGGAAGGCCTTTGGAGATGGGCATTGAAGGTAAAGAATCACAGTCACAGGATGTTTACTCTAATGATGCTCTCAAAAGCATTTGGGATGCTTAAACATATGCTTCCAGCATCTCTCTTCCATCTTCACGTTGGAAAAGCTGTAAATAGAAATAATGGACTCAGTTTATTTTTAATTAGAAGGCTGCTGCTTATAGCTGAAATCGTGACAGTACCAAGCATGTCTTTCTCTCATTTGGAAGGGAAGAATGGAGAGTTCCTAGGGTTTTGAACTTGAGCCAGGTTCCCTGAGTCTCTTGGTCTCTGTCTCTGCAAATCCAATGCCATTCAGTGGCATGTGGCCATAGGCTGATTCTCTGCACTGCTTAATAATGTCTTTAGACGTAGCAAGTAATTCTATTATTTCTACGGTTCGAAAGAAGAAACACTTTGATGAACTGTTTTATTTTTCCTTTTTCTTCATATTTAATTGTTAACATGTATCATTCAATTCAATGAAATTTGTAGAGTCATATTTAAATCTCTGTTTTTTTTTTTTATGGGAAGGTTTTGTTCTTTCTTAGGTATGGAGATAATGTTATCATGTTGCTCACTATCTCCCAAATAATTTTATTCTGGGAATATAATATTTATCTATAAACAACATTTTTGAGACTGGTTTTTTTTCTCCCAGTGTAGGATGACAGGGACAGACAGAGCTAGCGTGGTATTCTGTTATTTTAGGTTTCCTGGATTGTTGGGAACCTTCGGTGTTGTGTCAACCTTCTACACTAAAGTGGAGAAAATGCCCATGTGCGCAATGCCCCACCTGGAACCCCTGGGTAGTGGGACAGAAAGCAGCACACAAGGGTCCAGCTCTCGGTCCAGGTGTTTTCTAAAATGCTGTGATTTATAAAAACTACCCTCCTTGAAAGAGATATTTCTCTCTTTTTCCCTGATATTTAAATTCTTTCCCTACTGGGTTAACATTTCCTGTTATGCAATGGGAGGTCAAGCTTAAAGGATGGTGATTCATGGAGAGAAGGCTTCCTGTTTTACATTCATACTATAGTGAGAAGGTCTAAGAAGACAATTTGATGGAATATAAGAATCAGCATATTTAGTAATGCCTAATTAGGTTTAAATGGATGTAATGGGAGGAAAATGGATTTAGAGAAAAGGAATAGTGAAGAGGTGATTTAGAACAGTGTTGTCCAGAATGATAGCTGCTAGCCACATGTGGTTGCTGAGCCCTTGAAATGTGACTAGTCTGAATTCAGATGCAATGTAAGTATAAAACACACACTAGAGTTCAAAGACTTAGTATGAAAAAAATGCAAAATATCTAATTCATAACATTTTATATTGATTACGTATTGCAAGAAAAAATGTAAAATATCTAATTCATACCATTTTATATTGATTATGTATTGCAATAATTATAGTTTGGTTATATTGGTTAGAGAAAATGTATTATTCAAATTAATTTAACAATTTCTCTTTACTTGTATTATGTGGCTACCAGAAAAGTTAAGCTTACAAATGTGACTCACATTTGTGACTTATGTTATATTTCTATTGGATGGAAAGCTTTCTGGCAATGGCCTTGCCTTCCAGAGTGCATTTCCATGGCCTAAAGTTGAAAGTTTTACATTTGCCATAGTTTGGTTTAACCCAAACCTTACTATAGTTTGAAGTTCTCTGAGCAACAAATTCCAGTGTCACAGAAAAGCCCCAGGGGAAGGGTTCAGACTTACGGGAAGCTGAGCCTTTAAGTGGTCAGTGGGTGGATGCCCCTGTATCTGTGAAAACTCTAAAATGCAAAATTGTGTGTGTGTGTGTGTGTGAATTCCACGGAGGAGAAGCTTCTTGACTTTCTTCAGACTCTCCAAAGGATCCTTGACCAACACTTGCATCGTACAACTCCAGGGGACCACTATTCCTACAGAACTGAATGGTGACTGGTGTCTGCCACTGAGGGTGGGCAACGTGGTGGTGTTGCCTTGATCCCAAACTGTTTAAAGACTCTGACTCAAAGCGAGGACTCTCAGTGTGGTCCTGTTTTTCTTTCGTCCTTTAGTTCTTAGTGGCTTACAGCTGGCTTCAGAATGAAGCTCACATTTCCTAGAAAGCCACTTAAGGCTGATTACATATGAATACTTTTCTAGTTTCATGTCCATGTTTGTTCCAACCACAAATGTCTGCTTAATGTCCTCAGAGTCTGACCTCCATTTACAAGCTGTGTGTCTTTGCAGATGCTGTTCCTTCCCCCTTCTTCCTCACCAAACCTTCACCCATCTAAATTCTACTCAACATTAAACTAGGTTGTAAGACAGGATGGAAAGAATATTTTTGCTTATTTCTTGTAGGATTAATATAGCAAATATGCAAAGACTTTCATAAATTGGTAATAAAAAGAAATAAAAGACAAGAAATAGGCAAAAGATAATAAGAAGTTCAAGGAATAGAAAGCTATGACCAGTAAATATGAAAAGATGCTCCATGAGTAAGAACCTTTTATTTAAATTTTGATGTGCTAGATACCATTTAAAATCCTTTACATAGGTTAATCATTTAATCTCAATATTCATTCCCACTGATGCTTAATTAAATGCAAATAAAAACAATAATAAATGTCATTGCTGGTGATGGCAGGAGAAATGGGCAGTCTCATATAGAATCAGTGGGATTGTAAATTGGGCAAACTTTTTGAAAGCCAGTTTGGTACTATCCAATTAAAATCTTAAATGCACATACCCTGTCACCTAGAAATCTCATTTTTAGCAATCTGTCCTACACGAATATTAGGAAGAATGTATAAAAGTGTAAGTACAACATTTCTTAGTGATAATCTGGATTGGTTAAATCAATTCTGGAATAATCCTGTAATACAGTCATTGAAAAAGAATCAAATTGATCAACATGGAGTAATTTGTGAAAAGATGCATAAGCATTATTAATTGGGAAATATATACAGTATAATATATATAGCTTGATTTTACTTTTTCTTATTTTTAAAATTTATTTTGTGAGGAACATTAGCCCTGAGCTAACATCTTTGCCAGTCTTCCTCTACTTTGTCTGTGGGATGCTTCCACAGCATGGCTGATGAGTGGAGTAGGTCCACACCTGGGATCCGAACCTGTGAACCTGGGCCACCAAAGCAGAGCATGTGGAACTTTAATCAATCAGCCACACTGCTGGCTCCTGATTTTACTTTTTAAAACAAAATATATGTGCATATATGTAGTCATACTACTACCACATTTATTGTGTACTTACTATGTGCCAGGGACCATTTACATTCATTTTCTCGTTTAATTCTTAAACAGACCCAGAATATGTACCTTTAATAGCTGTGCTCTATATTTTAGAAAAGTAGCACAGAAAGATGTTAAGTAACTAACCTAAGGTCTCACAGGTGGTTGAGCTGAGACTTTGAAGCCATCCAGTTAGATTTCAGAACTGGTTATCTTAAGCTCTGTGCATGTGTTGGGCTAGGGGGTGCAGTGGCATATTTATTTAAGAACAAGTTACAAATCTTAAAGTATATGCAGTTTGGTAGAAGAAGAAGGAATGAAGGTCAAGTTAGGGGGGATTTTTATGTTTTGTGCTTTCTTATATTTTCCAATATTGTTTGCTTTTTGTACATTCAAACATTATTTATTGAATATTGAACATGTGATGCTCTATAATTGGGAGCACATCCAAAGTGCTGTTTTGAAGTTTTAAGACTCTGCTCAGCCTTTGTGAAGCCCTTCCCAGTCTTCTCGGTTAGAATCGACAGTGCTCTGGTCTGCACTCCCTTTGGAGCTTTTCCTCATTGTGCCTTGTATTGTATTAGTTTTGGTTATGTCTTTCTCCTGCCTAGACAGAAAGCTTGTTGAAGGCAGGGATGGCACATAATAGGCATTCAACTAGGGTTTGTTGAATGGATGGATGGGTGGGAGGATAGATGGATGGATGGATAGAGTAAAAACGGCATGAATGCCACTGAGGGATTTTCACGTTCAGCTTCAGCTTCATTGCTGTGTTATGATCTTAATATTCTAACAGGTAGGACCGCTGGCACCTCTCTAAATCATGGTGTGTTGTGTCTAGCTTGATGCCAGGATGTAGTAGGGCCAACAATGACAAGTGCTATGTGATTTTCTTGGCACGCTTTGGGCTTAATAATGGGAAGAAATGTGGCAAATAAATTCTTTGAAAATTTGTCAGCCTTGGGTGGAGATTATGAGAAACGGCTTAATCATAGTAGAAAAAAATGAAAATTAGGAGCAGCCTTAAAAGATCAACTTTTCTACTTCACCTTCCTGTGAAGATGAAACAATCCCCAATAAAATGAGAGAATGTATTGAAAGCTTTCAGTATAGTACCTGGCACTTAGTAGGTATTCAGAAAAGGTATCTATATACATATATATCAAAGGAATATAGCTCCCATCAATTCTTACAGTAGTCCTGGGTTAGAAAAGAAAAAAGTTCATAAGAATCATTAATTATTTTATCTGATTTGAAAATTTACTCAAGAAAATAAGTTATAATCTATAAGAAGGCAAAACAGAAATGGAACTCCCTTGATTATTGATCTCTTCCTATATTCTTTCTCCGTCTCTACCCTTAAAGATAAAGGATTGATTAGTTAACTGGGGAAGCTGTCACACTTCTGAATATCAGTTTGATGCCACTGTAAACTTGGAGTGATTATTTCTTTAAAAATGACTCTGCTGAGTTGAAAGTATGAGCTGTGTTCACAGCCCTTGGCAACAGACTTGGCTGTGGTAGCCACAGGCAGAATTGGCCTCCTTCATGTGCTGATCCTGGCTTAACCCCTTGAATGCCCAGCTGATTTGTAGTAGATGTGCAAAGAGGTGATACTTGCAGGGCTTTTCATTGCCTCTTTGCTTTCTGTGGGATCACTCAATTAATTATAATTTTCCTGCCCTAAAGAGCATGGCCCTTAGCAGACTAGGGGGTGTGGACCCTCAGGGGTTTATTTCAAACCTTATTTTACTGAGGGCAAGTCAATCCATGGACTGTCTTCTTCAATATTTAATCAGGCAACTGGAGCTTCAATGTCACAGGATCTCACTCCACTAGAGAGGTTTGTGGCCTCTTTCAAAAACAAGAAAATAGGCTGTGCATGTAAGTCAAGAATAAGCAGGATAGATATTACAACCCCCACCTCCATACCTGCTCCAAGAAGAGCCGGGATATTTTGAATGGGCTAATTGCTCAAACCCAGGAGCAGGAAACCTGTTTGTAGCTTATGTTTTGGTGTAAGCCATTTGTGGAGGAAAAGCGCGAATAGATGAGATAAAGAAGGAGGAGGATGAAGACATGGAGGAAGAGGAAGAGGAAAAAAGGGGAGGAGAGGAAGGGAAAGTGGAAGAGGAAGCGGAGGGAGAAGGAGACAACTATGATGACGACCACTTTAATCAGAGCCATCCCTAGAGATTTTGAACTGTCCCTTAACTAGGCACAGGGCTCATGCCGAAAAGTGCATTGTCATCCTTCCTCTCCCAGGCCCAAATCTCTAACATTTTATACAAGGAAAAGGTTGCTGAACATCAGGGAAGTCCTCAAAGGAGGCAGGTCATCAGAGGGTGGAATATGTATGTGTGTTAAGGATGGAGGAGACTTTCTTGGTGGTGCTGAGCAAAGGCGTTTCTGGACTACTTGTTTACATGTACTTGGATCTTAGATCATTTTTTATAATCTTTTGGAGAGCCACTTTCTTTCCACAGTCTCTCTGAGAGCTATTAAACCGATGGTCCTTGTTGTGTCAGCCTTAGGGGCAATTCTAGCTCTGGGCTTTTTAAAAGACCATCCCTCATTACTTGAGCTGTCCAGAAGATTTTCATCATAAATACAGAGACAAAGTTTGTAATATAAAGGACCACTATGTATTTCTGAGCGCCTACTACATTTTGTTCCCAGTGCTAGACACTGTACAGAATACAAAAAATGTTCAAAGTCCTTGGCCTCATCTGATTTACTACCTAGTCATTAGCCAAGATTTTCCTACAAGATAAATACTTCAGTCACTTAATCATGCAAGTTTTCAGGAGCCATTTATGAAATACTTATAGATGCCAGGTACTGGGCTAGACAGTTAGATGTAGTAGTAAATAAAACAGTTTTTGCCTTGAAGAAGCTGGTGGAGAGAATATATATTAAATTGTGTTGCATGCATTGCGAGACCATGGAAATGCAGAAGATTGAGGGATCAGGATAGCCTTTACGAAGTCGTGGGGACCAGAGCAGACTCTTAATAAGTCCTGTTTGAGTGGTCCAATCTCAAGTACATTTGTGCATTTATTCAGTAAACATTTGGGAAGTAGTCTGAGGCATTTGAGCTGGAATTTGACCCCTGGATAGGGTTTTGATGGCTGGAGAAGACAGGAAATTTCAGAAGAGGGGACCACATGAGTAGGCAGGTGAGGTCTAAATAGAGCCTTAGTCTGTTGGAGTGACGGGAGATCCTGGTTTATCCTCTCCCTTCAAAGATGAAGAAACTGGGGGAAAGGATTGAATTCAGGACAAGGGAGCAGGAAAATGGCTCTTACCCAGGTCCTAAGAATTCCTTCTGGTTTTATTTCTTTATCTCAAGAATGCAGCATTATACTCTCTTTCCTCGAGAGGAAAGCTTGGGGGTCTCCAAGGGCAGAAGGCCTACTATGGTCCATTCTGGACATCGAAAATGACAGCAGCTTAAAGTATATCAAAGAATAGATGAAGATGAAGAGGAAAACAAGAAAAAGGAAAAGAAGAAGAAAGGGGGGAAGGGAAGGAGGAAAAGATATGCTTATCATGGGCCAGATGCTCTGCTAAGCTCATTCTGTGAATTTCATCCTTTAGTCATCGTATCAATCCTATGAACAGGGTTGTATTGTTTCCTTTTACATGAAGGCACTGACGCTCAAAAGAGTTATGTGTCTTGCCCAAGCTCACACACCCAACAAGTGGTGAGACCAAGAATCAAACTCAAGTTTATCAGATTCCTAGTTTGTGCTCTAAAAACTGCATTGACAGCAAAGAGAAGAGTATCCAGACAACCTATACTTGGATCCCTAACTTCCCTCTGGGTCGGTGCCCCGTGTGGTAGTATTCCTATTTTGAGGAAAGGTGAAAGCGCCAGGGGTCATGATTTTTCACTTGAAATTTCACTTAATCTTCACCTCTCTCTAAGGCTGTTATTATCAGTCCAGTTTTGCAGGACAGGAAACTGCTGCTGGGAGTTGAAGCAAATGGATTCAGGTCACCCAACTTGTAAAGGACAGAACTGCAATTTAAACCAGATTCCTTTGACTCCAAATCCATGTCACTTCCTTTATTGCATGAATTTCCCAGCCACGGAAGGGAAGGATCCCTGGCAGGTAATTGAAGGCCAGCTGTAGCGTGTCTACCATTTCCAGCTTGGGATGGAGCCCAGAACCTAAGAATCTTATCGGCTTTATTTCTCTCTCTGCCCTGAAATTCTTCCCTTGTATTTTATCTTGAAGGCAATTTTTAGGAGCTGAATCTGACCAGTAATTCAAGGACAAAATTCCCAGGCTCCACATGTTCTGCTAAAAACTCAAGCTCATAGACATGTCTAGGCCATGCAATCTGTCTGCATAAAATCCTGCCTTTGTAGAGAAAGATATTAGGAAAAAGATGACTTTCTAATGGCAAAGGACAGGACAGGCACCTCCGTTCTCATATGATAACCATCTGCTTAAGGAGTTAGAGCTACTAATTGGTCTCTCACCTTCAATATAAAAAATACACCTCCAACTTGGGGTTATTGTACAGTTCACGCATCAAAATCTACGTTAAATGAAGCTTCAAGTTGTGGCACAGACCATGACTTCTCTTTTTTTTCTGTCGTAGAAATTAAGATGACTGCCAGGAAGACATGGAGGAAGCTTGTGCGACAGATGGCGGGATTTCTGAGGCCAGGGAAGTCTGTGATTTTTATTGCTTAGGGCTCGTTTAAAGCACTCGCCAAAGAGCCCAGCCTGGAGCGTTTAGGAAGGCTGGTCAGTGAGTCGCTAAATGTGGACTGTTTGATAGCTTTAGGATTTCAGGACGTAATGATCCCATGAGGTCCTTGTCCTCAGGAAACTTACACTTTTCTAGGTCTTTATCTCTCTACGTAAAGATGGATTCTGAGGTGAAGGTTGTACTTATAACTAGACAGGGTAAGTGCTACTCACATATGATTATTTAAGGGCAGCTCAAATCTTCCCCCACCAACCCCCCAACAAACAGGAAACAACTATTTTGTCAATTTGCTACAGGGTCTGAAATACCACCATTAGAGATGTGTTGTTGTTCTGAATTTTGAGTTTAGGAATAATGCCCTAGTAAAGTGCATACACTCTTTCAACATGTATCTGTTTCTTTTTTTTCCCAGCACAGACATCTGAGATCAAAGCTCTGGGTGGTGGGGGTGATGCAGCGGGAGAGACGTCTGAGGGAGGTAACAAGAGGACAAATGAAATGGTTCACAGTTTTGTTGAGATTGGAAATTCATGCAGATTTATCCAATTGGCATTGAGCATCTTCTCTAAACCTTGCTATGGCAATGTTGTAGAGGCATGGCTTCACATAGAAAACCCCACAGGCCAGAAGGAGACGGATTGGAATACACGAAGAAGATGCCAGTTTATTTCTGCTCTCGGGAGCGTACAAGACCACTCCCTTTCATCTTCCATTGCTCCCTGAAAATTTGCAGAGTTAACTACAGAATCATGGTTACTATGGCCAGCTGATTACCCTGGTAAAAGTGTGTTCTTATTTCCCTAGAGCCACCAGCCTAGTGGAAATCCACTTGCTACTTGGTTCTTCAATATTCTGTGGTTGAGCCAAGGAAGAAGTTGATGGGTATAGGAAAAAAGAGAGAGAAATTTCTTCCAAGCCACGACTAAAGTAATGAGCAAGAAAGCTTGACTGATCCCAGGATTCTTCCTGTATTTCTTCAAATGACTTAAAGGCAATGACCTAATTCATGGGCTCTCATCCTACTGTCACTCCTAGTTGAAATGTCCTTCAACACTCTCTGTAATCTTTCAAATCCTCCAGTGCCGTCCAGGTGTAGAACAAGACTCATGTTCTCCATCATGTGCTTTCTTTTCATTCTTGCCTACATAGTCCAGTCTTCTTCTTTTATTGTTCTTATCACTTTTTTAGACTGGTATCAATTCATTGTTCTGAAGTGTTGTATATCAAGTTCACAGGCATTCTTTGTATCTCTCTATCTAAACTATAAGCCCCTTAAGGAGAGGGATGGTATCTTAACTATCTCCAGCGCTTAATGAATTACGTGGCACTGTAATACCTTTCAATTGGGTTGAATTGATCCATTTATGTCCAATTCAGCTGCAATGCTAAGTTGCCAGCCTTGAGTTGGAACGAACAGTGCCAAAGGATATAAGCAAAATATTAAAGTTGATCAAGTCTTCAGTAGAATGGCTTCACCAGGAACCATAAATTCCCTGTGAGGATCAGATGAAAAACATGCTTTGAATACATAACCCTGGATCACCGTGAGCAAGCGGGTGAAAAGAGGTGAAGGGTGATTTACAGGAAAGGAAGAGAAAATTAAAGAAGATTAGGGAACCTGGAGACTATATTTTGAAACTACAACCAAGAGGACAGTTAATCATCATGTGTTTCCAGGGCAAGTGTTTTGTAGTGAAGAGTGGTTTTAGAGAAAAAACATTGGGGCAGAGAAGAGGTGGTTCAGCTGATGATGTATGAGCTTCTGGAAACAACTCGGAACTATTCTGGAACTGGAGAAACATAAGCTGTGGAAATGAGAAAAATTGGATTGGAGACCCCTGGCCCAGAGGCTAGAAAATATGGGGCACATTTGGGTAAAAAGTTATGCAGAGACAGCTAATGTACATCTTCAAGGAGATCCAGTGGAGTCATGCACAGTCAGGCACAGAGCTTGCCTGGGCTATTGAGGGTCTTGACTCCTTCCTTCCTCCAGGAAAGTGAGGACTTTACAAAAGGTGGGGAACTTCAAAGGGTGAGGTGTCAAGGAAATGAGAGTGGAAAGAGTCCAGCCAAGGGCTGGCTATTAGCTGCCCTAACCAGCCCATTCATTCCTGGGGGCAGATCGTACCTTGGATAAAGGAAGGATTGGGCTCTGGAGAAAAAAGACGAGTAGAAAGCATATCTTTGCCCCTCCATTCTCCAAATCATTTCATAAGCATTTGAGAGTTTGGTGTCCTTGAAGGGTGTGTTAAATGGATTCTTTCTTTTTTGGCTGTACTTATCTACCCTGAAGTTTGCTCTTTTCTGAGGATGATATTTTTTGTTGCTCCCGAAGGGAAAATGATCTGAACTTGGGAAAGATCTGCAAGCCCATGGCAATGCTTTCATTCTCTTTCAGGGACTGATTCCTGTCCATGTCCTCAGGCAAGGCCCTCTGTTTTCCTGTCTCTAAAATGGGATAATAGCTGCTCTGACAGAGATACCATGGGAATAAATCCATTTGCCAGGCCTCTCCCTTTGAAGTCAACAACGATGTGTTATCATTAGTATAACCATTCTAACACTTTTTCTTTGAAGACACAGGCATAAACCTCGAGGCATCTCCAACACATTTAATTGAGCCCATTTTTCTCCCAGCAGCATTATAAGGAGGATGGCTAAGATGTTGGAGTGGGAATAGGCAGCCAAGTGGGTGGAGGAGGAATAAAATAGTAAGGGCAGAACTTCACGATCCTAAGAGTAATCATAGGCCCAAAAATAATGATGTTAATAGGAGCACCACCTGACTGTTCTAAAAAATGTAAAGACTCTCCAGGAGCATGCTGTAAACATCAACGAAAAGTTTGGGTGGCTTCTGGGGCTGGAAGCCTGTTCCAGAGGCACAGTTTACAGGTGGGGAAAGGAGACCCACGGTCAGTAAATAAGGAGCAGAAAGTTGGAGAAATTTGCTGCATAAGGCAGGTTTGTAGCTCACACATTCTACTTTGGTGGCAAAACGGTAATTCCGAGGAGAATTCCAAATTTCAGGTGCTTGCTTTTATTATTCAAGATTCAGCCTCAGCACAAAACCTGTGGGTGACTTTTTCCTCTTCCTTTTTCTCTTTTCACTCTTTCTGGGCTGATTCTATTAATTTCCCCCAATGGCACGCGCAGCCCTGCACTGATGCTGCCATTGATGATCTCCTTATTCATCTCGTAGCAGAGAGGCCATTTGGATGAATATATGTTCCCCATTTTCTTTGCATTATAAATTCAGTGTTGTGGGAAAAGGAGCAAAATGTAATGGCAAGGCCTCCACAGAGAAATGTCCCTATTTGAGAAGAGGAGTTTTATAGGGGGGAACAATTGACAGCCTCTCAGTACAGTGGGCACATTTTTCTGTACAACTGCATCACCACTAATGATAAATGAGGAATGTTTGATAGCTGGCTCCGTTGTCTGACAGCTACAGTTTTGGCCAGAGGGCCGTGGCAGGCTTTAGACTTCTGTTCAAAATGAGTTAAACATATTAGGCATTATGAAGGCACAGAAGCCTCGAGAATGAGTGCTGAAATGAGTGATCCGGGTAGGCTCCTGGGTACACAACTTGCAAAGCAGATGTCATTCTAATAATGTGTGATATAGGACATGCCTGGCCTAAACCCTGCTGGATGAAATATGAAGCCCCGTTGGTGATATTTAATACCATTTTATGAGGTGCCATCTTATAAAGACAATGCCCGCCGTATGTGGAATGCTTAAGGTATTTTGCCAAAGGCACAGGGAGGTATCTGGAGTAAGTAGAATTTTTATTATTTTATAAGCCTTTACTTTGTAATATTTCTGTTTCCACATTATTGTGGGCGCTTGCTGCCCTAACCCTTTGTCGAGTGAACTTGATGAGCAGCTTGCCGGTAGATTGACGGATAGCCCTTGCTATTTCTGGAAGAAAAGGCTAGCTCCTACCTAAATGCATTCTTCAGAAAGCCCTCAAGGTGGAAATACAGGTTTACTACAAGCATTCTTTGAGCGGGAACTTTGAGGCTGGCATACAAAAATATTGCCATTTTTCAAGTGGACCATTTCAAGGGTAATAGAGGATTTGCGTGGACTGCGGCTACCAGAACATGTTTTCTACTTCCTCTGCAGTTTCTGATGCTTGGGTACGCACTAAAGCTTCCAATTTTGGGTCCCTTTCAGGACATCCTAAGGTCAATGAAGCTTGTGAATCCTAGCCACAGCATTAGGGTGGATCTTGCTGCCCCTGAAGTCCTAGAAAATCTAAGTGTGTGAACAGCGATGGCCCAGGGCTAGAAGTGATTCCCAGGAGAGGTGTGTGTGGTGCAGAGAGAATAGGGGCGTTGTTGGAAACAATGAAGTGACAATAAAAGTACCCAATTTAAAAACATATTGCATTTTACACTTGTCTTTTAAGTGCATTCCCATTTATAACTCACGTACCCTGTAAGTTATTCCATAAGTTGAGAACCACCTAGCTGACCAGACTTAGGATGCTTAGGAATGACACCACACATTACTCTTCTGAAGCTGTGTTTGTTCTCTTCATCCCAACATCTGGGCAATGACATTTCTTCAAGGAACTGTTAGGTGAAGGTCCCGTATTAATTATGAGTGCAATGGGTGAAGAGGTACTTTTTTTTTAAATAAAGATATGTCTTCAGTTTGGAGGAGCTTTGAGAAATAGAAGATGTACCAATGAAACAACTTCCCAGGACATCTACAAAGTAACATAACCAAGGTCAATTACTTCAGAATTCAGGACAAGCTCTTTGGACAGAGCTCTGCCTAATAGCTTGTGGGATTAAGCAGTGCCTTCTATCTATCCACTGTAGACCATGCGGTGATGCACACGGTCTGTTGCATGCTTGTGGCTTGGAAGTCTGCTCTTCAATACACCATTGCCTCTCAGCCACCATCAATGGAGCTATTTGCTAACACAAAGTCTACAGTGTTTGTTTTCCAGTGGGTTTAGACAGATTGCTCTTGTTCTTGTGTGATTTAGTTAAATATTTAGTAATTGATGCAATATGATGGCAAAAAAAAGGGAGTTGTTCCTCTGTTATTGAAATGTACACTTTGAGACTACTTGATGAAAGGAAGAAACTAAAAAAAAAATGTGCTGTTGAATTAGGCATGTGTAAGACATTTGCAAAGGACTGAGGGAAGATCATAAAAATTAAGAGCATTTTAAATTCAAATTGCTTTGCTAGTGTCTTCGTTCTCAGTCCACCTTAAAGAAACTGAAACAGGAAATTGTAGCTGACGGACACTATGAGTGTGGTTTCTGCAAGAAAGACTACTTGAACTCTAAACAGCTGATTCAAAGACAGCTTAGATCTAGATCAGAAGATTGGCAAATAATCTACTTTTATAAGTTTTAAGCTAAACCAAAAAGTTTAAAGTCTATATAGATGATTTTTGCAGTTTTATGCTTTACCAGACTTTTTCCATTGATCAGTCCCCTGCAGGTCCTCATTGTTGAGGATCTGAATCTATTCAAGTTCAAACGGTTGACGGCATGCCAAGCAGGATGGTTACGTTCTTAAATGAGCTGGATTTTTGCTCCTATTTTTTGGGAAATGAAGGAAATTGGACAAGTTTGGTATTTGAAATAGAAGGACAGCATTATAGAGTAGGGACAAGAGCACAGAATTTGGAACCTGATGACCCAGCTCTGCTACTTAGCGCAAATAACCTTGAGGAGGTACGTCACTTACCCTTTCTGGACCTGTTTCCTCATCTGTAAAATGAGGATAATGACATTCTTCCCTATCTACCTTGCATCACTGCTCTGACTAGCAAATGATATAATGTGAAACTTTCACATCATCTATGAGTATGAGGTCCCCCTGCTGCTATACTGCTCCTATTACTACTACCATTATTACTGCTATTGCTACAACTAATACTGTACACCCAATTCTTACTACTTGGGTGTTAATGTGACTAGGAGGAGCAGGCACTGGTTCCCCTCAGTTCCACATGGTCTTTTCTGGAAGGACAGCTTTGCTTTGAAGGAAGAGAGAGTGCTAGACTGCAGTTTGGAAGATGTTTCTAGTCTTCTCCTCGCCACTCACTCTGTGTGGGACTCTGGAAAAAGCATCTCAGTTCTGAGATGTGTGAAATGAGGGGGATATTTCTAACCAGCAGTTTTCAAGCTGTTTTTCTTCAGAGCCCTAGTTATCTGCTTCCATCTGATCAGTTCTATTATTATATGATTTTACGTAGTGTTTCTATGTCAAATTTTGTCGAAAAAAGTGATAAAAAGTTCCAATATTAAAAAGTGCTTAGAAATCACTAGGTCAGAGATTCCCTAATGTCCTTTTCAGCTACAAAATTCTTCAATATTATCATTCTATGAATTATTACAACCCCCATTCCCTGATTCTCAGACTGCTGTGGTCACTTAATTCCCAACTCGATTATCAGAGCCAAAGAGAACAATTTGTCCAAGCAATTAATTGTTTTGCATATGTATAAGTGCCAGCTTTCAGCATGTGACCTGGCCCTTCCCTATGTGGACAATGGCGGGCTCAAGGTCCATATGACAATATTTTCTATGCCAGACCTCAGATCTATCCTTTAAATGGGACTTGAGACCCCTCACACTTCTCAAGAGAAGTAAATGAGATTAGCAGATCGGTGATTGCCCATAGTTTTTAACTAAGGTGTTTTAAAGTGTGTGTGCCCCTTCCCCAAATATAGGCATTGAGAGAGAAGAACGTGTGACTGTTATAAATCCTTTATTTAAGTCTCTTTGGATATAATCCTGATTGATTGTTCTTTTGTTGTAAACATCTTGATAAATCAATTGGGGAGAAACTCATATTTCAAATGAGGAGTAGAGAAATTGTGACTGGACGTTACCATAGGGCCCAGCCTCTGCCCCAGAGAAGGTATTAAAATAAATCAGGGGGCCCACCCCTCAGCCTAGTGGTTAAGTTCAGCACACTCCACTTTGGCAGCCTAGGTTCAGTTCCAGGATGCAGACCTATACCACTTGTCGGCAGCCATGCTGTAGTCGCAATCCAAGTACAAAATAGAGGAAGATTGGCACAGATGTTAGCTCAGAGCAAATCTTCCTCAGCAAAAAAAACCCAAAAACTAAAGCAAAAAAAAGAAATCAGATTATTTCTCTCTTCAACTTCTTTTGCTGGAAAGTCCTAAGCTTGTTCCTCCAAGGGATTCACTATAGGCTGTGGTCAAATCCCTTTTGCTGCTACCCCACTTCCAGGTGAGCCACCCCACTGCATCTTTAAGTTCAAGATTGCTCTGTCCATTGAAGACTCCCATACCCAGAATGGGTAACAACTTGGTATTACTTAGCATAGGGAATCGGGGGAGATTGAAAGCCCTTGACTGGACTCTTTCTCATGAGTCCTATACATCTCAGCCCATTGTTATCAAAAGAACTAAAGAACTACCCAGGCCAGAGAGGAGAGCATCCCTAATTTTCACAGGCTTCTGAAGCGATGTTTTTGGGTACTGATCCCAAAAAGCCCAAGTTCCTCATTTGTGTTCTGTGACTTTTCACAAAGGATATAGAAGTCTTTCCATTCTGATTTGCATTTGTAGTGAAGAAGGAAACTCTGCTCTGTGTGCTGGACAGGTGGATTAACCAGCATCCATGATAAAGGTCTCATTTTCCCACACGAGGGTAAAAACTGTTGCCAGCTGGGCCAGATAACTAAGTGATTCAGGTAAACAGTATTTTGGTCATTGGAGAGTTATGACAGGCACTACATGGTTACTTATTTCCATTGCTTTAGAATTCAATGCTTAATTTTTGGAATAACTAACTTATGGAACATAATAGTATTAGATACACACTATTGTCAGCTCTGGGAATTTCAGCTGTCTACCCAGGGACATACAAATAAGGACAAGAAGAATTCCTCCTGAGGGTTAAGCTGTAAAGTCAACACCTACTGCGTCAGAGCACAGATAAGTGAGATCACCTTACAGTGATGGAATGATTTTCATGTTCAGGAGTACTGGGCTGCAAGCTGAGTCACTATAGTGACAAATCTACACAAATACTATGTTTACCAGAAGAAGGATGAATCAGATATAAAGGTAGAAAAAGAAGAGGATCCCAGGAGTAAACACTGGCTCATCCAAGCTCCATCCAGGGGAGAGAGCCTCAGTCTGGTAATGCCATGCTGGGTCAACACAAGTATGTCAGGTGATGCCGTCCAACACACCAACCGTGTAACAGATTCTCCTTGTTCTGACTCATATAAACTTCTGATGAGTGATCACCTTACTATTAGGCTCCAGTCTTGGGCAGAGAACTACCTGGTCACCCAAACCCAACAATTTTAGTCTGAGTGAGAATAGTATTCTCATTAAAAGTAATTAAATGAGCACTTAGGTTTTATACATCAGTCTCTTGAGCTTGACTTGCTTGAGTCTACCAGTGAGAGATGGGCTGTTCTTGGTGTGCTGACAAGTCAGTTTCCAAGGGGTGTCAGAAGTACAGAGCAGACCCTAATTAACCATGGACACGGTTGCCTTGTGTCTATCAGGGTAAATGCACAAACAAAAGGAATGTTGCCATGTGAGACCTCATGGGAGGTCGCTCATCAGGCCCTCTAAGGTAGGCACACCTTTCTGTGTGTCTGCACTGTGGTACCATTTCCTCTAATCGGAATTCTCCACCTGCAACAGGCAAAGTGAGCGCACATCCCGATAGGTAAGTCAGATCTCTGTGACCCGCCTTCTCTCCATTTTACCACAGCAGACAAAAGAACTGTTGAGTACTCAAGTCACCAATTTAGCATCTTCAGCTTTGTTATTGGTCATGCTTAGGCCTTGAATATTGGTTCTAGACTTGGGTAGCCTCATTTGTTCGGACTTTCATTCATTTCTTTAAGAGTTTTATTGAGGTTTAATTGGCATGCAAAATAGCACGTTTAATACGTTTTTTATTTTTATTTGTTTTTAATTTTTATATATTTATATACCCATGAAACCATCACCACTATCAAATTAATGAACATACCTATCATCCTCAAGTGTTCCCTTGTGCCTCTAGGTAATCCCCACCTACCTTGCTCCTGGGCAAACACTTAGGGGCTTTTGTATTTTAAACCACTGGTAGACTCATGCAAGTCAAGCTCCTGTCTTATATTTTCATACTAGTAGCTAAGTAGGTCTTATTGCTTCCTCAATCCAGTGCCTAGATTGACTTTTCTAGCTCTCTTGGAGACTGGTGTCTGCATTTCACTTCTTGCTGTAAGAATTCCCTGTTAATAAAGGCCTCCTTGTCTGGCCTATGCTCTATAGTTTGCTGCTAGAGTCATTGTATTTCACCTATCTGCTGGGCTGCCCACCTGTGCACTCTGCTGCACCTCTGACACCAACACACCACCAGATACTTTCTACCTTTGTAGGCTACCAGGCTGTGCATGGCAAATAACTTTGTATTGCCACTGCTCCCCTATAGGTCCTTGCTAATGTCTGGTGTCTACTTGGCTGCATTTTCCCCCTTACGTACTCCTGGAAATGTCCCTGAACAGTTACCTGAAGCCACTGATCTAATCAATTTTTAGTTTGGTCATTCTAGAACTAATCTATCCCATCATCAGTTGACCCCAGTACTGCTAAGAGAGGATTTAACACTAAAACTAAAACATGGTTATTTTGATTATTTCTTCATTGAAAACCTTTTTGGAATACAGGGTATCTCAGTAGTACCATTATGAATGCCATTGGTCTGTAGGTAGGTTGACTTACTGGTTAGTAGAGAATTCTGGGTTATAGAAAAAAGGATAAATGGTGATAGTGACTAGATCTCACGTGATGAGAAGAACAAAGGAAGAAGGTCTTTGCAAAAGCTATGACCCTATTTTCAGCAGGAGTGTCACCATGTCCTCCTCTCTATTTAGTCTTTGAATACTGAAAATTTTCTTTAGCTGGAGAAACCCAGAAGGCAAAAGGTAATTATAACTTCTCTACCTCTGCCTTAACCAGAATCAGGGTGAGAAATTAAACAAAAAGAAATTTAATCCTGTTCTCTAACATTTATTGAGTTGCTGCCATGGCCAGACACTGAGTTACTTGGTGGTAAGATTTAACTGACTGAGACCATTTATGCTCTCAAGTCACTTACAGCTTAGTGGATGGGAGGGAAAAGCTTCTCTTCTAATATCAGAACTCCTTTGCTGACTCTTCCTTGTTATAGCAATTAGTTATGGACCCCATGTGCTTTCATGCCTTAGCTAATCTCTCAGATGCAACCTTACTCCTGACTCTTGAAAAATTCCTACTTGATCATTCTAGTGCTGATAACACTTCTGGAACTCTGATGCTTGCCTTACTGGTGACTGCACATCTTTTCTAGGTAAACTACTTAGCTCATTAGCTTCTGGGATGATGGTAGGAAATGCTCTGCTGTGGAGGATTGGAAATGGCTGTGGCCCATCTACACGTATCACCTGCTGGATTTTGTATTTGCATGTCCAAATTGCTGTTTCTACTCACATGAAGTTAGATCACTGTTTTTTTCCTGAACACCTCTGTAGGAGTCAATGGATTTGTGATCCAAGATAATTTTTTTTTAATAAATGGAATTTTGGAGGTAAGGTTACATGAGTGGGGCAATTTGGGCACCTCTCTCTAAAGGATCTCCTCCGAAAAGTGCAATATATAGAAAGAAATGTCCTTTTTTACTTAAATATCCTCATGCCCATGGTTTATAGTTAGTTAGTGACTTTAATCACACATTTATTTACTGGTACACTTATTTAGAATTCTGGCCAATGCCACACTTGGATACCTTGAGCTGTCTGTGAATTCTTAATATACTCCCCAAACACAATTAATTTAAATACATGTATTTCATAAACACATGCCATATAGCTATGTAAGAAAAGAGGATGTCTTGAGACTTCAAAAATGATTGAGAATATCAATTTTAGAGTATGGTGACAATATCTGCTACATATTTACATGAGGCATCCAATGCATGAAGTCTTTGTAAGATCAGTTAGCTTAGAATAAATAAAGCCATGTGGAGGGAATGTACAGCGTGGTGATTAGAGTTAATAATACTGTAATGCATATTGGAAAGTTGCTAAGGGAATAGATCTAAAAAATTCTCATCACAAGAAAAAAAAATTTTGTAACTATATATACGTGACTATGTATGTATGACTTATTGTGGTGATCATTTTGCAATATTTACAAATATTGAATCATTATATTGTACACCTGAAACCAAGATAAGGTTATAGGTCAATTATACCTCAATAAAAAAAAAAGGCCAGTTACCTCTGCACAGAATAAATCTCTGCAATCCAGTAAATTATAAAACTCATAGTCAGCTAGACTCCTTTTGTGCCTTTCTGTGATGAAGTTGATATTGTGTATGTGTGTGTGTTTTATGTGCATGTTTTTTGGAGAGGTGAGTGGAGAGTTTAAAGGAAAGAAACAGGTTAATAACAGTACAAATCTTCCCCACAGCTGGCAACGGTGAATCAGTAGCCTGGTCATTATATATAAGCAAATGAATTTGGATCTCTTTAATCTTTCATGAAATTAAATTACTTCTCTTCCTTTAGGTTCTTCCCTTGAGCAGAATTTTAGGGAGACTGAGTGATAGTGAAGCTTAGGGGAACATTATATTAATATCTCCTTAGAATATGAAATAAATATAAAAAATGATATAATAATCTGCACAAGTGCACTTGGGTATAAATCATTAGATTGTTTCATTCGTTCACTCATTCACTCATTCACCACCTGTTTAGTGAGCCCTGGACACTATTGAGCTCTAGACACTGCGACCGTTAGGGACATAAACATGGATTTGGCAAAGTCTGTTCCTACAATGTGGTTGATAATGAACCTTATTTCTCTGAAACAGTGAACTCCCAGCACAGAACCTGCCCCGTAGGCTGGATGCAGTCAGTGTTTACTGACAAAAGTCATTGTTTCCCAAAGTGTGCTCTGTGGAACACTAGCCTGGAGGTGCTCTGGGATAACAACAATGAAAAAGAGATTCCTGGTCAAAATGTTTGGAAAATAGTACCAATTATCTTTCCCTCTTGCGGATTCACAGAGCACAGTTATATATTTCAGGCTCTGAGAAATCTGACTGAATTTTGTTTAATCCAGCATTTCCAAAGCTCATTTAATTGGGATACTCTTTTTTAAAGTAAACTTAATAAGCCCCATGGAACACATGTTAGGGAATACTGGGCTAAATGAAAGTGAAAATCAATGTCGGAAAGACCTCGAACGGTTTAAACAAGCCATGGAGACCTTCAGTTCCTCCCCCAACTGCATGACTGAGGCCCCGCTCCTCAGAGGCCTCATTATTGTGTCTTTTTGACTTAGTGCAGAAGACAAATTTTGGCTCAGTAACATTAGTAATATCAGAATATGTATGTATATACATATACACATATACATATATATAGTTTGTAATATGCACATTTGTATAGTTTATAAAGCAAAAAATCACTAGATAAAAACTTCCAGTCTTAAAAATTGCCCATTCTTTCCCCCAATTGTAGTTCTTATGAAATCATGTTTCAAGCAAATTGTAGGTACATTTCTATCCCAAGTCACCTGGACATTTTTTATATTATTAACCACATGAATAGAATTTAATGAGAATAGCTCAAATAAAACTTGCCTCACACTACCTTTGATTGTCAGTTTCCATTTCCTGAATGGCGTTGATGGGGGTTCTACTCAGAATCCTTCCAAAATCTTTGAGGAATCCTTCTACATTTAAGAAATATAAATCAAGGTTAATTGAAGAAAAATGAGAGAAAATGTGTTTTCATGTTGCTCTGATAAATCTGTGGCTAGGCAATAATTGCAAAACAATACACAGGTGAAAAATAGAAGCTGACAACTCAAAGTAGCAAATGCTGATTGTATGGAATTACGTTATTGCACGGGATAACTCAGCTCCCTGTTTATCGCACGCTTCCTTGGGAAAAGCTTGGAAACCAGGTGCATATTTCTATATCTATTATTTTAGTTATACAGGTGGTTCATTGAACAGGACTTTTATTTTTGGCTCCCAAATTGACTTCATTCCCTTAGCAATGTGACTTGAGTTTGTCTCATATGGCCCTTGTTTCAGGCTCCATGAAATTTTCAGTTTTTTTCCCTTCCTTCTGGATATTGTTGCCACTGTCAAATGGGAAATACATAGAAATAGGAGATTAAAAATGTAAATTTTATAAACAGAAATCAAAGGTCCTAAATCCTTAGCAAAGAAAAGCCAACATAAGTAAGAACATTAAAAAACATACATAAATAGTGCTTCCAGGCTGAATATGTTAAATAATTCAACAGTTAAGTCATAAGCGTTCTTAAACTTAAGTATAAAAATGCCCTTGACAATATTTCACAGCCGTGCATTTCTTTAAAATATTTAGCATTCTCATTAAAGAGAATGACTTTAGTTTATATATTAGTTACACTCCTGCTTGTTAATAGGAAGGAATTTAGGAGCAAAAAGCATTCTTATGTATATAAGCAAAAGGCAATTTACATACAAAGTTGGACAACTATTCACTTTTTATTTATTTCAGGATCATCAGCATCTACATATAGCTATACAGCATTTAAACAAATTTGTTCCTTAATGTGCAATATTAATATTCTCTGCCCCAAAGTGCCATTTGCTAATGCCATTGTGAAGACAGGTTCCTTCAAAGCTACACGGAAGTCCCTGCTTTAGAAAGACTTAATGAACCTTACATTTTTTGGAATACTGCACAGTGTAATGCCTATTACATATTCATTGCTAGAATGGAAGATTTCCTTTAACTCTGAGCTTCCTGGTCTAGTTCTCTGTAAAACATTGTCAAAAGTCACCAGAGACTTTCGTAGAAAATTGTGACTCTTGATAGCAGGATGTAATGGGGAAGTTTAGAGTAGAGAAGCCAGGAGTCTATCGCCCCACAGGGAGACGTTCTGACAGACAAATGGATGGATAATACAATTTTGACATAATGGGATGAAAAAGTTTATGCCAGAAAGAACTGAATTAAAGTTATTACTTTAAAAGAAAGTCTGAAGTTTGAAATCATCAGAATTTCCAATGTGTGCTTCATTTTATTGCTTATCCGCGGAAGAGATTTTAAAACAGAGATGCTGTCAGCTGATTTATAGAGTTACTAACAAGGCCGCCATAAAATTTTAGTTACCTCTTTGGAAATATCCACAATAATAAACACAATGTTCTTTTTTTCCCCTCATATTTTTAATAAAGAAAACCTAACATTGTGCTTTTATGTTCCTACTTTCTCATTACAAAAGGCAGAGAGATAATTTGTAGAGGTGCAGGGTACAGTTCCAGGGGATGGAAGAATGGAAGGCGCCACGCGCAGATCTTTACCTTTGTTGAAGAGCAATGTAATGCAATGACAGGCCTGGAAATCAGCAGTGACAACTGGGCTGCAGGCCCCTAATGGTGTGATAAGGACTGATTTGGAAGAGTTGCCAACCATCTCTCCTTTATATTGACCCTGTGTGGCGCTAGGTCACCAGCACCAAGGACCAGCATCGAATAGAACCACGCCCAACACACACTCCACCTCATCCACTCAGCTGGATGTTTGGAAATATAAAGCTACCTTCATTCTTTTAACATTCTCCATTTTATTTCATATCCTTAAAAAAAATCACATAATCTCATAATTGATTTCCATTACACCCTATCTTGTTCATGTTTAAATTAGTCCATACTATCATTTCACCAAGCACAGTACTTGGTGCCTACCCCATTGCTTCTCTTTTTATTTTGTACGCATTTTGCTCATTTAGTGTCTGTTCTCCTTTCTGGATGATTCAGTGAAGGTCACACAACGTCTTTTCATCTTTATATGTCAGTGTGTGAGGCTCTGTAAGGAAACAAACAGGGTCGTGCAAGTGAGTGCCTCTTGAATTTTGCACCCTAGGTGCCTCATTTGCTTTTTCCTACTCCTGTCCCTGGTGCTAGCACAGTACCTGGCACATAACCAGAGCTCAATACACACTTGTCAAGTGTCCTATGCCCTACTAGATGAGTAAAATTTAAAGCATATTATCTATTGTTGGAATAGATACCCTAAGAAAATTGTGTTCTCCCCCTCAACATTTTGGAAGGTAGAAAATTATCACCATATCGTATCTACCAGAAATAGGTTCCACTTGATTATAGAGGAAAAGGGAACATGTAGACTTAGTACAGAGGTATTTCTCAAATAGTGCAAAGCATTTGCCGTTCCTGGGACTCATTGGTAGAACTCTTATGATCCAAAGCTTATTTTTAAATAATGCTAAATAATGGTTTATAAAATCACATAATTCATTAAAATTAAATATATGGAATTATGGACATCAAAAGAAAACAGTAAGGGAAAATAAAGGGAGAAAAAGGAAAGGATAGAAAAGAAAAGAAAAAAGAATAGAGGAAAAGAAAACATTCTGGTGGCTTGCATGAATCCGCCAGCCTCCCTCCACTGAATTTGTGAACTGGCTTGTGTGTGTGAAGAGATAATACAGTGGCATGTGTGACAGCAAGAGACATTCTGATAGTTCAGTGATTAGAAAGCACTGCTGTAGACTCCCAATGAGCGAGGGGAAAAAAACGTAGACCCTGGAAAACTAGTACTATTTAACATAATATGTAGAAAGAAATGACAGTGTAATGCATTTGATTTTTTTTTTTTTACATTAATCTGTTCAAAACAACCCTAAACTCAACATGTACTTTGGAGAACTAACCTCTAGTTTTTCAACTTTAGGATCACCTTTGAACTTTTATTTTTGATGATGATGATGATAATAAACATCCCTTAAATTTTTGTTATTGTTGTTGTTGAGGAAGATTGGCCCTGAGCTAACATCTGTTCCTATCTTCCTCTTTTTTTTTCTTTTCTCCTCAAAGCCCCAGAACATAGTCGTATATTCTAGCTGTAGGTCATTCTAGCTCTTTTATGTGGGGTGCCACTATAGCACGGCTTAGTGAGCGGTGTGTAGGTCTGTGCCCAGGATCTGAACCATTGAATCCCAGGCCATTGAAGCAGAGCACATGAACTTAACCATTTGGCCATGGCGCCAGCCCTCATTAATTTTTTATAGTGTTTTATAAAATGCATTCTCCAGTGTTATATCATTTGATTCCATAGGAATGCTATGGTATGCAGGTATTGGAAAACTCAGTATATCAAAAAGGAAACTGAGTTTCACAGAGGCCCAGCAACTTAGCTGAGGTCAGCTGGTGAGTGCATGTGCATAACCACTCCATCCTTAAACTTAGTGGAAAGAACGTTCCTTTCCGTACTGTCATTTAAATGTATCACAAATCACATCATACAATTGAAACCATCGTTGAGTTATTCTATAAAGTATACCAAGAGCTACAGGCATTGCTTATGATATTTTAATTTCATGTGTGTGCGTTAACACATCATATCCACTAAAAAATACTTTGGGGAGTTATTTGATGCTTGCTGGGGTGCCTTCCTGGTTTTAAAAAGACACAGCTTGTATGAATGGAATCCATATCAGTATTTGAAATGACTGAAGAACAGACAACCTAATGTGAGCTATTTTGTGTAGAAAAAATGCCATGCTCTCTCCTAATTATGACAAGTACAAAAGCCACTGTTTTTAGTCAATGCCCTGGAGCCTCACAAAGGAATGGCTGGACAAGCCGGCAGCTACCATTGAGAGGCCCTGGGCATCTACCGGGGCTCTAGGACAGGTTGGCACGTTGCTCAGCAGTGCACCAGGTAGATTTGGATGGCATTTAGTGGGAAATGATCCAGTAATGACCTGCCAAAGCCCTTGTGCAAAAGCATTTGTGCCCACTGTCAACTATTCAGCCTCTGACAGTTTAGTGGACATCCTCTCTGGGATGGCTTTCAGCCATGCCAACACCCCAAATGCAGCAAACAAAGCTTCAAGATGTGTGTGAGAGAGAGAACCATGCTACTACAAAGCATCAAAAGGCAGTAACACCACAGGCAAGAGGTTGCCAAATGTTACTTAGCTATACAATACAGACAAGCCACAGGGCTGTCGTTACTGCTCACAAACAGTTGACGTCTACCACCGACACTGAAAACCAATTGGAGACCCAAGAACCTTCCACAGCAGCAAGAGAATGGTATGCCAAAGGGTCAGGGGAAACTCTTGGCTTCCAGGAGAGAAAAAAATTAGATGGTTCATAGCATCCCAATAAACTGTCTCTCTCTCTCATCCCCACTCAGACACACGCACACCTGCTTATATACTCAAGTGTGTATGAATAGAAAGACATGCAATATAGAAAAATAAGCTGCATCTGTCCAGTGCCAAGCATCTATATGGTATCTATTTTTAGATTTCATGTGCTATGCTTGGGAAAAACTAAATCCCATCTCACTGGATTTTCAAACAGTCATGTACTACCAATAAGGAGCATTATAACCCACAAAGGTCAGAACTAAAGTGGCCCCTTATGTGTTTGAAGACTGGGTTCGGTACGTAGACATTATGTTGTCAACATGCAGTGCTACATAAGAATTGGTCCCTTGGTACCTCTTTACTCTGGTGATGCTGAGAAGTTTAAATTTTGTCCAAAAGGAGAATGTTGAATGCTCCGGAAGTAGTAAAAAAAAAAAAAAAACACAACTACCTTGTTTAGAAATAGCTCTGCTTCAAATGACAAACAACATCTGCATGTTGGGTTCCAGTACTCTTAACAGAATGAAGTCCATCGTATTACACTGGGTTATGAGAGATGCACCCCGAGAGCCCTGGGACTCAGCTCCACGGAGAGAAAGTGAACCTAAATAAGATCCTAGAGAACCAAATTGGGAAAGAAGCACAAATGTCAAGGTGGCTGTGCCTTGTGACAAATTTCAAATGAGACCTGTTGTATCCTTATAACTATTTGCAAACAGAAATCTTGCATGGAAACTTCTATATTCCCAAGTCTTTTTCATTCTTTGTAGGTTTTAATTACTTAATTTCTCAGATTGGGAACTTTACTATGATGTGAGATCATGATGTTTCGTTGAGAGGAGTTCCTATGATTAAATTGACTTTGTGGTTACCGTGAAAACATCCCTGAGTGGCCCCAGTGGGGAAACAGTCTTCTTCCTCAATCCCCCCAAAACGGCAGGCTACTCCGTGGGCCATGGGGCGAGTGTGCATTTTGCTTTCTGGGGCATCAGTCCTGCTCTACAGCATGGGGCAGGGACAAAATTTGTTCATGAGAAATAGTGATATCCAGATGCCAGCTGGGCTCTGCCACAGCGTGACTGTGAGGAGCTCTCTCACCTTTGCTGTGGCTCAGCTTCTCTGTCAGTAAAATGGGAAGATAAGAACTGCTGGCTTTCTAAGATCCTGGCCATTCTACTGTTCTGACCCCCCACACTACCTGAGCTGTTTCTATTCACAACACTTCTAACACCAAATGTATGGGGTCTCCACACCAATAACCAGTTCTCCAATTCTCCTGCACCAACTGGATGTCCGACAATTCATTTCAGTTCTGACACTGTGGTTAGCACAGACCCCACAGGTTAAGAGCTCAGTCCCACAAGACTGTCCTCACTTTCTGACCTTTTGATGCCAATCCCAAGTCCCAGTACTTCTGACTCACTGGCTATAAACTTAGAAGTTCCCATGACCTTGCCCTCAGGTTCAATAACTCCCTAGAATGACTCACAGAACTCAAGAAAGCACTTTGCTTGTTGTTACTGGTTTATTATGAAGGGCACAGGAACAGCCAAGGGGAAGAGTTGCATAGGGCAAGGTATGGGGGCAGGGTATGTGGAGCTTCCATTCTTCCTTCGTGTCTGCAATTCTCCCAGAACCACAATGTGTTCACCAACCCAGAAGCTCTCCAACTACTGCCATTTAGGGGTTTTTATGTAGGTCCCGTTACATAGGCATGCTTGTTGAAGTCTCTGGCCATTGGTGATTAACTCAGTCTCCACCCTCTCTCCCTTCCCCAGAGATTGGGAGATGGGGCTGAAAGGATTGGTCTTTCTGGTGATTAGCCCCCATCCTGATGCTGTCTAGGAGCAGCTCATCAGGAGTCATCTCATTAGCATATCAGAGATACACTTACCACTCCTAGAGATTCCAAGAATTTTAGGAGCTTTGTGCAGGGAACCACCTAAGACAAAAACCAAATACTTATTTTTTATTATACCACACTATTCATTGCAGAAAATTTTCTCCCAGGAGTCCTACATTCTTCACTCTCTATTCCATGCCCTGTGTTTTTTAGACTGCCTTTTAATTCAGCTAAACATCTCGATCCTCTTACTAAGCATCATCCTGTGTGACAGCACGGCATGCCTGCTGTCATCTTTGTTTATTGAAGGGAGGACAGTGGGGTACCCTTCTCCATTCCATAACTCACAGCCATCAGTCTTCCCAATGTCTCTTAGAATTGGCTTGCAAAGGGCTAGTACATCGCAGAGCAGGAAATATGAGAAAGAGCAATGAATAAATGAAGTTATCTCTACTGTCCTTACCAGAGGCATTATCATTCTCAAACAATCAGTAAGGTGTGACACTCAGCTTGGCACTACTGAAAAAGATTTTAAAAAGCCACAGCTTCTGCCCTGTAGGAGCAGAGACAACTGGTAATAGTATAGTTAACACATACAGGGAAAAGGCAGAGACAACAGTAATTGTATAAACATCAAATAATTAACCACACTTACTAAATAGGTATAAAAAAGTAGCTTAGTTGACAGGACACAGGCCAGGACTATGGATCAGGGGTAGGGGGTTCTTTGTGACTAAGGGAAATAAATTACATAACCCTTTTGCGATTTTGTGAAATGATGACAATGATAACCCCATCTCAGATGCAGGGAAGGAGAGAGCAGCACTAGGCAGCTGTGAACTACTCGAGAACACGAGGACATTATGGCGTGGTGGGAAGAGTACCAGGCATTCGTACCAGGCGCTGTACTGGGCATGAATTTGGCAGGTGGTTTCAGAGAAGGGCAGACATGAACATACCAGTAACTACTGTGAAACAGACTGGTGTCAGTCTAGAGTAGGGGACACCCAAAGTCCTCTGCGGTCTAATCACCTGTCTCCATCCTCCTCAATCTCCCTGCCTTTCTTATTACTGCCCTGAAGCCCTCTCTTCCTGGCAGTCTTTCTCCACTTGATTTCCATAACATGGCCCTATCATGATTTTCCTAGGTCTCTTCTGAACACTGCATTGTAAGAAATTTTTTAAAATGTTGACACATAGTCTTTGTAATTATAATATGTAAATGATTGAATGATATTCTATGATGTGGATACATCATCATTTACTTCAGCATTCCTGTGGTTAGATATTTAGATTGATTCTGTCTTCACTCTTGTAATTATTCCTTTGATGGGTGAACAGGTCAGAGAGTATGCACATTTCTTAAAATGTCCTGTGCAGGGGCTGGCCCCGCGGCCGAGTGGTTAAGTTCGCGCGCTCCGCTGCAGGCGGTCCAGTGTTTCGTTGGTTCGAATCCTGGGCATGGACATGGCACTGCTCATCAAACCACGCTGAGGCAGCATCCCATATGCCACAACCAGAAGGACCCACAACGAAGAATATACAACTATGTACCGGGGGGCTTTGGGGAAAAAAAGGAAAAAAATAAAATCTTAAAAAAAAAAAAATGTCCTGTGCAGTGCAGAGGCCTGTACCTGCTTACCGTGCCGCTAGTCACACGTAAGAACCATTCCAGCACCTCCTTAACTTCTATTTATATCATCTGTCAGTGATGCTTGCCCCTACTCTACTGTGTCATCTGTCAAAACTCCAACCTTAGTCTTCTTCTTTTTTTTTTTTTAACTCTAATTTTCCTCCAAATGGACTCTCAAGACCTGAAAAACACCTTGGCTGATGGCTCTGGAATAGACATCTACCTCTGGACTTTCATCATTCAACCATCCAACCAACCATCCATCCATCTCTCCACCCATCAATTATGGGACACCTCTACACACTCTGTTTATGCACTTTTTCCAGATACAAAGATGAAGACATGGCTTCTGTCCTTAGGGCATAAATAGATTAGCGGGGATGAGGGGAAAGGTAGGCAAACATCTGATTAAGCACAATTTTATACAAAGTGGATGGATGTTCTTAGTGGAGGCACTCAGCTCGATGTGGAAAGTGGGAGGATGTTAGGGACAGTTTCCCCGGAGCAGGTGACATCCACGCTGAGTTCTGAAGGATGTGTGGTAGACAGGATAAGGAGGATAACAAAGGATGTTTAGTCAGAGAAGAGCAATAGAAAAGGAAAGGGAGAGAGAAAGAACAAAGTGCATTTGGGGAACTGCAAGCAGATCAGTGAGCTATAGTGTGCATGTGCCTGTGTGTGTTAGTATGTGCATGTGTACCTATGCATGTGTGTGAAAAGTCAGTTGAACCCCGGAAAGGACGAGACCATGGAATTTTTTGTTCATCACACTAAAGTTTAAACTTTCCTCAAAAGGTAGCAGAAAGCCGTTGAAGAATTTTAAGTGGGAGAGTAGCACTTTGTTTTCTTGAGGGTTTGTTGACAGAAGCCCGCTCTTCCTGCAGCATGGAGAATGAACTGCAGCCGGGCAGGACAGAGGCAGGGACAGTTCGTGAGGGATGAGGTGATGAGGACTTGAGCTAGGTGACAGTGAGGATGTGGAGAAGGGAGGAAATACAAAATCTCCTAAGGAGGCAGAATTCACAGAAGAGTTGATTGGCCATCTGGGGAAGCAAGGGAGTTTGTGAGGGATAAACAGGAGGCATTAATGACACTCCGGTGTTGGTCTGGCTAGAAAACCTTTCATCCAGCTTCAGTATAGATTGGACCAGCTGGTATCATCCAGAGAGGGTTGATCAACCATGAGATGAGAGAAAGGTCAAGGACGAAACCCTAAAGTTCACTAACATTTCCATCTTAGGTCTTCCTCATGAAGGATGCTGAATTTAAAAGGGCTTAAAACTAAAAGCTTCCATCTTTAATTCCAGGCTATTCAATAATACATATGACTGCAACCCTCTAGTATTAAATAATACTATAGCAACTGCTAAAACTCTTGACATTTGTCGAGAATTATGTGCCAATAATGGTGTAAGGTAGGTTTTATTATTCTTTTATTAATGACAATTAGAGAAGCTAAGTTACTTTCTCAAGTTTATGCAGCTGGTAAGTGGAGGAATCAAAATCTGACCCAGCTCTGTCTGATATCAAAGTCGGATGCCTTTGATTGTGCCAATACCTTTGTCTTTATCTGACACCTCAACCTGGCTGCTCTCATCCATCATCCTGGTCCCATCTGCAATGCTCCTCTGCTTTATTTCCATCAATTCACACGCCAGACTTCCTCCAGGAAGCGACATCTCCCCCTCTAAGGCATTCTCCCTGACTCACTTTATCCTCCATTTTGCATCTCGCCCAGTATTTTTTATATTATTTTTATTTTGTTCTTTTTGGTTTAGAATTTTGGAGCAATTCTGGTTTATATTTTTGGAGACACATTATATTGAATGCCAACTGTGTGCCAGATGCGACAATAAGCACTTTCTAATATGTCACATTGTGACCTAGATCCTGGTCATGAGATGTATGCTGCTCCTTGGTGAAGTAAAAATCCTCGTGTGTGCGTGTGTGTGTATTTCACCTCATGTTAAGGCTCCATATTGGTAGCATAGAGCTGACCATGTATTTGTGCTCAAAAAGTGCTCGCGGTAGGGATGAATAGGTAAACAGTAAGTTGACTCAGGTGTTTATTGAGCACTCTCTATGTGTTCATCACTATCCTAAAGAGTGTAAAGTATAAGTGACACAGGGATTAATATATCTATATCTTTACCTGTACCTATATATATCTATAGTCACTCATTCATTCAGCTACCATTTATTGAGAACATACTGTATGCCTAACATACTGCCAAAAAGTTCAAATATATTCAAAATGGTTACTTGTCTCTAATTTAGAGATGAGAAGATAGGCTCACAGATGCTGTGTGACTTGCCTAAGGAGGCACGGCTACTAGTGACAGTGTTGGGATTGGAACTTGAGTGTGTCAGATTCCAAAGTCTATGCTTAGAAGGAGAGCAAAAGATAGGAAGGAAAGAAGGGAGGAAAAGAGGGAGACAAGAAAACAGGGATAGAAATTCAAAATAAATAAGCGTTTAATACAGGCAATCAGTTTTGGAGGCAGAAATCTGGACAGGATGTTGGTCTCAAGAAGGCTGTTCGACAAACACACATCGCATGTGGTCATGGAGGTGCACATTTTCTTTCGTTGACTCGAGAGAGGAAACGTTCCACATGAAAGTGGCTTGTTTTAGAACATAAGGCAGACCTTAAAAAAAAAGTCTCAGGAAGAGAAATACCATGGAACATAAAATCCATGTAACCAATGGGTGGCCAACCTTTCTCGGAGGGGCTACAATCGAGGCTTCGCTGACGCAGTACAGACAGCAGAACAGCTGATACCAGCAAATGAGCTGGAAAACTTAGTCACTCGGCTCTACTGTACAAATGTATAAAGGTATCAAAGTTAACAACTTATATAATAACACAAAATAAGATAACGTCAGATGTGGGAGCTGATTTACTCCAATGTCCTCGCTTTAGGGGGCTGCTAAGATCCCTGCTACCCTGTTATATTAACACGGTTGTTCGTTTTTAACAGAACTCAGTGTTCTACACTTTCTTTCCCTGACATTCCGTTTCTCCCTGGAACAAGTGGCACCCAGTTTCCTCTTGTCTATGCAGATAGCAAAGCCATTTACGAGGCCATGCTTGGCAAATTTTTTCTGTAAAGGGCCAGATTGTAAATATTTTAGGCTTTCTGGGCCATATAGTCTCTGTTCTAACTACTCAACCCTGCCATTCTAGTGTGAAAGCAGCCACAGATAAAACATAACGAATGAATCTGTCTATGTGCCAATAAAACTTTATTCATGGGCACCGAAATTTGTATTTAATAAAATTTTCATGTGTCAATAAATAAAATTCTTTTGATTTCTAAACCCATTAAAAAATGTAAAAACTCTTAGTTTTCTGCTGTATGAAAACAGGCAGAGGGCTGAATTTGGCTTGTGAGCCCCAGCTTGCTGACCCCTGCACTTTAGCCCAGAAATCGTGCGGTGGTTAGATTCTGCCGTGTACTTGGGATAGCTTTCCACAAGGAAGTGGTTAGCCAACTCCATTAGTGCCTCTGAGCTTCAACTATTAATTGACATTATTTCTTAATTCCCAGCTATATTTTAAGGTATGAACCTAAGGAATTTTAAAGTCATTATGTGGGTGAGGGACTGTTAAAAATAAATCCTTCAGGTTTAGAAGTGGTAGAGAGGGAATAGAAGGTGTTAGCAAATCCAGGAGTTTTCAGGTAAGTGGTTCAAAAAGCATTGGGGTGGGCCACGAGTTGCCGCTAAAGGTCATCGGTACCACTTTGCATCTTCGCTTTATGTACTTTATGCCTCTCATAAAATAAAGTGAAAGCAGTTTAATTTAACTGTCTAATTAGTAATGGATTTTTCATTTTATCTTTTTGACTGTGCAATGCAAAGATGAGATCTGGGTTTGACTAGGGCCAGGAAAGGATATTATATGCTAGTAGTTTAAATTAGAGCTTGCTGACAGCAGAGTCTAGATGGAAAATGATCTGTTTCTGTTTGATTGCTAAGAATTGGTGGGTGTGGGGAGATACAGCTGTATATTTTCTCCAAATAAGAGGTTTAGGAATTGGGGTACCCTTTAAGTCTCACTTCAACCATTGTGCACTTCCTTCCTTATTTTATACGCGGTCAACAGAAAGTATAAAGCCACTGTTGTGTAGGGTTCCTGGCACTATCTAGGAATGGAGGGGGCCCAGTTGACGTGTGTCCACCAACATTTGTTCTTCTTTGTAACAGTGTTCCCTATGGGCTAAATGTGAGTGCCCTGTCTTCTGTTTCTTTTGTGTTCTCTCACATGTGAAATGGGAAAAAAAAAAACTTGCCCAACAGATCACAAGATTCAACACCTTGGGATTCATTTTCTTAATTGGTTTTACACCTCTGAGCCACAACATGAGGGGCTGGGGTAAAAGCAAAGCCTTGAGTAAAGACTCGATCTTGAAACTTGACCAAGAATTGAGAGAGCCATCACCCCAGGGAGTTCAGTAGGACTGTACAGGCATCCACATTTTAGAAAGTGAGAGACGGATGAGAGGCTATAGCACTGCGGTTGAGTCATACTTTTCCTGTAGAATCCAGAGAAGTGGGCACCTTTAAATTTGACTTTGTGATTTAATCTCTCTAAAATCATATAATCCTCTTCCCCTACTCCAAGTCATCAGCCCAAAAACAGCAACAAATATCCCCACAGACGTAATATTCAGTTGAGAACATACAGCTTTTCAAAGCTGAAAATAGGACGTTTTTTATGAACAATCCTGTCAAAACACAGAGTATGTCCCCGAACCTACTTAAAAAAAAATAGTCCTTAAAATGTCCATATTTCCATTCATGCTGTAACAAATCTGTCCATTTTGGGGGATCTCTAATTTATTTAAAAAATAAGATGCCTGCAGTTTCCTGAGCTGTATTTTGTAAGGCAGCTGTAACAGGCACATATCTTGCAACATTTTAGGAAAGGCAAAAAAAAAAATGTGTCTCCTTTGGAAAACAAGTTGTTTTTCCAATAATGTACCTTCACTTATATTTTGAAACACAATACTTTTCATTTCAAAATACAGCCCTTGCTGAGCGTATGCAGACATCCACTGGCCCACCCCTTTGGGCATCTGGGTTTGGGAGATGAGGACTCCAGCTTCCAGGTCAGAGACCTCTCGGTTCACTGTTCTGTGAGTGCCCGGCCTTCGGCCTCTGCTCCGACTCTTATGTGGGCTTCTTCAGCTCACTGGGGATTGCAGTACCAGGGTCCTGGAGCCAGTTGGCATCTCAGGTTAATTGCAGGAGTTTTCTTTCTCCCTCCACAAAGATGGACACAGAGAAATCAATTTGGTAATTACTCTGCCTCCTGGTGCTCTCCTGAATTGCTTCAGTGCTGGAATAAACTAGGCCAAAGGGTCATTTACCCAAATATGGGTGGAAAAATCATTTATGTAAACTAGGCACTAGCTCCATATGGCTGATTTTCTTCTTGGGGATGAAAGAGCTGGGAGGTGAGAGGTGGGCAGAGAGAGGGATGTGGTCCTGAAGGTGAGGAGTATGGGGGGGTGCCATGCAGAGGAAAGAGATATTTTCCCAGGTGAAATTAATTGGATGCTGTAAATGACAGGAACGCTTGAGGTAGCTTCATCCACTCTGGCTGATTCACTTGAGTTTGCATGAAGCTTTGGCTGTGTTTTTTTATCATTTACATCCACAGTACCAGGCATCCTCCTATATATAAGTCTGGTGTACAGTAGTCTCTCATTTGCTGCTGGGCTCATATGCTTCAAAAATGAAAGACTTGGGGGCTAATATCCAGAGGAGGATGTTTTCAGGGAGAGACAAAGGGAGAGGGAGGGGGAGATTGAGACATTGAAGTGGTTGCATCTTTGCATCCCCTTTGGGTTGGGGGGAATGGGCTGTGCTGCAGCCAAAAGAGAAACAAAGGATGCCCAGAGAAAGCGGATTCACTGAGAGACTAACCCTTGCTTCCTCGGGGAAGGTAAAGAACAAGCACAAAAAGAAGTGTAGGGGACCACTGGCACCTGTTATTGGTCATTAACAAACGACCATGTACTGCTAATCTGTGATCATAAAAAGGCCATCTGCTAATGCTCAAAGGTCATTAAGATGCCAGCCGTGTTTACTCTGTTCTCATTGGTTGGGCCAGTCATTTCTAAGAACAAGGAGCTTAAATGGTTATTGTGGTGGTGCCTGCTAATGCTGCCGCAGTTATGGGCCTGTCAGTGTTTCCATTATAAACTCCTCTCAGTGATTTAAAATACAGCCACAAAAGTAACAGGTTAACTGTGTATGCATGCAGGTGTACATGTATGCACATGTTCTTTTTCTGTTCACAGAGGGGAAAATTTGAAGTGCAACTGCTTGATTCTATCTATGTTCAAAGATACTTGTTAGAAAGGGAAGGTAATTTCTTCATTTTGAGTCTTTTTTATTTAACCTGACTGATGGACCTATTTTGGATAAATTTTTGCCCACAGTTCCCCAAAATTTTTTTCCTTGATAAAATAAACATCTTCCCAAAGAAGAGTCATCACCCCAACTTGACAGAAACCTTGGCTCTTCCGTTCTGTTGAGAGCAGTGGATTACGTTAGGCTGCCCACAGATTGGGAAGGTAGCTCAGTGAGGGAAACTACCCAATTCAAGCTTACTTCCCCTTTTGTTTGTTTCTCTTGTCCCCAAAAGTTATCAGATACATTACTCAATTTATTTGGTTTCTCTAACCTTTCAAATGGATTTGTACATGTAATTCTCTCTAAAGAGAAGAGTGGAAATGATTTCTTTTTTCTTTTTTTTCTTCAAGATACCAGTGAAATCACAGGAATTTGTCAGGGTGATAGGAACATGTTGAATGTTCAAAGGTATTGATAATATTATGGCAGCTAGCTAGAGCTAAGTAATCCCATTTTTATATATGTACACACGTGCAAGTGTTACACGTGTCTGTCTAGAACTGTAAGCAACTGCTCTTTCTTTCATTCTTATATATTTTCTTGTCTCCTCTTCTAGAATCTCCCTGGAAAAAGACAGATAAAAATAAAGCTCTTTGTGTAAACTCATTGACGAAAGGATTCAAAAACAAGTTATGTAATTTTAAAATTCCATCCCCAACCTGCTCCTGGTGGCTGGTAACGAAGGTGGCTCTTACCAATGGGTGGCCTGACAGACCATATGTTCTACTACCTGGCCACAGCAGGTGGGAAAGACAGAGCCCACTTCTAAAATATAAATTTTAGCAGTACTCTGTGTGTGTCTGCATGCGTATACATGCCCACGTACACACGCACGTATTTAGGGTTAAAGCAAGCGAGGATGTTCAAACCTTCAAGGTTGTGCCAGCATAGACTTGTGTGCTTAAGTGCGATTTTCAAACACCCAGGCAGATTTTTATGTCTTCTGAGATTCTTTCGTGATGGAGGCCAAGATTGTTCTCTGATTTTTCGTCCTTCTTTTCTGATAGCACCACTGTTTCTCATCATAGCCTTGCCTTTCATCTCTGCCAATTAACTAAGTAGCCAGAGCCTTGTTTTGAAAAGTTCTGAGTAGTTAGTAAGCTCTTTCTTTTCTGAGCCAAGTCAACATGTCCTCTGGAGGCCTCAGAACGAGGGGTCGGTCCAGTGCCCCCACCCCTGTCTGCCTGTTAGTTCAGGCCTGGGCTTAATCTCTCCCTTTCAGGGAGTTGCAAGGGGGGTGGGGAGTTATAGAGCAGGGGTTGGGGTGGTGACCGCAGGTGGCTGAAGAAAGGGGTCTTGTTCTCATGATGCTAAATGGCTGGTTAGCACTGCTTTTACTGTGAAATTCAGCTTCTGTCACTTCATGGTTAATTGCTTTATTATTCTCAGATCCAGATTGGACCTGATTTAGTTCCATCGGGAGCCACGACTCTTCCTGGCGTTGGGCCAGGATCCCTTCGACCCTTTGATCTGAGGTTTTATAATCATGTTACTGTTGAGATTGCAGCAGGAGGCATGCGGCTTTTGCTGCCGCTCTCTACTTAAAAGTGCATGGGTTTGCTCCGTGGGTGGATGGAGAATGACTCTGACCCGGGCGGGAGATTGAGGAAGGAGATCTTCTCCTTACCTCAGTTTCCCCTTCTTGGTCTTAGGTTTTATAGGTTTACTTTGCTATCCTCCCTCCATTCAACCCAAAATGGCAGAGGTAGCAGCCATCTGGACTTGTCCCTTAGGTGGCTTTATTTTCGGCCATCTCAAAGTTGAACCCTAGGTAAGGTTTTGCTCTTCTCTTTCACCAAAGCTTTTCTACATCAGCTGGCTGTCCTTAAAGTGAAACAAGTCAACAGGTAGTTAAAATGACCTCCTATAATTGTAAGCAGAGGCTGGCTGGCCCCCATCAATTGTTCTGGGCTCCAGACGCCAGGGCTGAAAACGTCCAGTGGCCAACAGGCTGTGCTGTTAGTGTGCCTGGTGCGGGTGAAGAGCAGGAGCAACTATGGCCTGGGATTTTAATAGGCAGAGCTGTAAAGTGTTGGCCAGGCCTGAGTCCCAGATGCACCCCAGAGCTCTTTTAAGCCCTTATTCCAATGCTCCACTTGTAACTATTTTTAACCTTATTAAAAAGGAGTGAAATGCTTCAGCTTCACAAGCGCATACTCGAATCTTGCAGTAAATTTCTTTGGTTTATAACTCCACCTTTGATTCAGAAGGCCAGCGGGCATGAGAACTTGGATGAACATAAATCTCCTCCAGCACTGCTCCAGGGAAGCACACGCCGTTCGGGATGTGCTAGAGGCTGGCCCTGGGTCTCTAGCTGGAGCAGAGGGGAAGGAGAGGCTCCCCTCTTTGGATTTTCAGGCAGCTCAATCTTCAATTCAATCTTGCAAAGACAGAATTTGTGGCATTTGTGTAATAGAAACACAGACAAAAGTCAGAAGCATGCACCCAGCCAGGTGATGTCTGATAACTTGAGCTTCACGTGACCAGTTTCTCAGCACAAGGTCAACGGGTCCGTGGAAGCCAACTGCTGGAGTGGGAGGCAGCAGTGGGGCTGGAACTACGGGACTGAGGGATTTTTGACTCTTTTATTCACTTCTCACATGACAGCTCCTCTTCTATCAGTGGCAGGGGCTAAAATCTCATTTAGAATTTCTTCTAAACTTTGCTAGTGTGTCAAGTCTTTGCTAACTTTTGAAAGAAGGACTTTTTGGGGCCTGGTGTAATCTTGGTCTGAGGTACCTACTTTCAAAACAAAAAGAGAATCTTGCCTGCCTTAGTGCTTTGGGTTCATCTACTCCTTATGTGAAGAAGGCCAAACTGGGCTAAATTTCAGAAAGTCAACAAGGAGCCCTGAGATGAGCTGACATGATAGCAGAAGTTCCTGGTTTAAAACTTTAGCAGTCATCGTGGAGTGTCTATTATGTGTACTGTGCCAGGATCGAAAGAGCATTGCACAGGACAAGTAAGACGAGATTTCTGTCCTCTAGGAGCTTGTCATCTTCTTAGAGATGCCACGCCCAGTTATGGAGCTGTGTGGGACAGTGACTGGAGAGTTAACACCACTGGAGGTCAGAGGAGAAGGTATTTGTGGTGCCAGGACAGGTCAGGAAAGGCTGATGAGAGCAGGGGCACTAGATTGTCAGCTACTGTGAAGTGTAGACTACAGTGGGCATTTGGTATTTTTGACTGTTGAGGATTATGTCTCCTCATTCACTTCGGTTTTTTTTTTAAAGATTGGCACCTGGGCTAACAACTGTAAAGACTGGCACCTGGGCTAACAACTGTTGCCAATCTTTTTTTTTTTTCCCCCTGCTTTATCTCCCCAACACCCTCCCACCCCCCATACACAGTTGTATATCTTAGTTGCAGGTCATTCTAGTTGTGGGATGTGGGACGCTGCCTCAACGTGGCCTGACGAGCAGTGCCATGTCTGTGCCCAGGATCCGAACCCTGGGCTGACGCAGCGGAGTGCGCGAACTTAACCCACTCGGCCAGGGAGCCGGCCCCTCCTCATTCACATCTGGCAATAAAATTCTTTTTACTGTGGGAAAAATCCATTCCACGTGATTGATTCAATTGGGCTGCCCCACCAAGGGCTGGGCATGTGACAGAAGCCTAGCCAATCAGAGTATCTCACTGTTTTGGCTATATTGATTGGCTCAAGAACGGTCACCTGACTCAGTCTGGCCAATCATAATCCTCCTTGAGACTTTCTTGACAGAGCTATAGGGAAGACTTGCTCTTCCCTTTGGGCTTGCCGGGCTGGAAATGTGTGAGTCAGGGGCTTCTAGCAGCTTTCCTGACACGGTGTGAAAAGTTCCAGCTTGAGCTAAACAGAGATAAGCAGAGCTAAGAGATGGAAAGAGAAACAGACATCCTTTGATGACATCATTTGAACTTACGTATCTAGCTGTGTCTGAAGCCAGTTGTTGTATAGGCTGATAATTTCTTTTATCTCTGCTAGTTTAAGTTGGGTTCTATAACTTATAACTGGAAGAATCTGACTAACATGGGATTAGGGAGTGTGATAGAAATATTTCAAGGAAGTAGGGTACTGGTTTCTATGTTATCACTGGTGTCTCATAAAGAGTATAAGTAACTTTACCCAAAACAAAACAAAACAGCAACACCAGAATCTGTCACCATGGCCAGCTCTTTTCTCAGGAGAAAAACTACATGAGAGTGCATAAAATCAAAACTAGATGAAATGTTTATTGGTACTGGGCCCAATGCATCCAATTTTATAAATTTATTTATCAGATTGAGTCCCTACTCAGACCTTCCCAAGCTTCTTCAGAAGCCTCATTATCACCATATATTCTGCCAGGAACACACTTTGAAACATGATACTTTGACCAGAACATTCAATTCAATAAATATTTATTGAGCTCTGTTACTCAGGCACTGTGCTAAGTTTGGGGGATACACTGATGGGTAAGAAAGACATGGCTCTGCCCTCCCAGGATTTATGAACTCAAAGAAATAGTGTAAATTGGCATTGTTTAATGAGAAGAGAGTTTTTCCATGGTCTCACATTTACAAGATCTCTCTCAAGATCTTGTTTATCCGCTGGGCCTCAGGACATACCTGTCTCCCAGCTTTAATATTCGAGGTCCCTAACTCCTTCTTAGGGTTTGTCTGCTGGTTTAGCTGTGCTTTATGTCCTAGTCCATTGGCCTTGTTTCATTAAGTGTTAAACTCCTTAAGGGTTTGGCCATTTCTATTATCTTGCTTTGCGAAATGCCAACTAAAGGATTATGCTCAAATCAAAAGAAAAATATTTTCTTTAAAAAAAAAGAAAGAAAATAAATATTGTGCCAGTGACAGCTGAATTGAGTATAATATCCTTGTGTTCCCTCTATAACATCCTACTGACTTTCTGTCTTGACCTGGAATGTCACTAATTGTACCATTGGTATGTGTACTTTTACGCTTCTAAGTACTGATTCTCCCAGGGTAGCAAAATAGGATAGCCCAGGGACCATAAGTAATGGAGCCTTAGATGTTTGAGTGCCTCTGCTCTCATTTGCAAGACTAGTAGAGTCAGACCTGGGTCCAAACGCTGGCTCTGTCACTTGGTGGGTGTATTTCCTAGGTCAAATTGTTTACTCACTTGAACTTCAGATTCCTCAGTGAGAAAATGAGGCTACTAGTAATATCTAGCTTGGATATGAGGATTAAATGAAATAATGCATGCAAAGTGCTTAGCAAAATGCTGTCATATAAAAAATATGCAAAGGATAATAAAATTAGTGTGTGAATGTATGATTAAAAACAGGATGTTGACCATCTCAAGGTATCTCCTCAAGATATGCATAAGCTACAAGGGAAAAAGTAGTAATTTTATACTGGAGAAACCTGAAAAACACCACTTTTATCAAGTGATTGAAGTTATCACTAATCATGATGTTTATTAGCTAATAATATCTGGGCAAATCTAAATGCTGTGCCTCCTGATATGATGCACTGAGAAGGACACAACGCCATGTTTATGCTATTCTTGCCAAAAACGCATAACCTAAATTCAATCATGAGGAAGCATTAGACAAACCCAAATTGGAGGACATTTAAAAAAATAACTGACTGGTATGCTTCACAAATATCAAGGTCACAAAAGACAGATTGAGGAACTGTCTAAATGCAATGTGTGATCCAGGATGGATACTAGACCAGAAATAAAGAGATTTTAATAGGAAAATTGGGGAAATTTGAATATGGCCTTTATATTTGATTATAATATTGTTTCAGTGCTAATTTCCTGATTTTGGTAATTGTATGATAGTTATGTAAGATGTTAATAGCTGAGGAATCTGAGTGAAAGGTATGCACAAATTCTTCATGCCAATTTTATAACATTTGGGAGTCTGAAATTATTTCAAAATGAAAAAAATGCGTATTTTAGGCATTCAACAAACCATGTTGTGACTAATCTTCCTGAATCTGGGTCAGGCATTTAGATGAGGTTGACAGCTTTTTTCTTTTCTTTCTTCCTTTCCCTTTTTTTTTTTTTGGTAAGGAAGATTGGCCCTGACCTGACATATGTTGCCAGTCTTCCTCTTTTTGCTTGAGGAAGATTGGCCCTGAGCTAACATCTATGCCAATCTTCCTCTGTTTTGTATGTGGGACACCCCCACAGCTTGGCTTGATGAGTAGCATGTAGGTCCACACCCAGGATCCAAACCCGTGAACCCTGGGCTGAAGCAGAGTGCACAAACTTAACCACTATGCCACTAGGCTGACCTCAAGGTTGACAGCTTTGAATGCTGTGTCTGTGTGTAGCTCTGCTGAGAGGTCCAGAAGCTCTGTGAAGGTGTTATACCTCTGCAAGGACATTCCTGGGCTGGTCTCTATCTGGTCCTCTCCCTATGGTATGTCCTCTATCTCCACAGCTCCTTTGAGAAAGAAGTTTGAGACAAGTAGGAAGTTACTCTCTGAAAGTTTTTAGAAATTGGACTCCTTTTGGGTCAGTGAGATTGTCCATTTGACAAAGATTCACCTGGAGCTCTCTTTGTCGTTCAGCCATTAATTTTGCTCTGGCATCTACCATCATTCTTTCTCTTGGTGGGCCTTGCTTTTCAATCATTGGGAACAGGAAATATAATGATGGACTTATACAAAAGAGTTACGTGTCCAAATCTGACATCCACATTATCAATACAGTATGTGCAGTAAAAGGAAACTTACAAAAGTTGACTGAAGCTACCAAAGGGGCATAATATGAGGACATATAGAGACACGGTTCCAGAAAAAACAAACCAGGGAGAGGATATGATCTATAAAATGCATAAGATCATGGAAAGTAAGTGTTTTCTTCACCATCCATGACAGAAAGATGGGCTGCATGTTGACATGTAAAAGAACTAGTTCTCAGAAAATAAGAGGAAAAATGATTTGACAAAGTAAACAAAACATATATGAGTCTTATTATCAAGTAATAAGTCCAACAATGATGAGATTGAAGCAGAGTTTGAATTAACTTGCAGGTAGGTGATCGACATAAAAGACAAGTAAGTGGAGCTATGGAGAGTGGAGTTGCCAGCAAGGATCATGGGCATGTGCTTCACCTGACCATCCTTTGATGTCCTTGCTAGAAGTGCATCCCAGACTCTAATTTCCTGTTCTTCATTTTGCTCATTCACTCGTAGCCCCTCGAACATGGGCCGCTCTGTAAGTGTGACTCGATGGTGATGATCTCATAAGGAAGGTTGTGAGGTTAACAAATACAGTTTGTAATGTGCACTGAAAATACTAAGTACCATAAAAATGCTAATGAACAGGAATGTATGTCCACTCATTAGCAGGTGGGCGCAACAGGCCAAGGATAAGAGAAAAAGAGACTGCCTTCCAACGCGTGAAGTGCTATCCCATTCATCTGGCCTCACACGTGCCATCATGGGAGGCTCTGGCTCAGCCCTCGTTATTCACCCAAACAGCTTCCTTTCCCTCTCTGTCTGGGTCTGCAAGCTGCTTTCTGAGCAAAGAAAGATTCCCTGAAACCTTTTGGTGCCATCAACAAAAAAAGCAGCAACAAAAGTTTGGCTTGAAAAATTCAGTCAAGCAATGAAGAACTACAGTGGAAATCTATCGTTATGGATGCTTTGGAGAGAGAGAGAAAAAAGACCTGGCCTTTGTTTTGCATTTTGGTAAGAAATGATGTATAGCTACATAGTAAAAACAGTTTTATTAAAAAGATCTTCCCGGCTTGAATTCAAAATACGAATTGTACCCTCTTATCATCCAGTCACTTTAGAATGAAAGTTAAAAATGCTGATACTGTGGAACTAGCCCTTGGTATTATATCTCATAGCTGATATATTTGTCTAATACTTTGGTTTTTGAAGGCCCATTACTCAGGACCAGTGCGCAGGGCTGTTCATTTTAATCCTTTGTGGTTACTGAAAAGAAGAATGCTAGAAGAACGTGTAGATAAGATTACATTGCCTGCTCCTGGGTGTGGGTGGGTAGTGGGGCATAAACCAGATAGCGAAACAAATAGAGTTTTCATCACCCTGAGAAAAGGGTTCTGACCTCGGGTTTGTGGGCTTTTGTTTAGGGCTAAAAAGTAGGGTTCTGTGTTGGTCAGAGCAAGTCCTTCCTCTTATGGAGTGAAAAATTTTAACAGCCTGACAAGGGTCCAGATATACATAACTGAGGGTTCAGGGACTTCAGCTGCCTTAGTTTAGCAACAGGACAGATGAAGAATTTCATTATGTTTATTCTTCCTAATGAAAGGAAACTCTTTTTCTATTGGAGCGACATATTGAGGACCAGCCAGGGGGGCTGGGCCTCCTGTGCTGTCCTGTGCTATGAAAAATAAGGGGAATAGAGCGTTCTTACTCGGTGCTTCCTTCTGGGCTCCATGAATGGTTCAAAGGGAGGGTGGCTAAGCGACCCAGATTAAGCTATTTAACAGAGCTAATACTTGTTTGGTTTACACAAAGCTGTCCAGCAATTATATAGATGCTTGACAGTGTTATCATCATTATTTATTTTGCTATAAGCTAGATTTATAGCATTTGTAATACTAAGCATAAGAAACATTAATAGCTTTACTAATTATATCACTACTTTACAGATATAAATAGCGATAAAAATGCCAAGTAAAGTGAACTAGTAAAACATTTTTAAGAGAATTTTAAAATCAGTTGCTGATTGACGATGCCTTTGGTGAGTCTTGGGGTTTGAATGGAGAAGAGAGCCTTCTTTGGCTCTCTTCTTTGGCTTAAAGCAAGATTTAAGTCTTGCTGTCCTGCCTGTTCATAATGAATGGAAAGTAATTCTGCCTTAACCAGACCATCATCAACTGAACCCTGTGTTTAATATGGGGCCAAGAAAATCTATTGTGTTTTGGATCAGAGCAAAATGAAAATCTAAGTGTGGAGAAGGAGAGAGGGAGCAGGAGAGAGCTGAGAGAGAGAGAGAGAGACAGACAGAGGAGAAACAAATGCTCATAAATGAAGTACGGAAATCAAGGGAACAGAGTAACTAACGTTATGCATCTCTCCATTCTGGTTGTTGATCTTGCTCTGTGTTCTCCAGAAAACACCTTGTTAGAAATGAGGATTTTGAATGAAGAAAAAGAGTTAATAAATCCACTGCCTTTGCCATGACTGCTAAAGGAAATCCATGAGCGGTTTAAGTGCTGGACAAGTAAAAAGACCAAAATGGGGATAGAGGACATGGTGGATAGGATGGGTTGACAGCATGTCTGGTCTGTGAGCTGAAGCAGTGGGCAGCATCTTTTGATGGGTTACAACTTTTAGGATTCCTGGGGTCCTGTCTGTTGACCTATATAGCAGGTCAGCTTCAAGAACAGCTATTTACTCTAGAGCAGAGGGCTTTTGTACATAAAATTTTGTTGGAACACAGCTAAACCCACCATTTAAGTGTTGTCTATGGCTGCTGTTGTGCCGTAACTCAGAGTTGAGTATTCACAACAGAGACCTCATGGCCCAAAAAGCTGAAAATACTTTCTATCTGACCATTTATTTTTTCAAAAAAGATTGCTCTAACGTGTCCATTTTTCTAATTATTTTTTATTGGGATTTAATATATGCCTACCTCAAAATTTTTCGCTGCCTGCTCCAATGCTATCTGAGCATCAGGAAACTGCGATGAGGGGTGGGTGTGTGAAAGAAGGCCATTCTGTTTGTGCAAAACAAGAAGTGTGACCCTTTGAGAAAAAGCCTTTCGGTTGCATTACGTAATTCTGATTTTTAAATGTCTAATCTTAAAGCTATAACTCAGGGATAAGAGTGTGAGTATTTTTATTTGTGGTTTGTGGTGGGTATTATTGCATTTCTCTGTCTTCTCCGAGCTAGCTGAGAGGTTCATGGTAGGGAATAACTCACCTAAGCCAACTTGAATGAATTCTCCACCACTACCTCCCCAAAGAAAATTCCTAACATGGAAAATTCATTTCAGCAGGAGAGGTCTCTATTTTTGAAATGCTTAGACCTGATTTAGAGGCTAGATATAAATAAAAAGGAGGGAGCTGTTTACTCACTAAACTTATAATAAAATATTTGAGAGCTTGTACATATTAGATGCAATCTAATAATATTGCAAAGTAGACATTGTATTTCTGTTGCTTTCATTTCTCTCTTAGCAATTCTTGGGTTTTCCATCACACCTGATCTCGTTGTTGCCTCTGTGGAACTCTACACCCTGTAAAGTCTAGGTGAAATTCTACCACTTTCATGACTATTCCTCAACCAGCTCAACTTAAGATAGTGGAAAACTCACAGGCTTTGCAATCAGATAGATCTGAGTTCACATCCTGGCTCATCCATGGATGAGGGGCCATGAACAAGTTACTCATCTCCTCTGAGGTTCCAGTCCCACATTTATAAATGGGTAACAAACTCAGGTCTCAGACTTGTTCTGAAGATTGAATGACACGATGTATGTAAAGGCTTGGCAGACAATAAGCTTTCAGTGAACGATGATGTGTTATTTTCTTTGGTGGAAGGCTTCTGGTTTGAATGACATCAGTTGCCTGCACTAATTAAGTGTACTCCCCGTATACCATCCTACATTTTTAGTTTATTTTTTTGTGCACATATTTCCCCTACCTAATTGAATTTTGAGCTTTTAAGAGTAGGCACCACATTTGTGTATCTGTTCCAGTGTATCGCAAAAAGTAAGCACTTAATAAGTATCTGGATTGATTCTGGATCTTTGATATGTTGATGACTGTGGAGGGCAACTAGAGCAGAGACTGTGAGTACAGTCATCCTTCAGTATCCAAGGGAGAGTCGTTCCAGGATCCCCACAGATACCAAAATCCACGGGTGCTCAAGGATCTTACGTAAAATGGCATAGTATTTGCATATCACCTACACACATCCTCCCATATACTTTAAATCATCTCTAGATTACTTATAATGGCTAATACAATGTACATGCTATGTAAATAGTTGTTATACTGTACTGTATAAGGAATAATGACAATTAAAAAAAGTCTGTACATGTTCAGTACAGATGCAACCATCCTAGGCCTTTTGATCAGTGGTTGGTTGAATCTGAGGATGTGGAACCCGAGGACACAGAGGGCCGACTGTATTTTGCAACTGCACTAGATTGTCTCAGAGACTGCCTTGGTGGGGGAGGGGAGAGCCCTGCCTTGCCCAGGTGTGATGAAATACCCAGGTGTCTACATTTCCAAAATGGGAGAGATATATTGAGTAGAGATAGTTTTGAAATGTATGGTCCTGTTCACCAGGGCTGGAATCTCTGATCTTTTCTCTGCCCCCAGCTCCATGAAAGCACTGCTTTCCCATACAACACTGAGATTAGACTGTCAGTGCACATAGCTTACTTACCAAATTAATTATTCCTTCAGTAGGAAAGATCGCACTAAAATTAATTAAAAAAAATCTGTCATCTTTAGATTCTCTCTCTCGTGTGAAAATGTATCAATATTGCAGTAGGCATTTTTTAGATATAATTTACATATAATAAAACTCATCCTTTTTAGGTGTACAGTTCTGTGAATTTTGACAAACTTATGCAATGTGTAACCTTCACCACATTAAGATGAGAATATTTACATGGTCCCAAAAAGTTTTATTGTGCCCCTTTGTAGCTAATTTTTCTATCCCCATCCCCAGCCCCTGGAAGTCTCTGGTCTGATTACTGACACAATAATTTTGCCCTTTTGAGAATGCCGTATATAGAGAATCATACAATAGGTATCTTTCAAATCTGGCTTCTTTCACCTAGCAAAATACTTTTGAGTTTCATCCATATTGTTTCTTGTAATAGTAGTAATTTTTTTTTATTGTTGAGTATTCCATTGTATGACTGTATCATGGTTTATTTATCCATTCACCAGTTAATGTACATTTGGGTGGCTTTCAACTTTTAGTGATTTTAAATGGAAGTGCTCTAAATATTTATGCAAAGGTTTATGTGTGTTCATGTATGAAGGCATGGATGTGGGATTCCCTTGGATGAGGTGTTGCTGGGTTATACTGTAAGTGTATATTTAACTTTATAAGAAACTGTCAAATTATATTCCAGAGTGATTTTACCATTTTGCATCCCTACCAGAAATGTATGAAAGTTCCAATGGCTTCATCTTTGTCAGCAGTTTGTCTTGTCAAATTTTTTTTTTTAATTTGAGCAATTCTAATATATGTGTAGTGGTATCTTATAGCTTTAGTTTGCATTTCCCTAATGACTAATGATGTTGGGCAACCTTTCGTGTTTCTTTTCCATCCATATATCTTCTTTGGTGAAGTGTCCGTTCAAATCTTTTGCCTATTCTTTTCTTTTCTTGGAAGAGAGAGTGTTTGCAGTAGGTGTTTTTAATTGTACCATATTTTTGCTAGTCAACACCGACCATTTCATGACATGAAATTACGGTCAGTCAACCAGTCCCCCATCACCTCAGATTATCCCTTTCAGTACCTCATATATGTAAACTTTTTGGAAGCATCTTACCTGAAAGTCCGGAGTGAGTAAATTACCAAGGTTTCTTTCAGCTTCGTGGTAAGACGCCCTGCACCTGTTCTCTCACCTCATCCTTGTTCCATTTCTTGCTGATGGTGGCAAATGACAAATATACTTTTGCCTCAGGACCTTTGATTTATGGCTCATTTTACCTGGAAAATTCTTTCCACAAAAAGTTGCATGGCTTTTGCATGACTCTTTCCTTCACTTTGTTCAGGTCTCTAGTCAAATGTCACCTTATTGGGTAGGCCTTCCCTGACCAGCCTGTGCAAAATACATCCACTTCCTTCACATCCTCCTGCCTTATACTTCTTTGTAGCATTTGTCACTACCTGGTATGCTATATTTTATTCATTTATTTGTTTACTGTCTCTCTCCTCCCACTGAAATGTAACTTCTATGAAAGCAGGAAAGTGACCTGTTTTATTTCTCTGCTAGAGTCCACAGCCTGGAGAGGTGCTGAGGATATAGCAGGCATTTGATAAATTGTGGGTGGAATAAATAAGTCTTAAGGAGAAAGGTGAGAGAAATAATAATTAGCTGAGTTTTTAGACAGGCCTGCACATTATACCAGACCAGGCCTGCTCCCGGCGCTTAAAAGCGTTTAAGTTGTTTCATATTTGACCCATGTGAACTCCTAAACTGAGCTTCCTTGCCATAACCTGTGTAAGATTTCCAAATGGTTGCAATGGTTCTTTAAAAAACAGCCCCAAGATGGCAGCAAACAGAGGTGGCCTTTGTTTGAGACCCACCACCTGATTTCTCTTTGTCTCTGGCTGGTTTATTGATGCTACAAAGCAAAACGAGCTTGAGAAGTCTGAGGATTCTCTCTCAGGTACACTTTGTGAGTGGGCTCAGATTCTTCCATGTTGGATTGTTCCAGGGATTTTTTTTCTTGCCCATGCTTTCTCATGTTGCACACAGAGATAGGACATTTAATTGCTTGCTTTTCCCTGGGGTTTCTCTGAGTTGACTGGAGGAGTCATGGGGAAAAGTGGTTCCTCATCATGCAATGGGTGGGCTGTCCTCAAGTAAAAGGTCTCCAGGGTTAGGAACTTTAAGAAGCTATTCTTCTTTCATGGGGTTTTGATCATAATGGAGTCAAGCGTGGGTTGTCCAGGCTTTTCCACACTTCTGTGTTCCTGCTCATAAATAGTTTTCGTACCTGGTTCAAATCTGGAGACCTTCCTGAAAGTGGCTATGGTGGAGCCCACTCTGGATTGGCCCTAACTAGGGGGAATAGAAATGTTCCTAGGAAAAATAATAAACAACCCAACCCATCAAATGAATGACAACAACAAAAATCCACCAAACATTCAGCAATCAATTGTTGCTTTTGAAATCAAGAATATTTGATGGTTCCCCCCAAAAAAGAAAAAAAAAATTCTAGAAAAGTACTGTTTCTCTTATTTACTTGATGTAGATATTCAGATATTCCAACACATTTTCAGCTCAAAAATTCTTGGAAGAAAATGACAATATAACCTACATTAATAAAACACAAAACAGTATTTGGGCCTTTTTATTGTCAAGACTTCACAAATAGGAGAAGGTGTTGTAAAGAGCAAAGGACACCATCTGTAGCATCTCCTTGGGCTGAGTTCCTTTATAAAGCGTAACATCGCAGATTCTGGTTTTCAGAAATCTTCTAAGCTGAGCATGTTTCAGAACTGATCTTTGCCTTCTCAGTGATCTTAAGCAAAATTATGAAAATCTTCCCAAATCCTGATTTTATAACACCAAGAAATACTGACAGTGATGCTTCAGGAGGTTAATGATGGTCTAATTATCTTGCACCAATAAGGAAAAAGAGTCAGCCTTTTGGCAAGATTGTGTCAGAACTAGTCAGATAATATAGATATTTCTACCTCCACGCATTTTCTAAAGGGGGATGTTGCTGCTTTAATTAAATGTTATATGAATACATTTCAAATAGATCCAAACACAGGGCAAACTCTGTTTCAGAACTGCTGTTCCTACATTTAAAATGTATTTGAGATATAATTAAAAAAAAGATAATTGGAAAGAAAAACTAAAATAACTCGAAACAAGCAGAATATAGTAGCTCGTCATTACACTAATATATCAAACAATGTGATCTTAGCTTAATTATCCCCTTTGAGAGTTGAGAAAACTAAGCACAACCTTCAATTTACAGCTGTTTGGTGCCGGGAACCTGAATTATTATTGAAGAAGAAGGGGGGAAAAAGTTTATTTATTGTGACCTCCACTCAGTTTTTATTCATCGTGGAAAATCTGTATATTCACAAATGAGGGCTATTCATCCTTAGACCGCAGCATTCTTCAGCTGTCCGGGCCTACATGAACTGCACTTCTCCAGCTTTTGTGTTCATCTCGAAGGCTCTTCATCCAGATTGTTCATCATCTTGATGGTCGAGCTTTATCTTGCTTTTGTGCAGCTGCATTCCGTTTATCCAAAGTGCTGAGGGAGATGAGGGAGCGGGAGAGAGAGAAAAGAGCGAGCGAGCGAGCAGGAGAGAGTGCGAGAAGAGAAAGGAGAAAAAGCAATGGCCGGTACACATATGAGGATAATTTGTAGTTTCTCAATAATAATATAAAAAAAAAGGAGGACAGGCTAATTACTGGCTTAACTAGGGCAGCCTGTGGATCTTCATGTCAAAAGGACTGCCGTAATTATTTGCCATCAAAGCACATTCATATTGTGGCACAAAAGAAGGGCCTTTTGCAAATGGATCTTGCTAATAAACAGGGCTGAGAGAAGCATTATGTGTCTCCCTGGTTGCAGGCACATTAACACAGTGACATGGAGCATAACTCGGGGCCTGAGGAAAAAAACACCAGAATGATAATTATCCTCCTCCCCTCCCCAGCCTCCCTCGCCTTTCCCTTTGTGTTGGACGAGGAAGCTGAACATGACCTATTGAAGGACCCAAGGCAAGCTATTAGTGACCCCTGAGCCCTGACAAGGTGCCTCTGTTCTTTTAAAAGCCTGCCTCTTCATGTCAAGGGGGTCACGTGGACTGGCGGCTCAGCTTGAAATGGTCCAGCAAACACTTCAACCTTAAAGACACCTGGAAGGTCATGACCAATTGAATGCAGATGAAGACAGAGGAGACAAGGCTTTGTTGAATCCTAGTACTGAAGTTTCTACTCTCTCTTTCCTTCATCTTGGTCCACACTTGCTCACATGCACATATTTAAGTGCTCAAAACTAAATTCAGGGGGAACAAATTTTTCTCTCTTTTTCTGTTAGTAAATGAAGAGAATCGTGGTGGGGAAAAAGGTGGATACAAATACAGCCCCTTGGATTAACCCTTCTTCTAGCAGATGTAAACACACTGATTTCCCGCAGGTAGGGGTCACCGGCAGGGCCAGGAGCAGCCCTTCTTGCTTCTCGCTTGGCAGGTGATGAGAAGCTCATCAGCCACAAAAAATCACCTGTGAGCTGGGCTGCCCAACACTGGCGATTGCTGGAGCTGCGCATCATCTCTGAAGGCACCAGGCTTGTTCTGGCTTCGCACAGAGCAGTTGATATTTAAGAAGAGGGCCGGTAATCAGCTTGGAAAATGTACCCGAGACCACTAAGACTGGGTCTTTTCCCCTTCTTTCCTCTTCCCTTTCCATCTTGTTCTGTTTCTGTGAGAGGTGTCTTCTCACACAGAGGGGACATCCCAGAACCCAGAATATGGGGAGGGTATCTATTTTACATGCACCAGAAGCAAACCCAATCCTTTTTACACTTATTTTACCAGCAGAGAGATTGAGGGTGACAATATGCATGGCAAAATGATTCTTGCTTCACATGTGCTGGCTTCCCTGAATATTTAAATATTTAATTATTTCAAAGGTTAGAGGTTGATAAACTTCAAGTTAAAATATTACAAGCCATTTCTAATGGAAGATCTACCAGGAATGACTTCAAAACATTGAAAGATGTGTATCTGTGAGAAAATACGATTAAAGGTTTTTAGGATCTGACTTAAACTGTTCAAGAGTGTGCCCTCTATCTGAAGCAGGTTGCGCCTAGGAAATAATAGTCTTAGGTTGTAAATCTCCCAATAATCAATCAATCAATCTCTTTCTTTCTTCTTTCCTTCCTTTCTTCCTTCCTGCTTTCCCTCCTTCCTTCCTTCCTACCTTCCTTCCTTCCTTCTTTCCTTCTGCCTCTCCCCCCACTTTCTTTCCAAATAATCTTCACATAAAGGAATTGTGGTATTGACATACTAATTATATACATAAATTTTTCGAAACTGTTAAGAGTAGTAAATCAAAAAGAAGGAAAAAAGAAAAAAGAGCTGAAACTGCCACACTATTCCTTATTTTATCTGTCTAGCCTGGACCTCTTTCTCTGGAACTTTAAAAAACTCTTATATCCAACGGCCCACAAGACCTCTACACTTGGATATCTAATAGACATCTCAAATTCAATGTATCCAGAATGGACTCCCAACCCCCAAAATTGCTCTATTCAGGTTTTCCAGTCTCAGCGGATGGCAACTGCAACTTCCCAATGCTTAGGTCAGAAGCCTTTAATCATTTTTGTCGCCTCTCTTTCTCTTACTTACCACATCCAAACTGCCAGAAAATACTGTTGACTCTACCTTCAGAATACACTCAGAATCTAACCACAGCTCCATCACCCCCATTGATACCTGGGTCAGAGCCACCATAGCGTCTTGCCTCCGTTATTCCAGTAGCATCGTAACAGGGCTCCTGCCCGCTTTGATCTGCTCCTAAATTGGCAGCCAAATTGGTCCTTCTAAACTGTCGGTGAGTCATGTTGAAAGTGTTACAAAGGCCCACGAGGTTCTGACTTTATCTCCTACGTTTCCTTCTCTTGATCATTCTGCTTCAACCAAAGTGCCCCCTCATTTTTCCCTAAACCACATAGAAAGAGTGCTCCCATCTTAGTGCCCTCAACTCTCTTACCTCCAAGCCATTTTTCAGAACTGACTTTCCCAATGAAAACTACCTTAAATGTCTTATTTACACCTGCAACTGCCCACCACCCCCAGCACATTGGATTCCCTTGCCCCCGGTATATTTGTCATTTTTCCAATAACACTTGTTGAACATACTGTGTAATTTATGTTTTATTTATTCAGTTATTATTTTTGCTGTTACTTTTTGTCTCATGAGCTTTAAGAGGGTAGGGTCCTTTGTTTTTGCTTTGTTTTACACTGGTGTACCCCCAAGTACCTAGAAAAGTGTCTAGAATATAGTGAATGCTCAATAAACATTTGTGGCATGAATATGGAATAAATGAATTTTAAAGTTTAGGAAAATGCAGATCTAGTGTAACGATTTAAAACAAAATAAAAAACACCAGAAATGTTCAGAAGGAAGAACAAAGTCTGCCATGATAAAACAGATCTAGAACAGAATACAGGTCACTAGATGACTCCATACTCAGACCCGCCAGCCTTTACTTTATTCCAAGCATGTTATTTATATTTATATCTCACCCTTCCCCTCCCCACCAGCAGAAAAAAAAACCAGTAAACTAGCAAGAGGTATTTTTGTTTGTTTTGTTTTTTCCTGCATACCCACAGATATTTGGGTATTTTTTGTGGTTTTTTTGGCCAATGGCTTTCGCCCACTGCCTGTGCTGTCTAGATCAATTATTGTGGAATCCCAACAACCAAGGAAGCTGCTTTAGAAGCTCCTGCTTACCCCCCAACACTCAAAACACTGAGCATTAGAGCTAGAAAGATAGAAAAGAATGGATCAGCTTCAGATCTGTCCACCTTGCACACTTTAACCCAGAGCCATAGTGGTGTCTATTTCACCCCATAGCTTTTTAGTGGGCAGATCTTTCAAAGTGACAGAGCAAGGCAGTGGTGGTTCAGCTGCGAACTCGTCAGTCCCAGGCCTTGCTCAAGTCAGTAAACTGTCTCTGTCTCTATCCCTCTCGATTGCTGTCTCTGTGTCTATCTGTCTATATCTGTATCTTAATCAAATTGGAAAAGGATTTGAGAGGAAGCATTCGAATAAAGATAACTATATTTAATCAGAATAAATCAGTTTGTTACTCACCACAAGGTGCTTCTAGGACAAAGAGGAAGGCAGGGAAAGGGGAAACAGAATTAGATCAGGATGCCATTTTGGGCATCTACTCTTACTCTGGGCTTGGGTTGAATCCCCGTGAGACCAGTGGTCCTGGAAGTGTGGCTTGAATTTCCCTGGTTCCTAAATCAAGAGGGCTGTTTCTTTCAAGCCTCTGCAATTCCTCTCAGCCTTCAGCACTATAGGAGTGGAGCAGGTTGAGAATTGCGTGTTTATCTCAGAAAGCCCAGGGTCGTGTCTGCCCCGGAACACAGAGGCAACACAAGCCCCAGGATGTGACTACCAGCCCAAGACCTGGAGTCACCACCGTATGCAAACCTCTGTGTGGCACAGAGAAGGCCCATGGGAAAGCTGAAATTCTTACTTTTACTTTAAAAAGTAGAGAAAGAAGCCTGATTGTGTCTCATGGTTTCCTCCTTCCAAGGTGTGGAAAAATCCACACCAAGCAGCCCTCCAGTTCTCAGTGTACACAGACAGGGTGTCCCACAAATTTAAGTCCTTTCTGATACTACCTACCTGGAGATAGCATCAGTTCCCATGGGTTAAGGGCTCGGTCCCACGACTGCCCCCACTTCAGACACCAATTGCAAGTCCAGGTTGTTACCTGTGCTTCTGACCAACTGGCTATAAATCAATTTCCCACAACCCCCTCCTCAAGGGAGTGGCTCATAGAACTCAGAGAAACATTTACTTACATTTACAAGTTTATTATAAAGAATATTATAAAAGATATAGAAGAATAGCCAGTTGAAGAGATACATAGGGTGAGGTCCAGAAGGGTCCCCAGTGCAGGAGCTTCTGTCCCCGTGGACCTGGAGTATGTCACCTTCCTGGCATGTGGATGCTTTCACCAACCTGGAAGCTCATCAGATCTTATTGTTTGAGAGTTTTTATAGACCTTTAATTTCCAGCCCGCCCCCTTCCTCCTCCCAGAGGTCTGTGGGGCTGAAAGTTACAACCCTATAATCACTTGGTCGCTGGGGACCAGCCCCATCCTGAGGTTATCTAGAGACCCCCACCCCAAGTCACCTCGTTAGCATAAACTCAGGTGTGCTCAAAAGGGGTTCCTACCACTCAGGAAAGGAGTTTAGAGCTCTGTGCCAGGAATCAGGGACAAAGATCAAATATATTTCTTATTATAACACAGCCCTCTACTGTGTGACTGCGGCCCTTGGTCAGCAACCTGGAGGACATTAGCAAATTTGTGAATCAGCTTACTATTCACTTTACTCTCGTGAAGGAGAACCATTTGTTAGCTTAAGTAAAACCTGGATTAATTGCAACTGTCTGTTTGTGAAAATATTGACTAAGGAGGCCTTTAGTATACATTTAAGAAAGGTGAAAATCTCACAGACTCATGAAATTCAAGCCCTTTTTTTACTCATCAGTAGTAGCTGGGGTAGTAATAAAAGCAGACACTTTGGTTCAACTGAATGATGATACAGGAAGAAAATAATTAGGGTTTCAAAGGAATGATTTTGCCAAATTTTTTTCCTGAGGTATCTCTGAACAAATGGTATGTGTGGAAGGGTGGACAAGCGAGACTAGAAAAGGCCTCTAAAGGTGACTCTCCTGTAAAGTTCTTCTTTCAGTTTTTTCCCCCTTTTGTGTGACTTTGGAAGAAACTGCCCTAGAAAGCCTTTTGAGAACAGTTTTGGGAAGATCTAAAAATCCTTACTTTCTGTGGGTTAATGTAGTAAGGAATTGTGTTGGTGGCATGTTGTGACATATGTTTAATGCTGATCCTGAATTTCCTAAAGTTTGAATTTGCTTTCGGTCCCCTGTTCAGGTTTTCAGCTCCTGAATGTATTACTCTTCAAAATCATTTACTGGGGCTTAAAATCCTGTATGTGATGACAATTATTGACTTAGAAAACATGCCTTGGTTAAAGTGCTTATTGATATTAGCACATGCAGAAGAATCTTTGTTGAAGAAACAATACTATCTCTTCTTTAAAGATCTGAAAGTAGAAGCAATCAGGGCCCCCACTGTGGGCCTAAGCATCTTGAGCGGGGTGAACAATCTGCCCAGGCTATGTTTTCAGGGACCCTCCTGCAAATAAAGGAGAACTTCCTTTCCCTTCTATAGCCTAGTTATTACAACCAAGCGGAATCTGTCACATAATTCTTTCCATAAGGAGAGGCCTCCTTCTGTGTCTGAACCCTTTATGCCCTCCTGTCCCCGAGCACGCCTTTCCAGAGAGCAGCATGCGTAAAGTCAGTGGAATGGGCGCCACAGTCCTAAACCCCTACAAAAGACAGAAAAAATAGAGTCCCAATGTGCAGTGTGCAGATCAAAACAGAGGCAAATAGAACAGTGACATTTAGAAGGCTTATATAGATCTGGCTACTTCTTCGCACCATCAAGCAATATGGATGTATTTATTCTTCAATGAAAGCTGACCACCCACAGAATATGAGAGAGAAATCCTGATATTTAGCTCAATTTTTCAGGGTAAAATTTTTTGTTATTGTTACAGTAGTAGATAAAATTACTTAGTATTTACTTTTTTCCTAGAGGGGAACATATGCATGCTTGTGTCCTCTATACCCATGTTGAAGCCTAAATACACACGTATACACACACACACATACACATGCATGCATGTGCATATATCAGAAAAATATGTGTATATATACAGAACAGTGTATATGTATACATGTTGTGTATATTTTACATACATTTATATGTTATATATATATACATATATTTAAAATACGAAAAAAATTTTAGGCCTTCCAACAAGGCCCACAGCATGCTTATGACTTGCAGTGTCTTTTATGCCTCTAGTGTGATATAATGCATTTTTCCTTAAAATAAAGACTTATATTGCAAGTAATATATGTCCACTGTAGAACATCTGGGAGGACAGGAAAGTATAAAGAAGAAAATAAAAATCACACAAAAATCACATAATACCAGAATATAAAGCAAACCACTATTACTTTGTTATTGTTTTTATGTAGGCTACTTTTTAATTTTGGTTGTCCCCAAGCTATTATCTTCTAAGAGGAAGGTGGTATATCTTTATGTGAAACAAACAACTTATAGCATAATTGGTCCATTTATTTTTGCATTTTAAGACAATGCAAATTTTTTTTGTTCAACATATCTCCTACTCTGAAGCACATGCCCATTCTTCATCCACCATCCATCCACCAGCCAGTATCCATCCATCCATCCATCCATCTATCTTTCCCATGGGTCCTTACAGATCTTCAAGTAATGTCTCCAGGTTCCTTTAGGATTTTGTTCCATACAGGTCTCCCTTTCTAAGGAGTCTCCTGCATTATCTGAGGTCTACGCAAGCTCCATTTTGATGATGTACTAATGTGCTAGTGATATATGCTTCCTTGGTGTTCTTTTCGCCCACTATCTCTCACCTCTAGTTCTTTAGCACTCATCTAAGTGACCTGGATTATGTTGTCAGTAGTCAACCCCTTTAACCTGTTTCTCTGAGCTTCTCCTTTCTAGGTACTGTCTATAGTTCATCCCTCCCATGCCTTCATCACAGTTCACCTCTGTCAAGATCTTTTCATCTTCGTGCTCATCCTTAACCTCGCTTTTATAATCACTTCCTCCCATCTGACCTGGGCACAACAGCCAATCATTTCAACTACATTCTATCTCACATCTTCAGCTTGTTGTAGATTTTGTCCTCCTCTGAGTCCAGGTCAACCCAAATATTTTTCTCTCTTTTCTTGCTGGTGCTGAAGGAAATCTTGCGATTTCATTGATTGATAGAAATTTATGATTTCCAACCTCAACCAAACTTTTAAAGAGGCTGAAAATAATTATTAATGGCAAGTTAGCCCCTTTCCATTCCTTTCTGATATTTTATCACTTGTTTAAACTACCAATTCTGTCCTTAACTCCCTTTCTTTTAGTGGGCAACCTGCCTGCTACTTTCATAAAGAAAAGCAAGGTCATGGGGAATGGTCTAGTATGCTGGAAAAATGATGGACTCCGGACTCTGAGAATTCTGGCTACACCATTTGCCATCTGTGTGACCTTGGCCAGTTGACTTAGTCCTTCTAAACTTTCATTTCCTTATTTTGAAAACCTTGCTTACTTCATAGGATTTGTCAGGAAAGTTCAATGAGGTGATGTGTTTAAAGAGCTCAGAACACAGTAGATCCTCAGTTGTAGCTATTATTACTTTTATTAGGTAGCAGTGCTCCCAACTTCCTTTTCCACTTAGTCCTGAGTTTATTTATATCTTTGTCCTTTCTTATTCCTTCCCTATTGGTTTGGAAGAAAATACAGCAACTCCTTTCAAGACTAATTCCTGGAGACTGCATTCTGCATTCCGGACCATTTCTCCAAATATTCTTGCTCTTTCTTGCATCCTCAGTTTGTGTGGCCTCATCTTCCTCATGTGAACACCCAATGTCTCTCAATTCCTTCCTTCTCAATGATGCTTTTTAAAAATAAATCTATGCCTTACTCACAAATGTACTTTTTTCACTCTCTAGTCGTCTGCGCCACGGTGTTTTCTTGATCCTTTACTGAAACTGCTTGTAAAAGTTCCCAATGACTCCTGATTGGCAACTTCAGTTGGAGGTGAACCTCAGTTTTCAGCCCAGCTCCAAGATTGCATCCTGAGGAAGCACGAGAACAACACTGCCCTTAAGGCTTCCATTAGACTTTGTTTCTACTCATACTGTGGCACTGTAGCATTGTGTTGTTATGGGGTTCTCTCTGTCTCACTTGTTAGATGAAGAATGTCTTGAAGAGAGGACTGGACTTTCTTCCTAAAGGCCAAACTGAAGGATAAACACACACACACACCCACACACAAAACCTTGTTGACTCCAAAGATTGTTGACTCAAGGAGGAAACTTGACATAAAAAGATTGCCTTTATACATACTCTGTGGTTCCTAAATGCTAAGAATGGGCATCTTTTCATGTTTAGTGAGCGTTGCTAAGACATTTCTGACTTTACCATCAGTCAGTCACCAAATAGTTATTTATTGACAATGCTAGGTACTGTCAGGAATAATAGAAAATCGGTTATGATAAGACCTAAGATGGACACAGTCTCTGCCATTTGGGGCTCGTTGAAGATTCAAGGGTTTGAATTCTGTGTATGTATCCCTCCCCATATGACATACTAAACACTTAAATTTTATAGCTTCACAATTAGAATTCTTTGGGGGAGGGAATTGTACTAGAAATTTCTATAATTTTTCACTTGGGTAGAAAATATATTTCTCTCCAAACTGATCTAGAGCCAGGCATTGATTCAGTGGATTCAATTTAAATTTCAGGAAGTATTTTTGACTTCCACATAAAAATGATTGCATAATATGGAATATGTACACTTATTATTTAAATACTGAACACCTGTGAAGTTAGCCAAACCCCTGCATGAAGGTTTTGTGCAGATGGCATAGGTCTAGAAAGGAGTAATAAGCACTGGAAAAACATACCCAGATTGGAAAGTTTTACTTTTTTAAGGTCTTCTGTTTATAACAGAAAATCTCCACTTTGAAAGGATGAGCTTTGAAAACAGTCTTTAAAAAGATATATGTATTATCAGAAGTAGTCTATCATTGCTTCAAATCTCAATATGTGATTTTTCTATTCTGAGGTTTTTATTCTGAGATTCGTGTGTGTGTGTGTGTGTATAAATTTCATAACTCAATAGCCTGCTATTTATTGAACAGAAGATACATTTGAAATAGCCTATCAAGATTGCTACGTAACTTCTGAAAAACTGAGTATCCTACTTTGAAAATATTTAAGACGATGTAATGCGTTATCAGTACTAGATGATACTGCATGGTTTGTTTTGAAAGAGTTGTTGTTGCTGGAGTACAAAACATTACTCATTGCCACCAGGATTGTTTTTATAAAATATAATCAGAAAAGAAATAGTATATGATCACCCCCAACCAAAGAGCTAAAGAACTGAAGTTAGCATCTTCCAGTTGACAATTTTCCATGAATGTCAGTATTATTAGGTCTTTGTGTACCTGAACTAAACTGTGACCCTCTTACCATCTTTTCTATGTTGCCCATACTTTTATTCTCTCTTGTCTTCATTTTGCTTTTTGGTTCCACTTTTTCAACAGCTTGGGAAGAACAAAGTTTTATGAGACTTTAGCCCTTGAGCACCTGGGGATGATGACAAAGGGGACTGTCTTTTTCATTCTCATTTCAAAACAGCTTGAACAATCTCTGAAGCCTTGTAAATGCTCACCAGATATTTGTTGTAGGACTGAATGGAGGGGCATGATTGCTTTTTAAGTCCACATTACCCATTTGAAGGGCGCCTTCTCCATTCTCCTGTTTCTGTTCTCAGGAGAATATGGCTAGTCCATGATTCCATAGAGACTGTCTGAGGCTCTGAGAGATGACCCTCAGAGAAGTTATGGCTTTGATGAAGTTTATTTTCAGTCTTCTTAAACCAATTCCCTCTCCAGCTGGGCCCCCCTTCTTTCCCTATGCCTTCTGTTTCTTCATTTGCTCCAAGATTCAGAAGATTTTGCAGGAATTTTTGAACTTAACTAAAGGAGTGACTTTCTAACTCATACAATTTCAGGTATTGGTCATCAGGTAGGGGAAGAAGGTGTTTGGGGCCAATTGGTATTTCTTGGGACCACTTGAAATCAGCCAAGTTATGCCACCACCTCCTCTACCAATGAATCAGGCAGGTCCTAAGACTTACTGTTGGTTGATGTTGGACAAGGGAAATTCCACATGGACATGAATTGGCATTTCCCTTATTTACTAAGATTTTAAAAAATGATTGTGACAAAGAATTTTAATTTAATTAATTAATTTTATTTATTTATTTATTTATTTATTTTGAGGAAGATTAGCCCTGAGCTAATGCTGCCAATCTTCCTCTTTTCGCTGAGGAAGACTGGCCCTGAGCTAACATCCGTGCCCATCTTCCTCTACTTTATATGTGGGACATCTACCGCAGCATGACTTGCCAAGTGGTGCCATGTCCACACCCGGGATCCGAAGCAGCAAACCACCGGCCCCAGAAGCTGAACATGAGAACTTAACCGCTGCACCACCAGGCCGGCCCCTATTTATTTATTTATTTTTTAAAGATTGGCACCTGAACTAACACCTGTTGACGATCTTCTTCTTTTTTTTTTCCTTCTTCTTCCCCCCAAAACTCCCAAATACATAGTTGTACGCCTCTGGTTGTGCTACATGGGACTCCGCCTCAGCATGGCCTGATGAGCAGTGCCATGTCCATGCCCAGGATCCAAACCAGTGAAACCTGGGTGGCCAAAGAGGAGTGCGTGAATTTAACCACTGGGCCATGGGGCCGGCCCTGTGACAAAGAATTTTTAAATTATTCAGACAAAAATTTACTTTCTTTCTAAGTCAAAGCCCCCTGCCTCCACTACCACACCCACACCCATGCACACTCATACTCACATAGACACACACTTCTTATATCCATCACACCACAGCAACACTTCCTTCTGGTTCCCTGTTGAGCCTATTCAGATATTTGGGCACAAGTCCAAGTTGGAAACGCACCCCTACCCTAGTACCCACAGTTTATGGAATCTGCACAGCATTTACCAGGATTCTAAAACCAGGGACTGTTTGTCTTCAACAGCAAATGCCAGCCATCAGGTCTATGAGGTATCAGGTCTATACCTAGAAAAGCTGGGAAATATCCTATGTAACTGTCTAGTAGAAAATAATTTGCCCCAGACATTTTCATCTTTGAAAGAATGTAGATTTATAGGCTTGATTTCTTAATCAGGGTGAACTTTTGTTAATGTTTCATGGCTAGGATATATATGGTCGCGCCATGGACCCAGTGGTGATATTAGTAATAAAGACAATATTATTAATATCACTACATCAATATAAAAAGAGTTATAGAGTTAACATTTGTAAGACAAAAAAAAAAAAAAGAGAAAACTCCCAGGTTAACAGTTGCCTTCTCTGCCATTAACTCACTCGTTGGCAATATTTTTTGCACTCGTGTAATTTATATACCAAGACTAGTATTTGGCAAGAGTAATCAAAGACACACAAAAACAACCAGTTGCTTCTTTCTCTTTTTTCTTTTTTCTTTTTCCTAGCTTTGCATTTCCCCCTCCTCCTCCTTATGATGAAATTTTATTATATCTTTGAAACTCTGAATCAGCCTCCAGTGGAGGGCTGTGTCCTTTCAGAGCCAAAGTGCAGTATTTGAACTTTGCTATCACATAACACTTTCCGAGGCTGCTTGTCTGAAATGACTTAATTTGCACTGCAGGACCAGCCCTGAACCCACAAATACTCCAAAAAGCCACAGTGAGCCAGGGCAGCAGACCTATTACTAATTTTTTATTAAAATCCCTGAGGCACCCAACACAGGGCCCCAAAGCAGCTTTAATAATAGACAACATACAGCACATTTTTCTTGTATTGCCATGTAATCAAATCTGAGGCTGCTGTTCACTTTCTTTGTTTTACCTAGAGGACCAGCTTCCAATTTAGTTGTGGCCTGCTCTAAACTGATTTTTCATTGTAATTAATGCCTACTTTGGCCTCAGCCACTTATACAACTTTCCATTAGAGGTTTGCAGCCATCCACTGAGTATTTTACTCAGTTACCCTCACAGACCTGCTATAGCTGCAATTTTGTTAAACTCTGTCTTTTTATTTTTTTGCAAAGAATTTTTAAATTGCTTAACTAAATAGTTGGTTTAAAAATTTTTTTTTCCTTCTTCCTTCTCTCAGTGCTGCACCTATTAAAATATTTGGGCAAAGGTCCAAGTTGAGGAAAAATACACACACACGCGCACACACACACACACACACACGCATGCGTGCATGCACCCCCTCGTCCCCTCCGCTATCCCAAACAACCCCAGCCTTAAAGTGATTTCAGAAAAGCTAGTGAAACTTATTTAGATTCCAGGTCTGCTGTGGCTAATTTTCTGTCTGTGTTTTGTGCTGTCCGTTTCCTCTGAAATAGTACCTGAGGTTTAAGGTTCCTCAGCAGAGGATGTTAGGAGACCTCTGCAAACATTCAGGAGGCAGCCTTCTCACCACTAACCTTAAAAAAGATTATGGCTGTGGGCCCAGGGTCAGAGTGAATAGATGAAAACGTATATGCCATGCCTTTGCTGCTCCCTGAACCTTTCTCTGTTGGCTTGGCTGACATTTTCAGTGACTTTTCTTAGAGCCTTGTTCAGACCATCTTCCTAGAAAATTCTGGATCTGTTTACTACTCATCTTCTCTCATCCCTCCTTGGCATTACTAAATCGCAAAAAACAACTATCAGAAATTAGAGCCCTCTGGCTCCTTGGAGGGTCCCCTTTGAACCTGAAGATATGGTTTTCAAGAAGATCCAATGAATTAGCAAAGTCCGTTAATGCAACATTGATAACATATAGCTTCCATAGAAGGCAGCTTTGTAGGCAATTCCTTTCAAGGCATTGGCTAAGAATACTCTGAAAAGAAACTATAAGATCTTGTGCAGTTTTTAACTTTTACATTTTAAACATTGGTACTTTACCTTGTAGGACTGATGGGAGGAAAATTTACTTGCTGGTGATGAGCAATGGACTTCTTTGTCTTAGCCGATGCAGGTTACGAAAATGCTGCTAGCCATTGGGTAGAAGAATTCTCTTTCTAATCTGTAGCGATCGTTTGTCCTTGGATAACATTTTGCACTGTTGTATAATGCTGTCAGCCTTTTAAATAGCATTTACAGACTCTTTTGATCACATTACGATGTGAGTTGAAATTGAAAAGTACGCTAAGTCTTAATGGAACTCTATGTTGTCCCTAACTGTCAACAACCGGGTAACGTTTTATGAAGGAGAACATATTTGTGGGTTGTGGAAGGTGAGATCCAGGTGTGTTTCCCAGCCCCACTGTTTGTTTATTGAACAAATAAGGCCTGCTGGTCCTCCCTAGGTGGTGCGGCCTCATCAAATCGATGGCAAGTCCTCCTCTCTTTCTCCCAGCAAGGATCCCCAGGCATCAAAAGATAACCAGAAGCACCTATATGAAATGCTTGACAATTCATATTTTTTAACGTAGAAACATGGTTGTGTTGGTTATCATTTACATGAGAAGTGACTTAAAGTAAGGAGAATGATTTGTGAATGAGGCTTAAAAAATCAGGTAGTGTGCTTGTATTCCCACCTCATGTTGCTTATGTTTGCATTCCTATATATAAATCACCTAAACTAATTTAAATGTAGAATGACACTGAAAATAGAGTGGACTTGTAATTCATCAGGTTATATGTTTCCTTTTAAATCAGAGGGATCTTATGTAGGGTAGAATGTGTTGTAAGTACAGAAGACCAAAAGGAATCTTCACCAAGACTGAGAACCACATTTCTAGAAGTTTAGTTAAGACAAACTCTACCACAGTGTTAATTTTCCTCCTCTGTTTTCCCCCAACTCCTATATATAACCAAAAGTTTCTATCCTACCTGCTTTCTGAACGTGATAGCTCAGTCATACCTTCACTCACTCACCAGCTTCCACTTCTACCTGACATTAGCACCCTGCCACCCGCTCTTCTTGCCCAAAACACTCCTCCATCTATTGTTTACCAGTTGACTCCTATTTTAAAGAACTGCCCGGCAGCAAATATTGGAGATTGCTTAGTGCCAGTTCTGGCAAATAAAGACAGTCCTCCTCTTTCCTTTAGAAACATCAGGATGATTTTATTCCACCCCGACTTTCAAGTTAAAACATAAAGCTTGACTCTCTGGTTTTATGGCCCCTCAAAAGAACAATTGGCAATTCCTTTTAGGTGTTTCCAAAATGAGTGTGTGTGTGTGTGTGTGTGTGTGTGTGTGTGTATGTATGTATGTGTATGTAAGATGAAGGGTAGAGGAACATTCTATCTGGGTCATTGACAGATGTTAGAATTTTCTAAAAAACAGAACAATTGTGTATCTTGCGAGGTGCCCAACCAAAACATCCTCACCAGCATCTAAGTGGAATCAGATGGACTCAGCACAAATCCTTTCTTTTCTCATGTGAATGGGATATTCTCTTGTCTTTCTGATACAAGACAAGATGCGAAGCATTAGACAAGGGTAGGGCGGTTGTGGTGGGCCTGGGCCACATGGCATGAATGCCAGGCTCTCAGAGCCTTTTCACAATACTGCACACAACTGCAAGGGCTCTTTTGCATTAATTAGAATGACTTGGCACCACAGAACATTTGAGTGCAAAAAAAAGCTGCAGAGATAATCTAACTCAACATTCTCACTTTGCAGATGGGGAAAATGAGACCCGGAGAAATTAATAAAATTGCCCAAGTTCCCACAGGCAGTCAGTGAGTCAACAGAGAATGAAACCCAGCTTCTTGCAGAATGTTCTCTCCCTTCATCTGCACAAATAATTCTGAGGCTTCGCATCAAAGCCCAAGCCTACACTTTGTTGTTAGGGCCGTTGAATTGATTCCGACTCCTAGTGACCTTGTGTACAGCAGCTGAGCCTGCTTGGTGTTTTTGCGCCATCCTCTCACCTTCCAGCTCTGTATCAGACAATGCTCCACTGGTATTCATACGGTTTTAATCGCCAGTTTTTTTGGAACTGGGTAGCCAGGTCCTTCTTCCTAGTCTGTCTTAGTCTGGAAGCTCCACTGAAACCTGTCCACCGTGGGTGACCCTGCTGGTATTTGAAATACCAGCGGTGGAGCTTTCAGTATCACAGCAACAGGCAGCCACCATGGTATGACAGCTGACGGCTGGGTGGTGTGGTTCCCTGACCGGGAAATGAACCTGAGCTGCGGAGGTGAGAGTGCCGAATCTTAACCGCCAGACCACCAGGGCTGGCTAAGCCTCCACTAGACAGAAATATTGAATTTTGGAAAAGCAGTGTAAGGTACCACTTAATCTGCGTCTACAGTGAAAGCCCAGTATGAATCTCCAAACAGCTTTCCTGCTAGAGCAGCTGTTTGAAATAGACCAACCACTTAAAACTGTGACTTGGTGCAGTGGCGAGCATGGCACCAGGAGTCAAGGGTCTCTGTCCAGCTCTTGCTAAAAGATTCATTATCTGGACTTTTGAAATATTAAATATCATGCAAGGAATGGAGACAGGAACACCCTTCACGTGAATGAGGGCCACAGAGAAGGGTGGGGTGGTTAAGTGGAGTGGACAAGGGAAGAAGTGCAGTCCGTGAGGTCTGAGAGTGAGCAGGGAGATGATCTGCGGTCTGTGGTGAGGAGTATGAAAACTAAGTGTGGATTTCTTTCTAATTGAACAGGCAACTACTAAGTGACTTTTAGCAGCGGAATTATGTGATCTGATCAATGCTCTAAAGAGATGCATTTGAACAAGTGTCCCGGGTGATTCTGGTCCAGGGACTCCTCAGATGCACACTTTGAAATTCTCAACTAACCTATGGTCTTTAGTAGTGATTGGCCTTTCTGGGTTGCAGTTTTCTTATTTATAAAATTTAATTCTTAACCATCCTTATATCACAGGATTGTAAAATTGAAGTGTTCCCTTGAGAAGATTGTGCGAAGGTAAATTAAAAAAAAAAAAGGATTATTCATTTATTTTTACTTTTGTCTCTATAGCTAAATTGGGAGACAGTTGACTGGGAGGTAATTCAGATTTTGGCCACTGGGCTGGAAAAGTCATATGCTGCGGAACACCCACTTGTAACCAACTTCTTTTTCTTCTCTCCAGTATTCATTGTCAGTGGATTTCCCTTTCGTGTATGTGTGTGCTTGAGACAGATGGCAACTTTCCAGCATGAGGTTAGAAGATAAAGTGTTTGGAAAGGGAAGAGGGAAGGCAAACAAGAAAAGCAAGCCTTGAATAAGCAATTTTTCTTAAAAGGAATACATTCTGGGATAGTTTATTTTTATGATCTGCCTGGAATTTGGGGACAATGTGCTAGAATTCTCTTTCTGCCTTCAGCTGGCAAACTGCCTAAAAAAGGTGGGGACTTGGAAGAGAGACACAGCGTTTCTATTAAAATAAGACTTTATTGAAAGCAGGACCAGGGGCTAAAGTTAATCCTTGGCTTTTTTAAGGTAGTATGACTGGGTGTACATGAACAGTGAAATGCAGAATGGAAACTATTATCCATCTAGGGTACTCGGGCTCAAATATCTAAGTACATTCAAATCATCGCAGGCCAAGTGGTGGGCTGTTTTTGGAAGAGAATATGAGTTATGTGGATTATTTCCTTAATTTCCCACTTTATTTATGGGGTAAATATGGTCTATATTTGAGCTAAGGATGAGTTTAATGTATTCACTTCTTCCAGAAATACTTCTCTGTTGTGTTCCTTCCATTTGATTTGGGGTTGTTGCTGCTAATGCTTAGAGGAAAAGCTCCTTGTGGCCTTGGGATCATCCTGGGGTCTGGTCACATCAAACTCTTTCCCAACATTCTAACCATCCCCCAACCTTGCTTCTAAGCCATGTTCTGGTTCTTATAGGATCCAAAGACAAATACTTCTTGATCACAATCAATAGTTGTTATTTTTAAATTTTCTATTTGAATCAGCCTTAAAACTTTAGAGTCATGACTGGTTCCTCATTTTCCCTATGCTTCCATCTCTGGCTGCAGTTTTTACTGATTCTTCCTTTAACATACTTCCCAGATAACTATAGTGTTCACTAATATTTATTAGGGCTTAAGATATGTAAGTTGCTGTTTTAAGTTGATGACTTAACCCCAATTAATTCTCCTGATAATTTTATTAGGTTGATACAACTGTTTCATCATTTCACCGCTGAAGAAACTGAGAAGATGAGACGTTAAGGCACTCCTTCCAGATCACAGAGCTAGTAGATGATAGAGTAAGGTCTTGAACCTACAAATTAGTTACTTCAGTTGACAAATAATGATTGTATGAGTTCTATGGACTAGAAATTTGCTAGAAACTGGGAATTCAATAGAGAATCAGATAAAGGGGGAAATTATGAATTAAACCATAAAACTTTACTGAGAGGCATTAAGCAATTGATGTAAAGGTATAACTTGTTCATGGATGGAAAGGCTGATTATTGTAAAGATGTCAACCTTCCCAAATTATTTTTATTAATTTAGTGCAGTTTCAAGAATGGGGTTATTTTATTTAACATAACAAAATGATGGTAAAATTCATTTGGGGAAAAAAAATATAGCCAAAAACACACAATATATTTTGTAAAGGAATAGTAAAGAGATGAGAATTCTCTATTTGACAGTGAAAACTACTACTAAACTAAAACAGTCAAAAGTGTAGTAAATGAATACATGGAGTAGATAGCCATGAGCCAGACTCAAAACTACAAGAATTTAGGATGTGAAACATATAATATCACAAATCTCCAGAGATTGAAATGTTTGGTCAATATATGACAATAGGAAAATCACTTTACAATTTGGAAATATAAATTCAGAACATTACCTCTTTCCTTACACCAAAATAAATTAAGTTTTAAGAGATAAATTAAAAATATAAAGTCATTAAGGAAATACAACTAGAAATTTATATCTTCAATGGGAAAAGACTTTATAAGTATAAAAACAATTACAGGAGTCAAAAAGAGATATGGGAAACAGAATAAATAAAATTTCAAATATTTATATGTCAAAACCATACAGAAAATTGAAAGACAAATGACATATTACAGTAAAATTTTGACAATAATTATGCAAGGCAAAGGGCATACTTAATATACAGTAAATTCCTACAAATGGATCAGAAAAAAATCTTAATTCTCTTTCAAAATATGAGAAAAGTAAGTATAGATAAGCATATATATAAATGTTATAAAGAGAGAGAAAGAGAGAAAGTCTATTAAATATATTTAACCTTACAAGCCATCAAAAATATATAAATAAAAATAACGAAATCCCACATTTTGTTATGAAGTCAGCATCCACTTAAGCAATGGTGTTGTATTACTCACCATGGTCATGAGTGTGGTCAAAAGGTCTTGCTCACTCAGTGATACGGAGAGATGAGCTGTCACAGTCTTTCCACACAGCAGTTTTTTAACATGAACCAAGAGCTTTCATATTTTCAAATCTGTGGCTTGATGGTAATCTTTTAAGATATTATCCTAAGGAAATAACAAGAGATGTATTAAAAAATTATATAAAAAATCTAAAAATTTTATATAAAATTATATAAAAAAATATGTATAAAAAATTGCATACAGACATGTTTGTTACACTATTATTTATCAGAGAAAAAAGTTTAGAGATGGCATAAATGTCCAACATAGGGAACTAATTAAATTATGATATATACAATACTATTATGAAATGTGCAGCTGTTTAAAATTGTATTTTGAAAGAGTGTTTTATATTATGGGGAAATACTCATCATAATAGGTAAAGTAAGCAAGATAAACTGTATATATTCCATCCTTTAAAAAAGTCTCTTTCTCTCTGTGTATTTCTTTTTTTACTGGATAGACATGATAAAGTATTAGAAATGGAAAAAGGAACACTATATATGTAAAGTGGGTAAATGGACACATATCATATATGTTTGCATTTTTTCAGGTTTTTAAGAAATGGATTTATTTTATAACTGCTATTTTTTTTAAGAGGAAGAAAACTGATCCTAACATTGGGTCAAGTCAGTTTCCTGGTCTTGGACAATATTTGGCCTGAGTAGCCAAGTGTCTCTTAGGACGTGGCGATGCCTGTTCCATCAATAGAACCCCTCTTTTTTTTTTTTTTTAAATCAGGGAAACTTGAGTTCTCAGAATGCTTAAAGGAATATTTGGCTCACGTTGTCATTCAAATTGGTTTAATTTCATTGAATTTTGTTTTATCTCTAGTAAAACATTTTGAAATGGTTGTATGAAAGACCCTCTACAACCAAGCTATTGGCTGATCAATTTGATTAGCAGTTAGGAATTATAAATGGAAGATAAAACGGGTCTTTTCTTGTTATGCAGCCCTGGTAATAAATGGCAAGTACATATTTTTGTGAGGCTTTTATTCTTAGAAAGAAAGCAAAAGGATATAATAGGTTTTTTAAATACATGCCACATAATTTATTCTGACAAACAGATGTATTTTGTTGTTGCTATTATCATTTGATGAAATACTTTAAAACTAGTCCAAGGTGGTCCATTTTCAAATATAATACATACAGTACATCTAGCAGTTAACAAAATTTGGATGTGTAGCATAGAATGGTCATTATTTTTACTGAAAAAAAAATAAAGGCACTAATTACTTACAGACAAGATACTTAGCACAAACAGATAAGCTTCAAAATGAAAAATTCTCAGTTTATGATAATTATGTTCTCTGCTTTGTTTTCAGAGACTGATAATTTGAGGCTTTAAAATCACCAGGAAGCCATTAATTGGAATTCTTCAATAAAAAATAAATTGCATAGAAGTTCATGATGAGTTGTAAAAGCAGAGACTGTATTATACAGTGAGCGACATCGCCTCACTATTTATAGCCTCGTGCAGATATGTCTAACAGAAAACTGTAAAGAATTTGAGATGTGCAGATAGCAATTATTCACAGATCCAAACTATCTACAGATATTCCGAGTAATAGCTTTTAGCAGATCTCTTCACCAGGAAAGGCAGGGCTTTAATTTGAAGCAAGGTTTTGCTAACATGTTGCTTCTTGTTTTTAACATTTTCCATGGCTTCCTAAGGCCATCTCAGATCATAGCTTTGGGAGAGACAAATCTTCAGAACGCATAGCATAGCACAGTACAGCCTTGGGTGAGAGTGATATGGCCCCGTGTAAAAGCAGGTAGGTTTTGGAGATGATGACCATCCCTGGAGGGCTGGGTTGCACCATCTCTATAGGTTACCTGAAGCCGTCTCAACCTCAAAATACTATACCCCCTTCATGCCTCTCAAGAAAACTAAATCATTGTAAATTCTTTTTTTTTTTTTCTGCTTTATCTTCCCAAGCCCCCCATACATAGTTGTATATCTTAGTTGTAGGTCCTTCTAGTTGTGGGAATCATTGTAAATTCTACTCTAGTATCCTCAGGGTGAGAGGTGAGGGTTAGGGGAGAGATGGGAGTGTTAAGATAGCCTCCTCTTTGGGATATTCCAAGAGAAAAGAAAATCTACTCTGGGTGAGAGAAGCAAGCAGATAATAATGATAACCAGTGCTGTGTGGGTGAAGGTCAAGGGGCAGTCCATACATGCTAGTCCATAACTGGATAGTGAATGTGACTCTGACACTGAAGTTGGGAGGCTCTGGACCTCCCTCTTATCTGACGTCAGCATGGGAACACTGGCATCACTCATCCCCATTGTTTAGGGGAAAGAGAAGGGTTTCTATTATGGTGGCAAACAAAGACGAGCCTCTAGTGAAAGGAGAATTGTGGGACCTGGAGGGGTAAGAAGGAAGTGGGAGTTCAGTTTCAGTTTTTCTCATTCAGTCAGTGATTTCACAGTGTACACTATACTCTGTTCAGAATTATGGGAGATTCTGGTAAAAATCACTTAAAAATATTAGGAATATGAAGGGAGACTAGAGAGAGTAGTCAGATGTACATGTAGGAGGCATTATGGTTCTGTGGAATGAGCATAAATGAGACACTTCTATATTTGTCAGGATGGGCTAGGTTATGCTTCAGGAACAAAGAGGCTCAAAATCTCAGAGGCTTGATACAACAAAGGTTGACTTCTCCTTTCCAGTTCATGTTCAGTATAGGTTGCCAGGGGGCTCTGTTCATCGCAGTCACTCAGAGACCAAGGCTGATGGAAACTCCCTCTTGATATATGCTTGAGGGATCACCAGAAAAGGGAAAAGGGAATGTGATTAATTGTGCAGTGACTCTTAAAGCTGCCACTCAGAACTAACACATGTCTCTTCTGCTCCCATTTTACTGAGCAGAATAAGTCATGTGGTCATTCCTAACTTCAGTGGGAGACAGAGAAGTACAGTCTTACCATAGACTTGGGAGGAGAACTGGAATGTTTGTGAACAGTCTTAATAAGTGCTTACGTTAGTTTCCTAGGGCTGCTGTAACAAATTACCAAAGTTGATGACTGGAAACAACACGGGTTTATTCTCTTACATTTCTGGAGGTCAGAAATCTAAGATCACCTTCACTTGGCCCAAATCAAGGTGTAGACAGGGTCATGCTTCCTCCGTAGGATCTGGGGGAGAATCTCTTTCCTTGCCTTTTCCAGTAGCTATAGCTACATTTCTTGTCTTGTGGTCTCTTTCTCCATTTTAAAGCCAGCAGTGCTTTGAGCCTCTTGTTTTAGCCCTCACATTGCTGCCTTCTTCTCTGTGGTCAGTTCTCTCTCTGCCTCCCTCGGATAAGCACACTTGTGATTACATTTGGGGCCCATGTGGACAATCCAGGATGCTTTCCCCATTTCAAGATCCTTAACTTAACCACATCTGAAAAGTCCATTTTGTCATATATGGTAACATTCAAAGGTTCCAGGGATTAGGATCTAGGTATCTTTTGGGGCCATGATTCAGCCCATCAGAGTCCATAGTCAAAAGTTCTAGTTATGATCATCATATTTGTCAATTACTGGCTCTGTAACCCTAAGTAAGTATCATTCTCTGAGGCTCAGTTTTCTCATTTATAACACGAAGGTTAAAAGTGCTTGAGAAGGGGTCAGCCCCACAGCCTAGTGGTTAAATTCAGTGTGCTCCACTTCAGCGACTTGGATTCACGGGTTCGGATCCTGGGCGTGGACATACACCACTCATCAGTCACGGGGCAGTGGCCCACGTACAAAATAGAGGAAGATTGGCCACAGACGTTAGCTCAGGGCAAATCTTCCTCAAGCAAAAAGAGGAGGATTGGTGACAGATATTAGCCCAGGGTGAATCTTCATTGGCAAAAACAAAACAAAACAAAACAAAACTTGATGGGAGTTGTAAGGATTATTTAATCATGCATAAGTTCTTTACAATGATATTCAAAATTTTAAGATTTTGTTTTGATAACCTAATATAACCTAATAAAATATTTGATAACCTAATAAAAATATATATGTGGATAGATATATATACATATATATATGTATATGTCTGTGTGTGTGTGTGTGTGTGTATGTTTTTTCACATTCTAGATCATCTGGATGACTACCTAATATTGCTCCTGGATTCAGTATCTGGGTTCACATTGATTTACAATCATATAAGCCCCCAGGATCACCTATTGTTTAGCTATTAATACTGTGCTTCTCAGACTTTATTATGCATCAGGTAAATCTACCTGGTATTGGTAAATAATGCAGATTTCAAGGCCTTACCTGCCCAGAGATCCTGCTGGAGGAAGTCTGGAGTAGAGCTCAGGCATATGTGTTCTTCTCACATTAAAGCTGATTTTCATACGGGTGCTCCATAGACCTCCCTTTGAAAAACACTGTGCTATAGACGTGTGCAGATGCTTTAGGTTGTTATGTCCTTGTACCAAAATGAGAGTTGAGCTTCCTCTATGACTGTACTCATGTACTCAGAGCCCACAGAAGGCTTTTCCATATAGAGGAAAGAATTATTGCGATTATAAACCTATACAAAGCAAAAGAAAGCAATGCCACCTACTTTTTGAATCCCTTATTCATAATTGCACATCAAGGACCTACAGGTGTACTTTTAGAAAATTAAGTGAATAACTACAAAGTAAAACGCAGAACAGCTGATCTCAGAGGGAACATCAATAGTGCATGGAACAGAAGAGAACATACTAATTGATACCTTCGATTTAAGAGGACATTGCATCCATAATACAAAAACAGACTGCTATGAAAAATAAACAGAAAATAAGAAAGGGTTCTCAGATATTGAAATATAATTTCTGAAATTATAAATGAAAAGCTGAATAATTGACTGGAAACACCTGAATTAATGATCTGAAAGAGAAATCTGCATATATCTCCTAGGACAAGAAGTAAAAGGATGATAAAGAGACAGAAAATATGACGGAAAAGTAAGGCTGGGGGAGAGTAAATCCGAGAAGTTCCATATGTAATTAATAGCAGATATAGAAGGAGAAATCAGGGAAAGTTAAAAACAAAAGTTTTTTTTCTGAGCTGAAGAAAGTGCCAAGCAGAATTAATGAATTAAAACTCGCATTGAGACAGAACCTAGGAAAACATGTTTTACAAATTTCAAGAGTCTACACCTAAAAATTCTCAAAGCTTCTGGAGTGGCAGGGAGGAGACAAGAAGAAACCTATATGTAAAGGAATGAGAAACAGATTCTCCTCAGACTCCTTATTTGCCGCACTGACAGTAGAGAACAATGGAATAATATCTTCAAGGCTTTAAGCGTATGTGGTTAAAACAACATTCAAGCAGGACAGCAAAATATAGACTTTTCAGATAACTTACAGACTTACTTTGAAAGACTGGCTCAAGAATGCAATCAACAAGCAAAATGATATATACAGAAAATAGGACAATGAGGAATATGAGAAATAATAGTTAAGAAAGAAATCAGCGTAACATACCTTTAAGTAGTTGTTAACTCATGTACTAACATATGATAAAATCACAGTATGTTGGGCCATGAGGTGATGAGGTGGAAGGTAAGAAGGTGATGGTCTCTGAAAATAAGATGAGGAAAATAAAATACTGCTATGATTTTTGTCTGTGTATGTAGAAGGGTATAAATGGTGATAAACTCTAGATATTGATAGAAAATATAAGTTAAAAAATATGGCTTAAATGTTTGATAGTAACCATTTGGAATAGGATTTATAACTTTGAAGCTATTAGCATAAATTAAAAATGGAGGAAGAGAGGGCCAGCTTGGTGTCATAGTGGTTAAGTTTGCACACTCCGCTTTGGCAGCCTGGAGTTGGCGGGTTCAGATCCCGGGCAAAGACCTACACACCACTCATCAAACCATGAGGTGGTGCAGCCCACATACAAAATAGAGGAAGATTGGCATAGATGTTAGCTCAGCGACAATCTTCCTCACCACAAAGAACCAAAAAAAGAAAGGAGCAAGCAAATGTTATTTCAACAAAAGGCAAAATGAAAAAAACAAAAAAACCCAAGAAAAGCAAGAATATATGAGTCCATTGAAATATAAACACAATGGAAGGGCGATATCTCAATATGTCAGTAATTACATTATATATAAATGGATTGAATTTACTTTTTAAAATATTTGTTTTCTAGTTAGTTAATAATGATAATACCCAGCTAGATGTTATTTAAAATAAACATACCTAAAACAAAATAACACAGAAGGATTGAATATAAAAGGATAGAAGAAATATACCAGCCAAATGTCAATTATAAAAGAAAACATTTAAATGTTAATATGACAAAATTAAATTAAAATTAAATGCATTAGATCCAACAAAGAAGACTATCATATGTCCATTAAAGATATAATTCACTGAGGAGATCCAATAATCATGAATTTTTATGCATCTAAAAACATACCTTTGAAATATACATAAAGCAAAAACTTTTACAAATGTAAGGAGAAAGTGACAAAATCTGTTAATTAGAGATGAAAACTTTAACATACCTCCCTAAAAAACAAACAAATTAAGTGGAAAAAAATTAAGTAAAGCTGTAGAGATTTAAATAGCATAATTGGCGTGATGTCAGCATCATGGTGGAGTGAGTTGCTCCCTTTGTCTCTCCCCTCTAAGTTATAACCAGTAGGACATCCATGGACCAACAAAGGACTCTCTGCACAGCACACCAAAATGCCTGAGAGATCCCTACATCTATACATCTGAAGGTGGATGGACTAGACCTCCTTGAGGTGGTGGAATCAGGAAAGCAGTTGCAGCAGCTCTCGAGAGTAGAGGTTCCAGGAACTGTGGCTGCACCTGTGATCAGAAGCCCCAGGAACTGAGGTTACATCCACAAATGAAGGCCCCAGAAATCCAGGCAGCTCACACTCCTGGAGGCTCCAGGGATCACTACAGGGCCTGCAACCAGAGGCTCTGGGAACCATGATGAAACCTATGACCCAACATTCTCCCCTCACCCAGTGGCACTGCCTTTGACCCTGGCCCTCCAAGCAGTAGGGTTGCATCTAAGACCCCAAAACACCTGACAGTGATGCCAGTGCCCACGACCTGAGGTTCCAGGAATTGTTCTGGCACCAGAGACCAGAGGCTGCAAGAACCACAATGACACTCATGACTCAGCCCCCACCCTAGCAGTGGTGGGTGGTGCCCATAACCTGAGGCTTCAGGAACCACAGCAGTATGAGCAAACCAGGACCCTGCCCTCCCTGGGCAGCAATGCCTCTGACACTACCCCTTCCAGGAGTAGGGGCTGCATCCAAGACCCTGACAGCAGCAGTGGTACCTGTGACCCAAGATTCCAGGAATTGTGCTGGCACCTAAGACCAGAGGCTACAGGAATTATAGTGGCACTTGTGTCTTAACCCCATCCCCTCCCCCAGCAGTGGTGGATAGTGCTTGGGACCTGAGGCTTCAGGAACAGCAGTGGTGCCTGTGAACCAGCACCTGGTGGTGGTACCCCCAACACTGGCCCTACCAGCAGTGGGGACTGCATACAAGTCCCTGGGCCCCTGGCAGTGGCAGTCACACCTGCAACCCCAGTGCCCCTCGCAGCAGCAATGCCAGCACCCCCAAATAACCTGTAGAGGACCAGCACAGGAAGAGCATGTAACAGCACTGCCTGAGCCCATGGAGAGCCCATGGGGAGCCAGGTAACAGCAACAGTGGAGCCCACAACTCTGGTTTCCCCCAGCTGCAGTGGTGCTTCCAACTTCAGCACCCCCATCTGTAGCAGCTGCCTATAGACCCAACAAACCCAGACATGGTAGACGTGCCCATGATCCTGGCTCCCCCCCAGAGGGGGAACGTATGACCCAGATGACCCTGGATATGACAGAGGTGCTTGCCAGCCCCGTAACCCTAGTGGCAACACCTATGACTGCAGTGACGTTGTAAGCAGCAAGGCACCAGCAACCTTGGAGGTACAAGCAGCACAAGGAGGGCACTGAAAATACCTCTGTCAGGGGCACTGGAAGGTGGAAAGCATAGGCTCTCAAATACAACCAGAAGCAGCTCAGAATCAAAGTGAACAAAACCTTCCTCAAATAAGAAAGGTGTTGGCTACCACAAATGACCAATGGAGGAACAACTCATCAAACACCTTGAAAAACTACAGTAACACAAAAAAGAAAATGAGAATTCTCCAGAAACCAAACTTGAAGTCAGGGAAAACTGCAATCTAACTGACAGAGAATTCAAAATAGCTGTCATGAGGAGACTCAATGAGCTACAAGAAAACTCAGAATGACAGTTCAATGAACTCATGAATAAAACTAATGAACAGAAGGAGTACTTCACCACAGAAATTGAAACTCTACAAAAGAATCGAACAGAAATTCTAGAGCTGAAGAACACAATAAATGAGATGAAGAATAAAGTAGAAAGATTGGAAATAGAGCAGACCATATGGAAGAGATAAATAGTGAGCTTGAAGATAGAAATCGAGAAATGATTCAGGTGGAGGAAGAGAGAGAACTAAGATTTTTTAAAAGATGGATGAATTCTATGAGAAATATCCACCTCAATTAGGAAAAGCAACATAAAGATAATGAGTATCCCAGAAGGAGAAGAGAGAGACAAAGGAGAGAGAGCTTATTTGAAGAAATAATAGCTGAGAACTTCCCAAACCTGGTGAAGGAATTGGATATACAAGTACATGAAGCTAATAAAATGCCTAATTATCTTAATGAAAAGAAACCTTCTCTAGGGCACATTGTATTAAAACTGTCAAAAGTCAATGACAAAGAAATTATATATATATATATATAACTAAATATATATTTTAAAAGCTTTTGGTTTTTTTGGTGAGAAAGATTGGCCCAGAGCTGACATCTATTGTCAATCTTCCTCTTATTTCTTTTCTCCCCAAAGCTCCAGTCCATAGTTGTATATCCTAGTTGTAGGTCCTTCTAGTTCTTCTATGTGGCATGCTGCCTCAGCATGGCTTGATGAGCAGTATGTGGGTCTGCGCCCAGGATATGAACCAGTGAACCTCAGGCCACCGAAGTGGAGTGTGTGAACTTAACCACTTGGCCACAGGGCTGGCCCCACAAAGAAATAACATTAAGGGTGGCCAGAGAGAAGAAAATAATAACCTACAAAGGAACCCCCATTATGCTATCAGTGAATTTCTCAGCAGAAACTCTACAGGCCAGGAGAGAGTGGAATCATATATTCAAAATATTGAAAGACAAAAACTGTCAGCCAAGAATATTCTATCCAGAAAATTTATCTTTCAAATATGAAGGAGAAATAAAGGCTTTCCTTGACAAACAAAAGATGAGGGAGCTCATCACTGCTAAACCTGTTTTATAAGAAATATTAAAAAGAGCTCTCCTACCTGAAAAAAAAGGCAAAAGTAATAAAGTCTTTAAGCAAGGGGATAAATAGACAGATAGAATCAGAAAATTGTAACTTCATTCCAGAATAGGTTAGTAAACACTTAATTATAACATGAAAACTAAAGGGAAAAAAAGCATTAAAAATAACTATAACCACTTCAATTTGATAACAAACTCATAGCACAAAACAGATAATTTGTGGCAAGAAAAACATAGGAAGGGAAGAGGAAAAGAACAGAACCTGCATAAGCAAATGGAGATAAGATGCTATCAGCAGAAAAAGGGCTATCTCATCTATGAGATCTATTATACAAACCTCATGGTAACCACAAAACAAAAATTCAGAGTAGAGTCATGAAACATAGAAAGAAGAGGAAACTGAGAAACACATCATCAAACTGAAATGGCAGACAGAAACACAAGGAAAAGGAAACAATGGAAATATAGAACAAGAAAACAAAAGATAAAATGGTAGTATTAAGCCCTCATTTATCAATAGTCAGCCAAAATGTAAATGGATTGAATGCACCAATCAAAAGACACAGAGCGGAGGCCATCCTCATGGCATAGTGGTTAAGTTTGCACACTCTGCATCTTCGGCCTGGGTTTTGTGGGTTCAGATACTGGGCACAGCCCTGTACACTGCTTATTATGCCATGTTGTTGCATGTCCCACATATAAAATGGAGGAAGATTGGCATAGATGTTAGCTCAGCCACAATCTTCCTCCAGCAAAAAGAGGAAGAGGAAGATTGGCAACACATGTTAGCTCAGGGCCGATCTTCCTCACCAAAAAACAAAATAAAAGACACAGAGTGATTGAATGGATCAAAAACAAGACTCAACAATGTGTTGCCTCCAGCAAATCCATGTCAATTCCAAAGGCAAACATAAACTTGGAAGGAAGGGATGGAAAATGGTACTCCAAGCAAATGGCAACCAAAAGAAGGTGGGTGCAGCCATACTTAGACAAAATAGACTTGAAGCCAAAAAAGATAACAAGAGACAAAGACAGATGTTGTATAATGATAAAGAGGGTAATCCACCAAGAAGAATATTTATTAATATATATGCACTTGACATAGGAACACCAGAGAATTTTAACAGACCTAAAAGGAGAAACTGACAGCAACACAATAATAGTAGGGGACTATAATACCCCACTAACATCAATGTATAGATCATCCACACAGAGAGTCAACAAGGAAACATTGGCATTAAATGAAACACTAGACCAGATGGACTTAATAGATATATACAGAGCATTCCATCTAAAAGATGTAGAATATACATTCTTCTCAAGTGCACATGGAACATTCTCAAAGATAGACCATATGTTGAGCAACAAAACAAGTCTCAGTAAATTTAAGAAGATTGAAATCATATCAAGCATCTTTTCCAACCACAATCGTATAAAACTAGAAATCAACTGCAAGAAGACAGCTGGAAAAGTCACAAATATGTGGAAACTAAACAACATGCTACTGAAAAACTATTGGATCAATGAAGAAATCAAAGGAGGAATAAAAAAAAACCTTGGAGACAAATGAAAATGAAAACACAACATACCAAAATCTATGTGATGCAGCAAAAGCATTACTAAGAGGGAAGATTATAGCAATACAGGCCTACCTCAAGAAACAAGAAAAAAATCTCAAGTAATCTTAAACTACACCTAACAGAACTAGAAAAAGAAGAACAGACAAAGCCCCAAAAGAGCAGAAGGAGGGAAACAATAAACATTGGAGTGGAAATATATGAAACAGAGACTAAAAAGACAATAGAAATAATCAATGAAAGTAAGAGCTGGTTCTCTGAAAAGATAAGCAAAATTGACAAGGGTTTAGCTAGACTCACTAAGAAAAAAAAAGAGAGTTCAAATAAATAAAATCAGAAATGAAAGAGAAGTTACAACAGATACCACAGAAATACAAAAGTTATAGGAGAATAGTATGAAATGCTATATGCCAACAAATTGGATAACATAGAAGAAATCGATAAATTCTTAGAATCATACAAGCTCCCAAAACTGAGTCAAGAAGAAACAGAGAATCTGAAAAGACCAATCACTAGAAAAGAGATTGAAACAGTAATAAAAAATCTCCCAAAAAACAAAAGTCTAGGACCAGATTGTTTCTCTGGTGAATTCTATGGAACATTCAAAGAAGATTTAATACCTATCCTTCTCAAACTCTTCCAAAAAATTGAAGAGGACAGGATGCTTCATAGCCCATTTCACGATAACATTACCCTGATACCAAAACCAGAGAAGGAAAACACAAAAAAGGAAAATTACAGTCCAATATTGCTGATGAACTTAGATACAAAAATCCCCCCCAAAATATTGTAAAATCAAATACAACAATGCATTAAAAGGATCATGCACCATGATCAAGTGGGATTTATTCCAGGAATGCAGGGATGGTTCAACATCCACCAATCAAACAATGTGATACACCACATTAACAAAAATGAAGAATAAAAATCACATGATCATCTTAATGGATGCAGAGAAAGCATTTGACAAAAGTCAACATACATTGATGATAAAAACTCTCAATAAAATGGGTATAGAAGGAAAGTATCTCAACTTAATAAAGACCATATATGACAAACCCACAGCCAACATCATACTCAATGGTGAAAAACTGAAAGCTATCCTTCCAAGAACAGGAACAAGACAAGGATTTCTACTCTTGCCACTCTTATTCAACATAGTATTGGAAGTCCTAGCTGGAGCAATTAGGCAAGAAAAAGAAATAAAAATTATCCAAATTGGAAAGGAAGAAATGAAACTATCACTATTTGCAGATGACATGATTTTTATATATAAAAAACTGCAAGGAATCTACCAAAAATTATTAGAAATAATTAATGAATACAGTTAATTTGCAGGGTACAAAATCAACATACAAAAATCAGTTGCATTTCTACACACTAACAATGAACCAGCAAAAAGAGAAATCAAGAATACAATCCCATTTCCAATCACAACAAAAAGAACAAAATACCTGAGAATAAATTTAACCAAGGAGGTGAAAGACCTGTACACTGAAAACTGTAAGACATTGTTAAAAGAAATTAAAGAAGGTATAAAGAAATGGAAAGATATTCCTTGCTCATAGATTGGAAGAATTAACATTGTTAAAATGTCCATCTTACCTAAAGCAATCTACAGATTCAGTGCAATCCCAATCAGAATCACAACGACATTTTTCACAGAAATAGAACAAAGAATCCTAAAATTTATATGGAACAACAAAAGACTCTGAATAGCCAAAGCAATTCAGAGAGAAAAAGAATAAAACCAAAAGTATCATGCTCCTTGATTTCAAAATATACTACAAATCTATAGTAATCAAAATAGCATGTTACTGGCAGAAAAACAGACACACACATCAATTGAACAGAACTGAGAGCCCAGAAATAAACCCACCCATTTATGGACAATTATTTTTTGACATAGGAGTAAGAACATACAGTGGAGAAAGAAAAGTCCCTTCAATAAATGATGTTGTGAAAATTGGACAGCCACAGCAGAAGAATGAAAGTAGACCATTATCTTACACCATAGACAAAAATTAATTCAAAATTGAATGTAAGAGCTGAAACCATAAAACTGCTAGAGGAAAACATAGGCAATAAGCTCTTCAATATCCATCTTAGCAACATATTTTTGAATATGTTTCCTCAAAGAAGGGAAACAAAAGTAAAATGAACAAATGGGACTACATCAAAGTAAGAAACTTCTGCATAGCAAAGGAAACCATCAACAAAAGGAAAAGACAATCTACCAATTGGGAGAAGATGTTTGCAAATCATATATCTGATAAAGGGTTAATATCCAAAATATGTAAAGAACTCAACAACGAAAAAAGAAAAAGCTCAATCAAAAAATGGGCAGAGGATCTGAACAGACATTTTCTTGAAGAAGATATACAGATGGCCAATGGGCACATAAAAAGATGTTCAACATCATTAGTTATTAGGGGGATGCAAATCAAAACTACAATGAGATATCACCTCATGCCTCTCAGAATAGCTATTATTAAAAAGACAAGGAGTAACAAGTGTTGAAGAGGATGTGGCGAGAAGGCGGAGAGAGGGTACACTACTGATGGGAAGGTAAATTGGTGCAGCCACTATGGAAAACAGTATGGAGATTCCTGAAAACATTAAAAATAGAGATTCCATATGATTTAACTGCTCCACTTCTGGGTATTTATCCAAATAACACCAAAACACTAATTTGAAAAGATATATGCACCCTTATGTTCATTGCAGCATTATTCACAATAACCAAGACTTGGAAGCAACCTCAGTGCCCTTCAATGGATGAATGGATAAAGAAGTGATACACACACACACAATAGAATACTACTCAGTCATAAAAAAGACAAAATATTGCCATTTGTGACAGCATGGATGGACCTTGAGGATATGCTGAGCAAAATAATTCAGATGGAGCAAGAGAATTACCGTCTGACTTCACTCACATATGGTAGATAAACAAACAAACACATAGATGTGGAGAACAGATTCGTGGTTACCAGAGGGGAAGGGGTCGAGGGAGGGTGAAAGAAGCAAAGGGGCACATGTGTACAGTGACAAATGCCAACTAGACTTTTGGAGGTGAACACAGTGCAGTCTATACAGAAGCTGAAATATAATGGCGTACACCAGAAATTTATATAATGTTATAAACCAATGTTACTGCTATAAAAATAAATGACATAATTCAAAGTCTTGATTATATGTCTCTATATAGATGTATAATTATACTCCTATTGAGTATAAATATACTGGATATATATGAGGATCCCCAATAAACAGAAAATGTATATTTTTCTCAGATTACAATGAAACATTTAAAAATTGAATATTGTATTAATCTAAAGGGAAATTTCTTGAAATTCGAAATCATAGAAATCACTAGTTAAAATTCTCTGAACACAGGAAAATAAAATTAGAAATTAACCAAAAGAAGGAGATATAAAATTTCTCTTCACTTAAAAATTAAAAATTGAAACAAGAAAATTTTCTCATTTACTTTAGGAGCAATTAGCAAGTGTGAAGAGGATTTCCAAAATTGTAAAAGAATATAAGTATAATATTATTTCTGTAAACTTGGAAATTTAGATGAGATGGATGATTTTCTAGAATTGACCAAATAAAAAGAGAAATTTTTGGACCAAAAATGGTAAAAGTAAATGAGAAATGTGTCAACATTTTGGTTCCATAAAAGCATTAGATTCAAAGTCTTAGAGTGTATTCTAACAAAAATTTAAGGAGCAGATAATTCCCTATGTTCTATAAACTCTTTCAGAGCGTTAAAAATGATGGAAAGCTACCCAAATGGTATTACCAAGCTTACAAGCATGGCAGCAAAGAATCAAACTACTGGCCAATATCACTTGTACTATAGGTGTAAAACCCTAAATGAAATAATAAAGCAAAAATGAATTAAATTCAGCAGTACTTCAAAGAGCCATATATCTTCACCTCCTAAGGTTTATTCTGAGAATACAGGATCTGCAGTGTTTGGAAATAATGAAATTTAGCACTGTATTAACAGATTAAAAAGATAAAATAATATAGTGGTCTAATAATCTCTGGGGAGGGATGGGAGAAAAATCTGATAAAATCAGCCCCTATTAAATTCACATGAGCTTTTGGCGTGACCATTTGGTAGTATCTGTCAAAATGTAATATTTGTGTACCTTCTATCCCAGCAATTGCTATTTTAAGTTTACACATTAGGGAAAAAAAATGCTTGCAATGTGTACAAAGAAACATGGACAGGAATCTTCATTTCAATATCATTGATTACAAGTAAGAAAAACCATACAAATGGCTACCAGTGGGAGATACCAGAAGACATAAAAATATCATCAAAGCATTTAGTTTTTTTAAAAAGCAAAAAGCAAATGCAGAGCAGTCCATATAGTATGATTCTTGTTTATGTTAAAACAAGACAAAAATTAAGCCTATGTATATAAATACATAGAGAAAGCCTTGAAGGACACATGCCAAATGGATAACGGTGATTACCTTGGGGAAGTAAATGGGATCAGAGTGTGCAGGCTGGGATACTACCCTATATACTTAATTTTTGCTTAGTAACCATAAACATAACTACATGTGCTTTGTTAAATAACCAAAATTCATTCAAATATTACTTGCATAAAAATAATTTTAAGAAGCATCAAAGGAAGAGGTGCTTCATGTGTAAATGAACTCATTGATCTTGCTACATCAGGCAAAAATAGATATTTCCTCCGTGAAAGAAGGCCATCCACCAGTTCTCCAGTTCACGGGAGAACCATCCCTTCTGAACTTGTAACTGCCATCATTGGGTTCTGTGTCCAGCAGCACCCTTGCAGTGTATGAGTTTCTTGCGTGACCTTTTCCACCAAAAGGGAATGCGCTGTTTAGTTGCTTTGTTCTTATATCAAGTTTGTCTCTATTCTAAAACTTTAGAACTAATTGGTTGGCTTAGTGAATTCATGCAAACCAACACCACAGTTCCTGGAATTCTCAGCATGTGCCTTTTTTGCTTTCCACCTCTTCAGGTGACTAGGTTTGCAGAACATATGCAGAAGCTTTTCATAATTTTTCACGTGTAATGCTAATTCCTCCATTACTTAAATGTGACAAATTCACATCTTTTCATGACCTAATGACACAGCCAGTGTGAGTTTATGGAAGCAGAATAACAATGTCAAGATAAAATGAAACAATATTAGCCAGTGTCTGTGAACATGTTTTAATGTCGAGACACGGTGGGGCAGAGTTGGGAACAAATGCCACACAATAAAAACATTGGGTCTCTGCAGGCATGGGAACAGCTCATAATTCTTGTTGAATAAAACTCACAGTAAATCACATGAAATCAATTGATAAGAGATCCTGGGCAGATTAAAAATTGTCCCCTCCCCTTCATTAATAAGGTGGCTGCAATCCAGGGTTGATTGTTAATGCGGCTCACTTTGATAAATGCCTTCTTACTAAGTAAAAAGAAACTTTCCCTAAAGAGACATTGTCTTCCATTTTTTTCTATCAATTTTATATTTGTGTGTAGCCATCCAGGAGGGAGGGAGAGGGAATTCCATTGAACTGACAGCTTGGGCCAGGGAATTGCTTCTTGACACCTTCTAAATTGTCCACACTATATTCTGTCTTCCGTCACAAATTTTACCATCAAGAAACTTTCACAAAATTCCAAAAAAACCCAGCCCATCCAATCATGTACTATAGGATCCCTGCAACTCTGGACTAAGACAGCAAAGATACCCTGGGGCTTTGAATTTTGTTAAGAGGATGTTCTCTGGGAAGCAGGCTCTGTGATAGAGATAAGCATGGAAGAAGTTAATTGGGGAATGTTCTAGGAACAAGAACTGTGAGGAAAGCAGAGAGCAGCGCTGGTCCAAAGAAGCAGCAGGACCACAATGCAGTGACAACAAAGGCTCCCCTGATCCACTGGCGTGCTCTGCAGCTAGGATGGTCGGGCAGAATTGTCTCCCAAATGGTTCAACAGGCAGGTTCTTCGTAGCCTGCACTGGATTTAGGCTGCTTTAGGAACAGGGTCTGACCTTGATGAGGGGCTGTCTTTCTTAGGACTCTCAGAAGGGATTCCCAACTGTCACTCACCCCATTCCCAGTACCTGGAGGATTGAGTGCCTCCTCTTGGAGGGTAGGACCTGTCCACGGCAGATTCTACTCACTATCTAGTGTTAGTTAACGTTCCTGCTAATTGGGTTCTAAACTGAATATTTATTGAAATATCACTATATTGTCAGTTATCTCAGTTAAGTCACTCAACCTCTATCTAAAATGAAAAGATTGAACTCATGACTAGGTCATTCCATCTATGACTTCAGTGTACTGAAGATTTTCTTGCTGAAATGTTTTAAGCATCAGTGTTTAAAACAGAAGTGCAACAATTGATGTAGTTTCTCTTGTCTTTGGTCGACAAGCCCACTTTGTTCCTTTTTCATGCTTTTGTTTAAACCTCTCTTGGGTGACTTGGGTGAAAGGAGGTCACATGCATCTTTGACAGTCTGAAATTTTCAGGAACAGTTCCAAAATTTAATTAAGTACTGATTGTCTTCTATGCACATGAGGGAGAAGAAAAAAGTCTTCAGAAATAACAGAATTAAGCATGCTCTATTTTGTAGCCTTGTAATGACCTCCAGCAAATGCCTGACCTAGTTCTGAGGGCCTTGAGTCCACTTGCATGAACACGATTCCTTAAAAAGCTGACTCGGAAATCAAAGTCAAAAACGACACCATCCACGGTAATGGAGCGGGAAGGGCTGTCCTGTGCTATCGGTAGAAAAGACAAAATTTAAAATAGAATGAAATTTGCCTCCAGCCACTTAATTTGGAGGCAGTACAAGAATTGTGCAGCGTTTCAGTCTGATGGTACCTTGAATTAAAAGAACTAATCTGCAACGGATTTTCTTCTTATCCTGATGGTGTTGGAAACAGTTGTTCCCCCGGCTGTGTTAATGCCCAGGGGCAGCAACTCCTGCCTGCCCCGAAGAGGTTAACTAGGAAGCAGCGCTCTCTGAAGGTCCCAAAATGTTTTGTGTGTCAGACCCTCATCCCTTCTGTGGCAACCGAACCTTCATTGGTCAGTGGAGACAATGCTTTTGCTGTTTTGCATTAGAAGGCCAACTTCACATCAAGAAGCAAAAAAGGGATTATGTCAGAGGAGTCTTGGACTCAGAGTTGATCCAAGAGTTTATTTCCTTGCATCGTAGGAAACGGCCCAAGGGGAATGGCTTTTCTACCTTGTCAATCCTGGTGTAAGTCACTTAATACATACTAGCAGCATTCCTCACAATGTGGCTTAGTGAACACTAGTCTTGTGAAGTATTTCATTGAAAAAACTTTCTTTCCATTAAATAAATTTAGGATATACTATTTCCTACACCCCTGGCTTGCAGAGTCACAATGAACATTAGCATATTAAAAAACCACGTGATCCTGCCTTGAAAAAATTCTGATGATCCAGGTTTTTCCAGTCTTATTTGATTCGCAGTCCTCCTCACCCTTCCCTCCTTTTGAAACACCATCATAATTCCCACAAAGTGTACTGCAGACCACAGTTTGGGAGATGCTGCCTGAGTGGGACTGTCAGACTGTCAGGCGAGGCCACAGGCCACTTCAGTGTTCTTCCCGCGAAGCTAACCTGTCTGCCTCCTCTAGGAACCCCGATCACTCTGCTAGGGTACACCTCAGGTTAAGTGATTTCTCTTGATTAATCGTAAGTCTCCTCTCCCCACCATTCCCCTCCCTTTCTCTGCCTTCCCTTTCCCTCTTCTCCCCTCCCTCTTTGTCCTTTAAGCCAAAACACTACCTTCATAGCGTAAGATCACCCCAGCTTTGTTATAAACTCTCAATATGTTACAGACATCTTTAGGTTTCCACTCTGCTTTGCTCATAGTAAACTCTTGATATATAGTGATGGATAACGGAAGAATGCAAAGCTGTGGATGAGATGACTCTGACAGAATCCATTCCTAAGAACATGCCTGGTTTAGGACACAGCTAACTCAGAGGCAAGGGAATCCCAGAGGTAGGCAGTGTCTCTGGGAAATGGTTTTCACTCTACTCGGAGCTCAGACCAGGGAGTGTGGGATCCAGAGCAGCATGATTGGGATCCAGAATGACCTCTGATCTGAATCAATCCTGTGGATGTGGATGTATCCCCTGGAAGAAATCATAGTCCATTTGACTACTTTTATTCTTTTAGTCAAAAGGTACAAAAATATCGCATTACTTTCATCCCACATCTAGTTTTTTATCCCCCAAGGATGCTATTCAATTCTGAAAGCCCTTGAGCAGCTCCCCAAGGTACACTGTTTCTTGCTTTCACTACTTCCCCCGCTTATAACGTTTTCTTATTTTGGTTCCTTGAAAAACTCTATAACAGCCTCTTACTGTAAATAGTGGCTACTACCCTCAAATTTACCTCTCCCAAAAGAAAGACACAAAAGCAACTCTAGTGTGAAGTGTGAGGAGGAGGTGGTGGCTATTACCCCACTAGGATTCATATGGCATTATAAATTTCTATGAAAATGGGAATTACAGAGGATCTGCTTTGCTTTCCAGCAAACTGGTTACCTTACAGAACATTCTACTCTTTACGGCAGAGCATGGATGAGTAGTATTTCCAGCCATGAATCTATTAAATTTCTCTTTAGATAGATAGATCAATAGATATATACAGCTTTATATACTCTGGGATTATCATATCAACTTTTACTTTGTAAGTGTAAATGATGTTTTCTGTATAACCTACATTTATTTTTTTGGAAAAAAAAATGTATTGAGCCTGTGAAAGCACCTACAGATAGACACATGAATGTGTAAAGTGTTAAAATGCTTTTAATACAGTATTTTTTTCACAAATATGTTGGTGAGAAATTTTATTTTGTATTGCTCACCGTGGAAGGGAAATTTAACAAAGATGCAAAACTAAGTGACCCAAAAGGCCCAGCATAACCACCTAACGTCTTCATTTATAACATTTTAATCAACTAAATGATGTGTACTGCATGTCATTCAGTGCAGTCCCTGTGTGCTCAGGAGCACGGCCAGCTTTCAAGTTTACATTGATGAGATGAAAAGTGGGGGCCGGTGTCATCAGGGAAGACTTTCTGGTGGAAGCAGCACTTGGGTCTTGAATGGTGGTTAACATTTGGACGGTCACTTGGTGAAAACAGAGTTGGGGCGTTTTGAGGCTTGGGGAATACTATTATCAATGGTGCAGAAATGACGAAAGCACTAACCTTGCCAGGGGAGTGGTCCAGCCATGGGACTGCAGTGTAACAACTAAGCAAAAAGTAATGGAAAATGATGCCGGGTATGTCCACTTCGTAAAGCCAGCCTTGTTGGGTGATGGTTTTGCTTTCCTCCTAGGGGCCGGCCACTTTTACTTATAGTATTGCAACATGCTGACCTGTTATAATTAACTGTGAGATGTGTCAGAGTCGTTTGATTCTAGGAATAATAACTACTAGAGATTAGGTAGGACTTAGATTTGTTTTACATGAGGTAAAGTTGCTACCTTTACAATCGTGTGTGGTAGGGATCTTAGTGTACCATGCAGTCTTCTACTCTCCATTGCTGGGATTTTGGCATGGCTGGGCCAAGTTGGCCCACCAGTGGGAGAGAGTGAGTAACACACAGTGCCACATGTGTACCATACCTCTTCATAGGGTTGGAAGGCGTCAGTCTAGGGGAGAATAAATCAAACATACAGAGCGTGAGCCAGTGACAAAATTTTCATCATCAGACAGGAGCCTATGTTCTGATGGTGGCTGTTTCTGGAATCTGCTCCTGATCCAACCCCATGGTGCATATCTGGGTCCTGAGATGACAGAAGGCTACAAATACATGTCACACGTTGGGGCTCAAATAACATCACCTTTGGGCTCCTGTAACAGAATGCCATACAGAGTGGAGAGAATGCTTTGCCACGTCTCCTCACTAGTATAGGGCAGCTGGAGAAGTACTGTGCTTAATGGAGTAGGTGGAAAGACTGAGGCACGAGGAAGAACTCAGAGGCCGTCAGATACTCTGGAGGTTTCCAGAAGTACTTTAGGCAAGGGTTTCAGCAGATGGAGAGGATATATACAAGAGACTTGACTTCCTACCCAAGTGGGTAACTGATTGCTGAGGTAAGCAGTGGTACTCTCATTCTCCCGTATTCTAACACAATCACTAAATGATAAACAAGGGGATGACATTAGAGCTACAAGGCCTATTGTGTAAACATAAGGGATCCAGTGCCATATGCATGAACATAACCCATCATGTACAGTGGTGGGGGAACACCTGAGAATCTCAGCTGTAAGTAACTGGTCCTGGAGCCACCAAAATTTCAAATGGGCAATGTTTAGAGGAAAATGATTTTCTGTGATGAACCTAGTGGCCAGCTGAAGAAAGGATTAATTAGAGCATATATGGTAGGCCAGGAGGCCAACCTAGAAGGGTGGAGCTTAATACAGTCAGCAATGCAGTTGAAATCAGAAAACATATGTCCATGCTCTGGCTCTCCCAATCAGTTGCTGTGTGCCCACGGGTAGGTTTGTTTGCTTTCTGAGCCCACTTCCTCGTATACTAACCGGTCCATGAGATGAGTGTCCTTGCTTACCTCTCCTCTCCTTCTGCATCTCCATTGCTAGTCTTCTACCCAGAACGTTCTTCTTCCTTATGGGACATTCTTACTTGGATTTTCTCTATCCCCAGTTATCCCTTTGAAAATACTAAAACCCTTGAAGAATATTCTAAGAGTTTTTTTCAGCTATTACCACAGGGGGACACACAAGGAAAAAAATGACAAGTACATGAGTTCACAAAGAAATATTTTGTAAAAGCCTTCTTAGTAATTATTCTTTCATCTTCAAATTTAACTTTTCCAGTGTCCTATCAGGTTCCTGGGGACTCATTTGTCAAATTTTTCCTCCTGGAAATCAGCCCTGCCTAACCCTGCTCTCTCTGACACTGATATTCATGTGAGCCTGCCCCCCCCCCCGCCCCCCCCTGCCTTTTTTGTGGGCTCTCTGTTCTTGCAGTGGCTGCTGGGGGAGAGGGGTAGTGAGTGTTCTAGGGGTCACTGTGGCCCACAAGGCCCAAGGAGGAAACATATGACCTCCACAAAGAGCCCCAGGCTAGACAGCTTCCCAGTCATATCTTCTTGCTTCAGCCAAGAAATATGGGGTCCCACGCCACACAATTACTACAATTGTTACGAGTAGTTTCACAAGCAGGGCTAATCACCGATCCCTCTTGAAGCCCTTGGAGCATTCTAAACTGAAACCAACAGGGTGTGAAGTAGGAAAAGCGATGAGGAGATAGGAAAGCAAAAATGACTGCACATATTTGATGGAACTTCAGAAAATACACAAAAAAGTGTATGATGGGGAGGGGAGAAAAATCATTCTAAACCTGTATTTCCACTCTGAGATAATGTAAGATAGTTAACTGGGCCTAGCACGTAGTAGGGGGCTAAGGAATGTTGGTTCATTTCCTGGTGAAATTATCTCTAAAGTGTGAACAGGTCATCTGTATTATGATTCCTGTTACAAATTGAGATATATTACACAAATCCTAGGACAAAATATGGGAGTTATTTCCAGCTCAGTTTCTCAGATTCTTTCTGTTTTTCTTCTCTTCTGTTCCCCCCTCCCTCTTTTTTTTGGTGGACTGGGGCTGATGCTGTTCCTGAACATAGATCCTGTTCTCTCTTTTCCCTACACTTAATGGATCCCATTTCTGTGAAGTATGACGTGCTTCTGTATGTTGGTTAAGTTGCTTAGAACTTCATGGCCATGTGGATTTTCTGCAGGAAGTTATTTTTCTCTCCTTGTTTGGCTTGGTGGTGGCGGGTGCTTGGTGAAGGAATGTGAGAACTCATTAGAGTTTATTGTATGGTGCAGCAGGGGGAAGTGAAATTATACAAGCCAGGGGGTGTGGGGGGGAGAGGCAATTGCTAGACCAGCGCTGACACCAATAACTTTTTACGAGGGTGAGTCAAAGCATCAGGGAGGCTGGAACCAAGTTTCCACCCTCTTGAACCTATTACTGTAGATCATGACAGAGAACAGAGGAAAGGCGAGCCTCTCTCTCAGGCTGGGTGGAGAGAAAGACTAAAGTTACGGAGACAGATGTCAAGGTATTTGAACTTAACTAGTGGTTAGGATAGGTGGGGATATTAGGAGAAACATTAGTGCAGCAAATATAATAAGAGCAATACCTGATTACCTAGTATAATGAGGGGCAGGGAGAACATCCCTAGTGAAAAAAAATAGCTCAGTGAGTGATTTCCATGGACACCCGAGATTGTAACTTCTTCCTCCATTTTCCTCTCCTTACAAGAACTAAGAATTAGTTTAATGTTCATCCTGCCAGAGAAATAACAGGCAAATCTTGGACAGACAAAGCTTGAAAACTAGCCCCTTGACACTATGATATCCCATCTTACCAGCTCTTTGACCTTGAGAGTTGACAGGCAGAGTGGCATGAACTGACCAAGCTGTGATCCACACTGCAGGTGAGGCTGGTCCAAACTAACTGCTCTCTGTCAATTCCCATGGGACTCATTTCTTCAGTTACAGGAGAGGCCACAGTTAGGAAAAGCACGAGTGGGCTGAAACTTGACTCTTCTGTATGCCAGTGACACCTAGATCTTTGGATTTCCCAGAGATATCATTGTCCTAGAACACTTCTAACCCCTTCCCTGGGTAGCCTCAGCTGCGCTGTACTCAAAAGAGAGAACTGATTTCTTCAACCAAACAAGAATAGAACTAAATCAGGAAGAACTTTCCCGAGGCCAGACTTCTAATGTATGTCTTTACACTTTCATCTCCTCTGGTGTCAGTACTCTAGGCATTTTCCTAGGTTTTTTTTTATTAGTTTGTTTGTTTCTTTCTTTTTCTCACTAATAAACATATCTGCCTCTGGATATCACTAGCAGATGATTCAAGACCTTTTAAGTGAAACCCCTCAACCCATCTGCACCACCCATTATCAAACATACAGCCATAGTGAACAATGGAAAGTGTGTCTCTGCCACAGAAGGTATCAAATTGTTAGCATTTACCTGCTGCTCCCAACTCTGCATGGCCTGTGAGCAGATGCTGTAGTTGTGGTCAGCTTCAGTTGTGGCAGGTGGACTCTGGCAGGGGTGTGGAGCGTGAGAAGAGAAGGGCTCTCTCTGAAGTTTCTTAGAGCAGCATCCTGTCTGATATCAAAAGAACGCTGCATTGTATGGGAGCACAAAGTAAGGTTACAGACACCCGTTGGGACCGGATGGCAGGCTTCTGTGCTTTCCACTTGGTCATTGTGTGTGCCCTGTGTGTGGTCACTGTGAGGCTGCTCCATTAGGATTCTTGGAGAGCAAGGACTTCTTGGATGGCACTCAATGGTCTTTTGTGCAGACCTGGAAACCAGCCTTGGTGAGGTTTTTATGCATGTGAAGAAGAGACTGTGTGTAAAGGGAGCAGTGAGATGGAGCTGATTCCAAGGCCCTGGGGTCTAGACCTTTTGCCTTTAGCTTACACTGACTTTGTCATTCAAGAGTCTCATTTGATACGTCTCCTGGAGACAGAGGTGGATCGGCCCCCTCTGCTGACTTCAGGATAGCTGATCACATCCCCAGCAGTGTTTCCTCCTGGGCTGGGGGCAGCAGGAGCAATGCACACATGCTTGGCAGCATATTCCCACTGAGCACCAGCCCCTACTCCCCTCTCCCTGTGGGCTTGGGACCTTTGCTTTGCACATATGCTCCGATGGAAGGTTTACCCTTGGCCGTTGCCATGGACTCAACAGCAGTGGGAGAGCGCCCCCTAGAAAAGTGACTGCTGCCCTGTTTGTCCTGAGGCTGTCTCCTCTCCCTGGTTACTTTTCCTGCAGAGGAACAGGCTACAAGAAGATCTATCCTCCTTTTTCTAGGCTCTCTCTGACCTTTATTTTAAGTATCTTGTGACATGTGTACATGTGTTTTTATTGCAAACTGCCTCAAATCCATTTGGATATGGATGCTATACAAATTATAAATAAATAAATACATGATAAAGAGAGGATCTCTTCCCTGCCAGCTTGTTGCTTAAAAAGCAGCAAGTTTGCACTTGCGTGACTCTGCTTTCGCTGGGCCCCATGCCGGCAGCCAACAGGAGTGAAAACAAAATCTGTCCCTTTCAGCACCACACATTCCTCTCCTGAGCTGAGGGGAAGAGGTGGCAAGTATCCTTTGCCAATCAGGAACCAGATAGCCTTTCCTTTACTGAATTCCACATCTTTAATGAAATTCCACCCAGTTTTGGAGAGTCATGCTGGTAAATAAGAAAGCCATGGCTTTTCCCACCAGGTACAGATCATCTCTAACTCATTCCATCCCCACAATTCTACACAGCCTCTTGGCTTACTCTCCTCTTCTGCCCCTCGCTCTATCCCTTAGGAACCTTGTTTTTCTCATAAGCAAATGCTCCATCCTCCATTTATTCTGCACATGAATCTCTCAACACTTGCTTTAATGAAATCTGGGCTCCCTTGAACTCCCATTATCTCTGAAGAGGGCATCTGCTCATTGTTTTGGTAGTTTCTTTATTCATCTGTTGCTTACTCCCTACCTTGCTTACTCTCTCTTTCCAATAATTTTTCTGTCTTTGTGCCCTGAAGCCCACCTCTTCTCTTTTGCTTTTGAGCAGAGAACGTTGGGCCTACCTAACTGAATTTGTCGAGATCATTCTGGGTGATTCCTCTACATCTTTTGTTTTGGCTTCCATTTCTCCTGTGTCTGTTTTAGAACTTGTCTTCCTCCTTCCCAAGGCTAGATCTTCAGTGTTATCCTGGATTTCAGTCCTGCTCTTCTATTCCGGTTCCTTGCCCCCTCAGTTTAGCCCTTCTCTTCCCATGACTTCATTTCCTTCTTCTCCATGAGTTCTACCCACACTTTATATTTTAAATTTAAATATATTTAAATTTTTTAAATTTTAAAAATATTAATACAATAAAAACACTCATTCCATTTGTTAGCTCTGCAGGCCATTTTCTTCCTGCTGTTTTTCTTTTCAATATTAGCCTTTTGGAAGGAAGTGTCTATCTGTTGACATCCTTGCCAACTTCACCATTCTTATGCCATTACTGTGTGACTCCCTGTACCCGCACCCCAAAAAACTACTTTCTTAAAAATCATCCATAGCCCCTTATCTGCCAAATCCAAGTGACTCCTCTCACCTTACCTTCTAAGGAATTGTCTCTTCTCCTTCACTCTATGCTTGCCTTCCATGCTATCCTTTAGGTCCTACTACCTCTGAAATTCTTCCTTTTCATATGTCATTTGCTGCTTCTTTGAGTCCTTTGCTTTGTCTTCTTCCCTGAGATTTAGTTCTTGAATCTCAATGGTCTACCTGACAACTCTTCTGATTTAAGATTCCATCCTATTAGAACCTCAAACTGCCTTTTCCTCCAGCCTATTCTCACACTGAAAACGACTGGCTTCTTTCACCTCCTACTCTTCTCCAAGTCTCTGAATCCTTGTATCTTCTTTGAGTTCCTCTTCCGTATTTTGCACAGCTACTCGGTTGATAGAGATTGTAGGTATTCCTCACTGGTGACTCTTACATCCCTTCTCTTTCTTTCTATCTCACTATCAACCCCTGTTTCAGATAGCTCTGCCTCCTCCTAAAGCTGTCCAGTAAATATCATGGGTATTTGGAGGGCAAAATTCATTTGGAGCTTGAACCAAAGATATATAGATGATTCTCTTCTCCATACCTCTTACCTCACTATGCATATGTAGACTATGAAAAAAATCAGCTATGTATTCCTAATGATGGTTTTGTTGGTGTTGAATGATATAACTTTGTTTAGCTTATGTTAGATTTTATGGCAAAATGATATTGTTTTTAACTCAGTTTGTTCTGTGCTGACCTATTTACTCAGAAAGAGCAGAGTTGCTCAATCAGGAGTTGCTTGGGGTAGGCAAAGATCAGAGGTTGAACATATGGAGAAACCCAGAAAAAGATGATGCCCACAGAAAAAAGGAGAATGCAGGAGACATTTCAGCAGCTATAGGCTTCAAATAAGGCAAGAAAGAGAGTCCTAATAGAGTTCATTGAAACATTGCTTCTAAGCAGCAAAGTAGTGTTGATGCCATATTTAATATTTTAACTCTACAGCAAAGAATAAACAAGGAAATAAAGTCATGAAAAGATTAAAGACATGTGGCAGAGAGCAGGAAAACCCATACAAAATTGTAATAATAGAGGCTTTATTGCAACAAAAACATTATATGCCCTTTGCTCTATATGTTTATGTGTAGTGTTTATATTTGCAAATTAATTTTGTTCATTTATATGTTGTTTTATGGATAAATAATTGTATTTCTGAATGCAAAGAATAAGCCATTATATATAAATATATCTTTCAGATTCTTTTTTCTTTACTTTTCTTGTGCTAGCTTATGGAGAACGTTGCTAGATTTTTGGATATGCCAAAGAGGCACCACTAACCTTCCAGTGGTATAAAATAGAAATAAAGATGAGGTACTAAGAAATATTAAACAGCCTCCTTAGGTCTCACCCTATTTAAATAATTTTTTATTGTGGTAAAATGTATATGCCAAAATTTACCATCTTAACCATTTTTGAAGTGTACAATTCATCGACATTAATTACATTCACAATGTTGTGCAACCATTTGTCACTATTTATTTCCATTTTTTCCCCTTAATTCAAAAAGAACCTCTGTGTAATAACTCTATAATAACTCTCTCTATATAATAACTTTCTATTCCTCCCACCCTCCTATCTCTGGTAACATCTAATCTATGTTCTATCTCTATGAATTTGCCTATTCTAAGTATTTAATGTAAGTGAAATGATATAATATTTATCTTTTTTCCTATGGTTTATTTCAAGGCTCTTCCATGTTGTAGCATGTATCTGAACTTCATTCCCTTTTTACGATTAAGTATTATTCCATTGTGAGTTTATATTACATTTTGTTAATCCATTCTATATTACATTTTGTTAATCAGTTCACCCATCAATGGACCATTGGGTTTTTTCTACCTATGGTTATTATAAATAATGCTCCGATAATAGTTGGCATACAAATATTTGTTTCAGTACCTATTTTTAATTCTTTTGGGTATATACATAGGAGTGAAATTGCTAGGTCAAATGGTAATTTTATGTTTAGTTTTTGAGGAACTGCCAAATTGTTTTTCACAGCCACTGTACCATTTTCATTTCCATCATCAATGTATGAGGGTTCCAATTCCTTCACATCCTTGCCAATACTTGTTATTTTATGTTTTCTAAATTATAGCCATCCTAGTAGGTGTGAAGTGGTGTCTCATTGTGGTTTTCATTTGCATTTCTCTAGTCACTAATGACATCGAGCATCTTTTCACATGATTGGCCATTTGTATATCATCTTTGGAGATGTGTCTATTCAAGTCCTTTGTTAATTTTTGAACTGGGCTGTTTGCCTTTTTGCTGTTGAATTGCAAGAGTTATTTGTGTATTATGGATGTTATACACTTATCAGATGTAAGATTTGCAAATATTTTCTTCCATTCTGTATGTTGGCTTTTAACTTTCTTGATAATGTCCTTTGATGCACAGAAGTTTTTAATTTTGATGAAGTCTGATTTATTTAGTTTTCCTTTTGTTTTGCTTGCTTTTGGCATCACCTCAAGAATTCGTTGCCAACTCAAAGGTCATGAAGATTTACCCATATTTTTTCTGCTGTGAGTTTTATGGTTTTAGCTCTCATATTTAGGTCATTGATCCATTTTGAGTTGATTTTTGTATATCATATGAAGTAGGGATCCAATTTCATTCTCTTGCATGTGGAAATTCAGTTTCCTAACACCATTGTTAAAGACTGTTCTTTCCCTACTGCATGGACTTGGTGCCCTTCTCAAAAGTTCATTGGCCATAGATGTATGGGTTTATTTCTGAACTCTCAATTCTATTCCATTGATGTATATGTTTACCCTTATGCCAGTATCAACTGCTTTGGTTACTGTAGATTTGTTGTAAGTTTTGAAATCAGGAAATTTGATTTTTTTTCAAGATGGCTTTGGCTATTTTGGGCCCTTCACACTTCCATACGAATTTGAAAGATGAGCTTGTCCATTTCTGCAAAAAAAAGGCTATTGGAATTTTGATAGGGATTGCACTCAATTTGTAGGCTGCTTTGGGTAGCACTACCTTCTTAACAGTATTAAGTCTTTCTGCCCATGAACATAGGATGTCTTTCCATGCACTTAAGTCTCCTTTAATTTCTTTTGGTAATGTTTTGTAGTTTTCAGTGTACAAGTCTTTCATCTCTTGGTTAAATGTATTTTTAGGTATTTTATTCTTCAGATACTATTGCAAATGGAATTATTTTTTATTTTTCTTTTGGGGTTGTTCATTGCAGATATATAGAAGCACAACTAATTTTTGTGTGTTGATCTAGTACTCTACAACTTTGCTGAATTTGTTTATTAGATCTAGTGGGTTTCTTGTAGATTCTTTGGGATTTTCTATATATAGGATCATGTTGTTTGTGGATAGACATAGTTTTATTTCTTCCTTTCCAATTTGGATGACTTTTATTCCTCTTTCTTGTCTAATTGCTCTGGCTAGAACTTCCAGTACAATGTTGAATAGCAATGGTAAAAGTCGGCATCCTTGTCTTATTCGTGACCTTGCCTTTTAGTCTTTCAATGGTATTTCAGTCTATACCATTGATTATAATATTAGCTCTAAGTTTTCATAAATGCCTTTTATCATGGTGAGGATGTTCCCTTCTATTTCTAGTTTTCTGAGTGTTTTTATCATGGGAAGAGTATTAGATTTTGTCAAATACCTTTTCTGGTTGATTGAGATGATCATGTGGTATTTTTCCCCCATTCTGTCAATGTGGTGTGTTACATTGATTGATTTTCTCTTTAACTACCCTTACATTTATGAAATAAATCCCACTTGTTCATGATATGTAATTCTTTTAGTGTACTGTTGGATTTGATTTGCTAATATTGTTGAGCATTTTTGCATCTATATTCATAAGGGACTGATTTATAATTTTCTTTGCTTTTGATGTTTTTATCTAGCTTTAGTATCTAAGTCATGCTGACCTCATAGAATGAGTTAGGAAGTGTTACTTCCTTTTCTATTTTTCTTTTATGAGTTTGAGAAGAATTGGTGTAAATTCCTTAAATATTTGGTAGAATTGGCAGTGAAACCATCTGGTCCTGGACTTTTCTTTGTTGGGAGGTTTTTGTTTACTGTTTCTGTCTCGTTACTGGTTATAGGTCTTTGAGATTTTTCTATTTCTTCCTGAGTCAGTTTAGACAATTTATGTTTCTAGGGATTTGTCCATTTAATCATAGCTATATAATTTGTTTGAGTATAATTGTTCATAGTATTCTCTTACCGTTGTTTTTACTTCTGTAAAGTCATTTCTCCTCTTGCATTTTTTATTTTAGTTATGTCTTCTTTGTCTTTTTTTGTCAGTCTAGCTACAGGTTTGTTAATTTTGTTCACTCTTTCAAAGAACCAACTTCCAATTTCGTTAATTCTATCTATTATATATTCTCTATTTTATTTATATCATTCTGATTTTTATTATTCCCTTAACTTGGATAGCTTTGGGTTTACTTTACTCTTCTTTTTCTAGTTCATTAAGGTGCAACGTTAAGCCATTGATTTGAGATCTTCTTTTTTAATGTAAGTGTTTATGGCTATAAACTCCCCCTGAATACTATCTTCATTGCATCCCGTAAGTTTTGGTAAGTTATGTTTTATTCATTCATCTCTCATTATTTTCTAATTACCTTTGTGATTTCTTCTTTGACCCCTTGGTTATTTAGGAGTGTATTGTTTAATTTCAACATATTAGTGAATTTTCCATATTGGTGAATTATCCTACAAAACTGTAACTTCATTGTGATCAGATATTTTGTATGATTTTAATATCTTTAAATTTATTGAGGCTTGTTTTGTGGCCTAATACATGGTCTATCCTGGAGAATGTTTCATGGGCACTTGAAAAATGTATGTTCTGTTTTTGTCAAGTGAAGTATTCAATATATATGTGTTAGGTCTAGTTAGTTTATAGTATTGTTTAAATTCTCTATTTCCTTATTGATATTACCTTTAGATGTGATATCTATTATTGAAAGTGGTTTATTGAAGTCTCCAACTATTATTGTGTAACTGTATATTTCTCACTTCAATTCTGTTAATGTTTGCTTCATCTATTCTGAGGTTCCGATGTTTCATGCATATGTTTATAATTGTTACATCTTCTTCATGAAATGACTCCTTTATCAATATATAATGTCTTTGTTTCTTGTGATGGCTTTTGACTTGAGGTCTATTTTGCCCAGTATTAGTATAGCCATCCCAGCTCTCTTATGGTTATTGTTTGCATGGATTATCTTTCTTCTATCCTTTCACTTTCATCTATTGGCATCTTTGCATCTAAAGTGAAGTGAGTCTCTTGTAGACGACATATAGTTGGATAATTTTTAAAATTCATTTTGCCAATCTCTGCCTTTATTTTTTTGGTGAGGAAGATTGGCCCTGAGGAAGAGTTTTTTGTCTGTTGTTAACTTCCTCTTTTCGCTTGAAGAAGATTGCCCCTCAGCTAACGTCTGTGCCAGCGTTCCCCTATTTTGTATGTGGGACACTGGAACAACATGGCTTGATGATCAATGTGTAGGTCCATGCCTGGGATCTGAACCCGTGAACCCTGGGCCACTGAAGTGGAGCATGCGAACTTAACCACTATACCACTGGGCTGAACCCCAAACTCTGCCTTTTGATGGGACAGTTTAATCTATTTACATTTAAAGTAATTACTGATAAAGAAGGAGTTACCTAAGCCATTATGCTGTTGGTTTCCTTTATGTCTTATACCTCTTTTCTCTCTCATTTTCCCATTGCACCTTTCTTTTGTGTTGGGTTGATTTTTGTAGTGAACCATTTTGATTCCCTTCTCATTTACTTAGATATATATTTTAGATATTTATAAGATATTTTCTTTGTGGTTATCATGTAGATTATATTTAACATCCCAACTTTATAACAGTCTAGTTAAAATTTATGCTAATTTTTCAATAGTGCAGAAAAATTCTGCTCCTATATAGCTTTGTGCTCCAAGCCCCTTTAATGTTGTTGCTGTCACAAATTACATCTTTATACATTGTGGGCCCAATAATATAGTTCATAATTACTCTATGCTTTTGTCTTTTAAATATCGTAGGAAATAACAAGTGGAGATACAAACCAAAAACACAATGATACTGGACTTTATATTTCTCATGTTTACTTTTACTAAATATCTTTATTTATTCATATGTCTTTGAGTTTACTATCTAGTGCCATTCATTTCAACCTAAAGGACTCCCTTTAGCATTTCTTACAGGGAAGGTCTAGGGTAATGAACTCTCTGAGCTTTTGTTTATCTGGGAGTGTCTTAATTTCCCCCTCATTTTTGAAGGATAGTTTTGCCAGTTGTGGAATTGTTAGTTGATGGGTTTTTTTCCTTTTACCACTTTGAATGTTATCCTGCTGTCTTCTGGCCTCCATTAACAATTGAGAAATCAACTGTTAATATTGTTGAGGATCCCTAGTATGTAATGAGTTACTTATTTCTTGATGCTTTTAAGATTCTCTGTCTTTGTTTTTCAGTAGCTTGATTATAATTGATCTCAGTGTGCATCTCTCTGAGTTTATCCTACATTGGATTTATTGAGCTTCATGGATTCATAGATTGATGTCTTTCATCAAATTTGGGAATTTTTCAGCCAGTATTTCGTCAAATATTTTTTCTGCTCCTTTCTTTCATGGTCTTCTAGAGAATGCATATATTGGTCTGCTTTATGGTATTCCACAAGTTTCTTAGGCTCTGTTCACTTTCTTTCACTCTTTCTACTCAGATTGGGTAATTTCAGTTGTACTATATTCAAATTCATTTATTCTTTCTTCTTCTGGTTCAAATCAGACGTTGAACCCCTTTAGTGAATTTTTTTATTTTAGTTATTATTTTCATCACAAGAATTTCTTTTTGATATCTTTTTATAATTTCTATATTTTATTGATATTCTTGTGCTTATACATTGTTCTCTTGATTTCCTTTGTTTTTCTATCCACATTTTCTTTAAGCTATTTGTGTATATTTAAGACAGTTGTTTTAGAGTCTTTATCTAGCAATTCTAATGCTTGGACTTTCTTAGAGATGGTTTCTGTCAATAATTTGTTCCTTTCAATGAGCCATAATTTCCTATTTCTTTGTATGCCTGTGATTCTTTGTTGAAACTGGACATTTGAATATTACAATGTAGGAATTCTGGAAATTAGATTCATTTTCTTTCCCTATGGTTTGCTACTTTTTTGTTTGCTGAATGCTGTAGTAGTTCATTTGTTTAATGAGTTTCCCAAACTGTTTTTGCAAAGTCTGTATTCCTTGTTGCGTGTGGCCAGTGAAGTCTATGCCCCTTAGATTGTGTTCAGCTAGTATTTTGACAGAGATTTCCATGAATACCAGAGCTGAACAAACACTTCTTCCAGTCTGCAGATTGCTTGTATACCAGGGCACTTCTTTAACACTTCATCAAGCTTGCTCTGAACCTGGGGATCAGCCTGAGGTGAAATCTTAGTGTATTCTCATGTCTTTTCTGAGCATTCATCATGCCCTGGGCATGCACATGGTTTTCTAAATTTCCCCGTATTTATGACTGCTTTTGTATGTTCTAATTTACTGAAGAAACTCTCTTGAGCTTTTGCTCCCAGACCTTAGGTGTTCTGTTTTATGTTTGACTGTAATCTTTTGCCCTAGGCATCTGAGGGATGTTAGTTTGGCTTGCAGTGTTTTTGAGCAATGCCAACTGATTTTCTGGTTTGAGTTCCTAGTTAGGTGAAACAGAGATGAACACCTAATGTCAGTCTTTCAGGTCATTCTTGGTTAGAACAGACATATTCAATCATTTGTAAATAAGATCAACTCTGAACCAAGGACTAGAGTCCTAGAGTGGGAATCTGGACAGCTGCTGCTTTAACATCAACACTGTTTTCAGGGAGGGGATGGGGCATGGGCAAGTAAAATGCCGCAAAGATTTCCTGTTATCTGGAAGTTACCTTTTTCTTGATTCACCATTTACTTGGTTGCTATAAGCCTTTGACTCTTTTCCAGAGTTCTGATAAAGTTGATTCTGATAGTTTCTGCTTGTGTTTTAGTGTTTTTGTGGAGATTGAGAGCTTGGAGCTGCCTACTCTGCCATTTTGCTAATGTCACTCCCACCCTCAAATTAACCACTTAATCCTTTTGGAAAGGTTTAAGAGAATTTTGCAATTTCAGAACTGAAACAAGCTTCTAAGATCATGTCTGGTTGTTTATAACTCTTCCCTCCCCAGAGCACTGGAAATTCCACAAGATTCCTCAAGGGCCACCTCCGAATGTTTGAGGCTCTTTACTATCCCTCTCCTCCATCTTCACCTAGAATCACTGAGTTTCTAACCCATATTTTTGTTTTTTTAAATGGTATGCTTCCATTTGAATCAAGAGTTTTTGGCTTAAAAACTTTTAGAAACCATTGATTCATACCAAGTGCTTAGTTCAGAGATAAGCAAAAAAGGTTCAGGTGCCTCATTCAAAGTCATCCAGTTTCCCAGCTACTCGGCTAGCTAGCTGGACTAAGATGTGTAGGCATGCTTGGCAGGATACTAACCTGGTGCCATTTAACTAGGGCAAAGGCACTGTGTTATGTAGGGGAAGGTGGGAGATGGAGATTGTTGTGGTAATTCTCAATCCTTTTCTATCATCCTAAACAATCCAGTTCTGGCTTCATAATTCCATCCTCTCTCAGCACAACTAGGCCCTGCCATTGACCAGATTGAAACTTCTTGGAGACTATCTATTGTTACTATAGAATGCCTTTTGGAGGGTTCGCTCCTTTCACCATCATCTCAGGGGTTAGCAAAGCATCTTTTTCTTGCCATATATAATTCTCTCCCCAGAGGAGATTTAGAAAATAAAATTTTCTCTATCCTGTTACATTTTCAGTTCCACTTACTTGTGGCCACTAGCTCTGAATACATAAGAATATTGTATGGTGGTAGTGAAACTCTTTTCCATTTTTCACTGTTTTTGAATGACAGAAAGGAGCTTAAGTGATTTTTTTTTTAATTATAATCTCTAACTATTTTTTTTTTAAAGATTTTATTTTTTCCTTTTTCTCCCCAAAGCCCCCCGGTACATAGTTGTATATTCTTCGTTGTGGGTCCTTCTAGTTGTGGCATGTGGGATGCTGCCTCAGCGTGTTTTGATGAGCAGTGCCATGTCCACGCCCAGGATTCGAACCAACGAAACACTGGGCCGCCTGCAGCAGAGTGCGTGAACTTAACCACTCGGCCACGGGGCCAGCCCCAGAGCTTAAGTGATTTTTGAACAAGATGTTGGTTTCCAGGAAGGACACAGGACACCAGACTTGACATAAAAGTAGACCTAAAGTGAGGCTCTCTAAGGTTGGATAATCGGCTGCTGAGAGAAAATAGTAATCTTCTTTGGATGGATTTCACTGCAGTTCTTGAAGCAAGTGAGCTGGTCTGATCTAGTTTACTCATAGTCTCTCAGAGCCCTAAGATTCTATCTTTTGTAGTAATTAAATAATTTCTGATTGTACATGTGTTCTATAGATATGATGACTTTTATTTTCTTTGGTACAATTATATATATGTATTTATTTATAAATTATATTTATATGTATACACACATATTTTTACAAGTTGATTATACAAAAGTATAAAAATATGCTAATATCACTCAGAAGTTTGTAACAGCACCAATTTTCAATCCATGTAATATTATATCTAAATAGAAAACAATCAGCTTGGAGGTTTTCTTGCTGACTGGTGTATTGACATGATTGTGATACCTCCAGCTGGCTTTTTCACACTGAATGACAATTACATGCATGCCCCATGATACTTGATGCTCATAGAGCATAAAGAGAAAAGAAAACAGTGATCTTAGGTCCGTGAGGGAAGCCTATAACAATGGACAAAGTAAGCAAACAGAAACCCAGCTAATTGAAAGGGAGGATAGTTAAAATTTAGCAATATTGAATTGGGAATAGCATCAACGTCAAAGGGAATTTGAATTTCACTGAATGATTGAAAAATAACATGGCAAATCATTTCTTCCTCCAAATTTATGGCATCAAAACAAGCCAAGGATTTTTTTCCTCCTGTGTTTTAAAAGGGAGCCATTGAATATGCAGGTTTGGAATGAGTTGGGATAAAAGCTATTATTTTCTAAAATCAGAAATAGATTTTACCTTTTAGCATATATTAACTGTGACATTATAGATATGTGGCTTTGCATTAACATGAACACTCGTGGCTTCTGTTTGAAAGTTCTAAGTACCTGAGTCTGTTTACCACCATGTAACTCCCTCCTTCACCCTCAGTAACAATACTGCTGGTTTTTAAGATAAAGAATAATATGCACATATTACATTAGTAATAAACAAAGAACAATGACATATTAAGGCAAAAATATTAAAAATCTGTCTTTGCATGCCTCTCAGAGGTATCTGGGAGTATAGTAGAATACAGTATAGTAGAAAGATCTTGGACTGGGAATTCAGAAAGCTTGGATTCAAGTCTGCAGTCTGCCTCTTGCCATGTGCTTTTGTCTTGTCGATTTTCTTCTCTTCGCCTTTTTTCCCTCCAATTTGCACTATGGAGACTGGAACTTTGCTTTCAAATCCCTGGGTTATTTTGAAATAATGTGTAGGAAATCATTTGGAAAAGAGTGATATGTAAATGATGTGGATGGTCCTGCTTCCAACTAGAGATTAATCCTTTCAAAAATCATTATTCTTATATGGTATTTTACATTTTTTTAAAGATGAAACATGACCAATAACCAGCCATCTTTCCATGAAATAAGAAACACGTAATTACCATTTTCGCCTGAATTGACCACGGAGAATAGTGGAAGAAGAACTGAGTAGAAGCCAGAATCAACTAACTGCTATCAACCAACAGAGCCTGCGTATGTTGCTTCACACCCCCAAGTCTTTACTTTTTTACTATTTAACTGCAAATGCTTGATTTCCTAAGTTCTTTTAAAATGTTAGGATTTGGTAAGTTTTATCCTCGTTTATCCTGTTGTCCCTCACACACACACACACACACACACACACACACACACACATACTCTCACAACACCTCTCTACCACTTTTTCCTTCTCCAGGCTAACTTTAACAAAGTCTTCACAACTCAGCTCAGATGTCGTATCTTCCAAGAATTCTTTTCTAATTTCTCTTCCCAAACTCAGTCTGGCTTCACCAAGTCTCCTCTGTGTTATTTTCATACATTATGCCTACCTATATCATTGAACCCTGCTATTTTGTTATAAAGCGTTTATGTGTCTTTTACCCCAACTTCAGTGTAAGACTGTTGAAGATAGGGGTCATGTGCTATTCACTTGGGGAACAGACTTTTAGTAGATTCTTGTAGATAAATGTTTTCTTTTTACCAATTGAATAAATGAATGAATGGATAATGTATGAGAAGCTCTTTGAAAAGAATAAAAGACAATGTGCAATATGGCATTTTTCAAATATAACTACAGAAGGAAGAAGCATTTGTCTGGTGAAACAATACTATATTTGGAAGCAAGAAATCAGTTATTGGGCCATTTTTCCTAATTTGGTGTGTAACTCCAGGAAAATCACTTAAGCTCTCTGTACTCAGCTTCCCATCCCAAAATGGGGCAATCTGTATTTCCCGTTGCCTGCCTCATTAGGAACGTCACAGAGACCAAAAGTAGAGCAATTATGTGATGACGTAATTTTTTAAAAATAAAGGTATGTTACGCGTTCTTGGGGAATATGTTAATACCTGTTCATAATCAAACACAAATTTACTTTATACTCAAAATACTTCTGAAAAATTTTCTCTAAGCAATTTAAAATTAAATAAGATTTTAAATGGACTGAAGGAGATTTATATTTAAAGCATATTTGTGGTCTATACCAGTTCTGTAGAGTACGTAATCCTTTTGAAGGGCAACGATTATTTTTAATTTGTTTGATGATTTAGATTTTTCTTATAATATCAACCTCTTAAAACAATCTCCTGTATCCCTCTTGACTATGTCCCCTCTTCCATTCAACAAGTCATTGTTGATTGGCAGTGGAGAAATAGTCTCCACTGAATTGCCTTGATGGTCTTTTGGAGGCTGAACTTTTGTTCATGAACACAACCTCTGTCCTGCAAATGGTACTCCTCAGAATTGTGCACAGATATTTGTGTCTTTGAGAAATAAGTAAAGAAGTGTTAAGGTGATGCTTTCAGGAACTTTGGGAAATCTTGTTCCTAAACTAAGCTAAAAGGTCCATCTTTTAATAATTACATACTGGATTGGGGGTTTTCTTTTTCTTTTTAAAACCAAAATTTGTTTTGGAAATTAACCCTCGATAGAGCAACAGATCCAGAGTTCATTTCTCAAGTAATTATGATGTTACTTACCGCACTTTACCAGGACACTTCTTGTCCTTACCTTAAGAATATAATTTGGGCTTTGCTTGCTCTCCAATTAAGAGCACAAACTACATAGTGTATAGCTTTTCTTTGTTATGAAATTAACGTGGAGCTGGGCTCTTTCTTGTGACCCATTATGCTTCTGTATGAAATTCTGTCTCATGGGAATAGGATACCTCTGTCTTGATTCCTTTTTTTCTCTTTGAATCAACTTGATCAAAGCATACTGCACGTACAATAAGCTGTGGCTGTGTAAGATCCGGGAGCATCACCACAATCAGGGTGCAGGGCATTTCTGACCACCTCCGAAAGATCCCTTGTGCCTCTTTGCAGTCACATCCCATTCCACTCCAGGCCTAGGCAGCTACAGATCTGCTCTCTGTCACTGCAGTAATCTATGTAGTTTGCATGACTCTTGTTTCTTCAGTCCACATTCATGGGGTAACGTTCCTTTATGGGGGGACAAACTATATGGTTGGGAAAAGGCAGAGCTGAGGCATGTATTCAAGTAAATCTCTTCATATCTGACAAGCACTAAATTTTTGTGGAAGCAAGTTTTATCTAAAGTCATAGGCTAATAGTTACCTTTAGAACATGGTTAACCAGGAACTACAAAATTGGAACAAAATTTACATCTAGGTCATTTAATCCAGAAACATCCTAGGGGGAAGTTCAGGGTTTGCAGCAGCTTTGATGAAGTAACTTTTCAGTTCTCACATGAATTTGGCCCTATGCTTTCAATATCCCTAAAATAAATGGGGCTCTGATATTTAATTTTTACACGTTCACCATTCAGAAGTGACTTGGTGGTCTTTCTTTGACCATGTAAATTTATGGGACAGAAATCTTTATTTTTAGAAGTGCAGTGCCTTGTTTTATTCAAATTTTGAAAGTGGTCAAGAGATAGGGCCCGGGGACAAGTTTTAGCATGATAGTTCTGACCACTGTACATTTGACTTTATATGGCCAGGAGTCAAGTGGTGTTGGTGAGATGTTTGCAAGAGGATTGGCATGAAATAGCCTAAAGAGTATTTGATGCTTGTGCCACAGTCCAGAAATAAACATTACATTTCTTTCCTCAATATATTTCTGTAGTGGATAGCCAAGTGACAACTATTGTCTTTTTTTGGTTTTCTAGTTAAATAGCAATTGTTCTGGATGAAGGAATGGCACTGTTTAAAACTCTTCCACTCTGAAGAGTCTCCTGGGTGCGAAGGAAAATAGATTTCCAGTCTTAAGAATCAAATAGCCCTATTCAGTGTCATTCTTGTGACCTTCCCCCGACACGTTAAAATTTTGCTTAACCTGTTTCAAAGTAGAGAAGCTTCTATATCAGGACTGTCCGAGACACAGGTGCCTTTCTAGCTTACAGATCTTTTTCTTCATAATGTTTAGTGGAAGAAGTGACTTTTAACCTTTTCATGCTTAGATTTCCTTTATTCTTTTTAAGGAGGTTTAATTAAGCCATCTCTTTTTAATTTAACCTATTGTTTAGAAATTTCTGGGAACATAATTTACTTAAAGCAGTAAGTCAGATTTTTTTCCTTTCTCCTCCCTTTTTTTCTTCCATAGGCAAGAGCTGTAGTATATGCAGATTATTGAGAGAGAAAAAATAATATCTGAAAAGGTGGCTTTCTTAAAAGGCACCAGGAGCATTAATGTCATGTCTGCAGCACCCATTTGTCAACTGTACAGACCTTTCAATGGAAAATTGTGCTGTGCTACCTTTTAAAGTATGAAATGCTAATTTGGGATTTACAGTTTTTGAACTGGAGGGCTACATTTTGCATGGGATTTTGTTTAATTTCCCAGTGAAAAAAGGCATTTGAAACACAACTGCCTACAGCCAACTGTCAACAAAAATCAACTGTAATAGCACAGAGCCTGTCACTGATGTATGTGGTGATGTGGTAATCTTCTCAATTTAGCTGGGTATTTCTTCTTCGTACAAAATAGCTGAAAGTCTTGCTAGGCATTTATGAATATCGGGAGGTATTATTAGGCTGATAATGGGGCCAGATTAAGGAAGTGTACACTGGTTCAAAGTGTCAGCTAAAGAGACACAAAATGGGACGATACATGGCCCCTGGTATAAGGGACTCTTCATATTTCAGGTTTGCTAAAGATTTGGGCATGCTGAGTTCCATCTGCTGTGAAAATGGCTTTCTGGGGAAAAAAAATAAAGTTGTTATGCTATTTTTTCCCCCAGAAATCTGTTTTTGTTTATCAAGAGGGTGAAATAAAAAAAATCTCTGAAAATGGAAATGAGGAGGGTAGACGAGGGGGATCTCCCGGGGTGAGACTGGCCAGTCTTCTTCTCCCCCCGACACTGAGAGCTGGAAGCTGAGGGCTGGCATCTTTTCCTTCTAAGTCACAGCTACCCAAGAGCTGGGAGAAGAGAATTCTTTTGGAGTGTCTGTATTTTAGTAATGGGACCCCTTTTGGATTCCAAATAACAACTGGCAAATGCGAGGCAAAAAATAAAGCTGCATATAACCTGTTCTTTGGCAAGGCACAATGTTGGCACTTACTATTAGCTGTCATCAAAACATGGCATTAGCAAAGCTTCTCATATCAAAAGGGGATTTAGAATCAAATGGCACTTTATGTTATCAGTTAATGTTTTTTTTTCTTGGTATTTAAAGTGAACCATACTCAAATCTGGCCCCACCATTTACTAGCTCCGTGGTAGCTCAGTTCTCTGTGATTAAGTTTCTTCATCTCAAAATTGGATTAATAATTATGCCTACCTCATAAGGATTTTGTTAGAATTAAATTACTTAATAGGTATAAAGAGCTTAGAACACTGTTTGACATATAATAAGCATCATATGGTTAGCTATTATTACTATTATCATCAATACAACCAACATATTCACTCATGTCAAAAGGATGGGAAGAGAAATATACTAGCACATATGCTATATAACCTGTTGTGAAAGGTGTTTTCATTTTTTCCTAATCATTATGTTTTTATATGTACATGGAAGACAAGAGTGAACCACATTATCTGAGCTACATGGAATACGTTCTAAGATACTTATAAACCACACCATGGCTAATAGGAACTTGCCAGTACCTGCCCTGTTTTTTGCACTGCCTGCCCACTGCCCTTTCTCTGGGCCTCCACCCTTCTGCTGCCCCTGCTTTCCATAAGAACCTGATCTTTTCCTTCCCTTCGTGCTTTGGCCAATAAACGGGGACCAAGGATGGACCTCTGATGGAGGAGTGTGGCTCCAGATAGTCATGTCAGTGACATGTCTTGGCACATCCCTAAGAAAAGCTAGGTTGAGCCAATCTGATTCCTTTCTCCACAATTCTATGATTGAGGTACTCTTGTTGATTATCAGAAGGTAACCAAATTTAAAGACCAGGAGATGGAGACGATGATAGGGTTAGAGGTGGCCTTGCCAGTTATGTACAAATTAAAGCTATGACAGAACAATGGAGGAAAGAGAAAGCAGCAATACCATGAGAGAATCTCTGAGGCTGCCTATTTTTCTGTATTTCCTGAGCTCTCACGGCTGGCTCTGCAGTTTTCCCAGATCCTGTGAGACCTCTTTACGTCCCTCCAGGAAACTTCTCTTCCTCTCAACTTCCCACTAGTGTGAGGCCATTTCTGTTCCTTGCAGCCAATTAGGGTACAGAAGGTCTAGGCTCCATGTGTGAGTAGAAAGTAAAGTTTTCTGCTGATCAGTAAAAAACATTGCATGTAGTAGAATTAACATAAAACTGAAAAAGTGGCCAGTGAGGTAAATTTCAATTATCCATATTCAAAATCTTGGGAATGAAGGAGTGGTAGAAGTAAAAGAATTATTTCTAGGTTCTAGTTGACAAGGTCTCAGCACACATGGTGATTACTTTCTAATGGAGTAGACAGATGATCAACAAGTAAATATAAACAAGGTAACACGGTAATTATAGATTGAGAGGACTTCTATGAAGGAAATAAATAAGGAATTAAATTAGGAGATCCATTGGAGGTTTGGTGAAGTGTGTTCCTTAGCATGAAATGATTTTGCTGTCAGTGGTAACTGCCAGTGATCTCTGAGTAAAGATTTCCCACATGACCTGATCCATTTCCTTCCTCTGCCTTGGCCAATAATGATGGACCAAGGATGGATCTCTGATGGAAAAGTGTGGCCCAAGACATGCATAGATGTAGGTATAGATATATACTAGATCAACATATACTCCAGATAGACATAAACTGATTAGTCCTAACAAGACATAAAGCTTTTCTACCTTTTATCTTCAAAGATCATACCAAAAAACATCAATATATCATTGAAGTTTTTCTTTTTCTCTATTTGGAATTGATGTGGGTGATGGATAACAGAACAACAATATAATGAGCCTACTTTCTACTAGGTAATGTGCGAGATCCTTTCCACAATTCTCTGATTTAATGGACAAAGCCACCCACCCTCACCTTGTAATCACTGGCATTTACATATGCAGTGACTGCCTGGGATTCAGGCTTCTGTCTGGATCTGGGAGAAAGTGTTTCTCTCTGGACCAAAGGGTGCTTTTAATCTGCTGCCCCTTTCTTATAGCATCAAGTTCTAGCCTGAATACAGACTTTTAATGAGCAATCCATATGTAAATGATTAGTACAAAAGAGGAATTAGCTATCATTACCCAATTGCTTTTTTTCTTTTTAGAAATGATTTGCTATTCAGTTTTAAGCTTTCCAACTATTTTGATGGAGATCCAACTTGGAGAAAAGAAGTGATTTTTTGTTCTCATTATCATTTCCTGTTAAAACTGCATAGTTAATTTTTAGAGATAGATATCCCCTTGAGGACTCATGATAGGAATGAAAGCGATTACTGTTCTATGCCTTTAAGATCATTGAATACCCAGAATAAACCGCCTACAGGGTACACACCCGCAATTGTGAAAGCAAAGAGGGATCTAGAACACTGGAGAGGAAATATACCACACACAAGTTTGCAATTATGAAGTAACAGAATTTATTGAACATGGAAAATTCTGTCACTAAATAGATGAGTGGTTCTCATAAGTCCTTCCCAGGATGCCAGAGAAGTGGTCTCAGTGGAACTTTTTCTTCTTCAGATTTTTATTCACAAAAACAAAAGACATATAAAAGCACATTAATAAGGAAGCCTTTTGATGGAGAAGTGAGGCCAGGAGCATCGTGGGCTACTTCTCCAGAAGGTGTGTTGACTGATTAGGGTGTTTCTCCAGGGCTGCTGACCTTAACATCCAAATGGGTCCTTTGATGATGATCTTTTTAGTTCTTCTTTACTGTGCACTTTTCTTTCAAAGACACTTAAGTATGACGATAAAGAAATACAATCACCAACACCCCCATCATGCATCACAAATGACACGTCGTGAAGTAATTATTTTAGGCAAAGTGGTGATAGTCCTTCCTCACAGTCCCACTTTATCCCAATAAGAAGATCTATACATACGTCTCTTCAAAGAATTAGGCTCGGACAAACTATTGCGTTTTTCTTCTAATGCGCTCAGTATTCTCTGACATTCATCATGGTTTTTTCAACAAATACTGATCCAAATACTTTGTGCCAGAAACCCCTAGAGATGCAGCAGTAAACAACAGACAAGGCCTTTGCTCACATGAGATTACATTTCAGTAAGGGTGACAGATCATCAGGTTAATTCAAATAAACAAGGTAATTATTGATTGGGATAACTACCAGAAAAGAAGCAAAGAAAGAGTAGAATTAGAGTTTCTTGCAAGTTTATCAGTTGGTCCTAAGGGCCATGCCCTCCTCACACCAAACCTCCAACACTCCTCCTTAGTCTTTAAGTGCACAACTGACTTTCACTTTTCAGTTTTACATACACAGCTGTGTAATTGCAACTTCAAGCCCTTCTGTCCTTTCCAAACAAATTCTTATTCCTCAGTTTCTCCTATGTAGACAATTCAGAACTGCCAATGAACCCAGTATTAAGCAATTTCTTTGGCAGAAAAGATGCAGACACAAATTCTACTTTTTCAAAGTCTGGAACCCAAAAAGGACAAATAGCTGTGTGGTAGTTATTTGCATATACGTCCGTCTTCCCTGCTAGACTGTGAACTCCTTGAAGGTAAACACTAATCTGGGATTTTTTGTCACCTGTGACACTAAGCATCATGCCATGCATGTAGTAGGAGCTCAGTGTATTGCTCATTGAATTCAATTGAATTGGCGAAAACTATAGGCTCTGGCCAAAGGTATCAGTGAATGCATGTTTGAAGAAAATTAACTAACAATTAAGATAAAAACGTCAGTATTCACATGAATTTTGGCTGAGCAGATACATTTTCTCACTGGTGAGCATAAGGCTTTTCAGACCAATGAATCTGGTATCCTACAATCCCTTGCCAACAAGGCATGGCAGGGATGGAGGAAAAGGAGTGTGGGCTGAATGCAGACTTTGGCAAATGGTTGGCACTTGAATCATTCCTGCCCGAGTCCTAGGCTCTTGGTCTGTGTGGCAGGAGGTATGAGAGAGAAACTGAGAGGCCCTAGGATAAGACCGCTCTATGGAGGCACTGAGGCTGTTTCTCTTCTGCCTTGAAGTCTGTCAGAAGGTTACACTGCCCACCCCTACTGAATGATTTCAGGCTTCTTTTCTGAGCACTCCCTTCAAGGACCTGGTTCAAATGATCCCTTCATCAGTACCTTACAAAGTGCAAGCCCTATATGTAGAGCTGGGGATACAAAAGATGGACAATCAAGATCCTTGCCCTCAGGTGCCCACTGTTTTCATTTAAGAGGCAGAACTTAACCTATAACCAGTTAAGGAAAGCCAACTGTGATATTCTCTCTGCCCTGAGAGTTGACTTTTTTTGTGTGCACACACACAAACGTGCATACACAGACACACAAACACACACATTAGTACTTTCCCACATGGGATAAATCAGAGTAACGCTTTAGGCCCCACATTTTGGTAGCGGGACTTGAGGATGGTTCCAGGCTAAGGCAGGGTGTGGCTTACAGAGCAAGAACCGGAAGAGGCAACTGATATGGACGAGGGATGTGGTTTTACTAGCTGGCCTGGGTTTTATGGACTTAAACCCTTCCACGAGGTAAATTCCTGCGAAATGAACAGCAGAAATACACAACTGGTTCCACCATTCATTCAAGAAATGAATGTTGAGTATTTACTCTGTGATAAGGACTAGGGATGCCACAGAGAGAGAAAAAAGAAAGACGTAATTTACAGGGGAAACAGACATTAATAAGATAGTTCCACAAATGTAAAATTGCAACTGTGATGAGGGCTAAGCTACTTGGTGCTGTGAGATAGTATAATGGGATGGGAATACTTAACTTGTCAGGAGAGGCTTTCTTTAACTTACCTGGTTTTGCTCATAGAATGATTTTTCGGGTCCAGGATGGGGAGAGTGGGTTTGCCTTCCGCTTCATGTCTCCCAAGGTCGATCTTTGCCTTAGAATATGAATGGATGCACATGATTTAAGTAGACTGGCTCTGTCTTTTTCTCTTTTATCTACTTTTCATTTCATTTATTTATTTGCACATCATTAGTACTATTTTTAATGTAACCATGTTGACTCATCATCTTCAGGAGACTGTGGGAATTGCATCGAAAATGCAATTTCTTCAATCACTCTCTGCACGTGAGAGGATGTTTCCAATGAGCTGGAAAACCAGAGTTGAGTGATGTATCACAAAACTCAGCTTTTATGTTGAATGGTTCTATTTTGAATTGTGTTATATTAAAATAGAATGCACTGGAGGCAGCATGGTGTGTGGAAAGAGCAAGAACTTTGAGTCCAAGAGGCTCTACACTCATCCATTGGGAGCTTGGGTAAATTATGTGTCTCTTCTGAGCCTCAATGACTCCATCTGCATGATGGGGATTATAATGGCTACCCTGGAGTTTTGTGTGAGGTTTAAGACAGACAGAATATTTGAAGGCTCTAGGACAGTGCCTTGCATTAGTAGGGGCTCAATAAATATTTGTTTCCTTCCCTACATTCAGATTCTTGGGCCCCTTTATTATAGGTCTATATAGAGATACCCTGCTGATTGCAAAGAGGGCTTCCTTTACCCTAGAGAGGGAGATGGAGAGGAAAACTCCAAAGGGATTCCCATGTTGACCTAATGAAAGTGAGGTGCCCACACTCCAGCTTATAACAAGATTCCGTAGAAGAGGGGATGGAAGATGAATGTACATTAAAATGACTCAAAACACGAGCAGACTCTGCAAGTGTTATGCACAGATGAGTTAATTGTTGTGCCTTAAATATATTTCCTGAAGAACAGAAGCCCGATCACAGCACACATCGTTATGTATTTTAGACAAACAGCACTTTGAATCAAATTATAGTACATGCATAAAATATTAAAATAAGACATTTATAACAAATCTTTCTAACTTAGTGCTCGGCTCTAAAATAGATTTATATGCGGATAAGCAATAGGTGCGATAAATGTGGTACAGATACCACAATTTAAATTGCAAATCAACAGGGCATCATGGGAAAAAGGAATGCAGACTTGAAGTACTATGGGAAAAGATCCAGCTATGCAATATTTTTAGGTCTTCTGCCTGATTTCGTCTTGCAATGTCTGTATCTGGACTCCACATTTGATAAATTCCAATATCTGCTCTCTAATATAGCTCCTTTACTCCCAATTTCAATGATCTAATTAAAACCTGCATTTATTATCCCTTTTGTTTATTATTGAACTGCAGTTCCCCCAAGTTTTCAATTTATTTTAGTTGAGAGATTTTAGAAGAATGTTATCGTTTCTCAGTTAACAAAATAGACGAATGAAATGAGGAACAATACTCTTGCCTGTGCTGGAGGGCTGCCCACTTTGCCAGATCACCTTGCCCTCTTTTCCTCCCCTGTGGTTTGTTGGACAGTGTGTGGTGAATGTGTCGACAACTTGTCTCCAGGAATGATCCTGCCCAAGAATATTAAACTTGTTTCATTTATTTTGAAGAACTTTGGGGCTATCAAGTTGAATGTCTACAGAGCTAAATGTTTCTGGGATAGCTGGCCTGCTAGAAATCAGGATTTCCCCCCATATCAGAAGCCCTGGAAAGAACTCCAAGGGATGAAGTTGTGCCTTTGGACTCTCACGGTATCCAATCCATGTTAGGGAAGAAGATCCTTGGCTCCCAGCATCACTGGATGTAGATGAATAGCCGACTTGCCCAGCAACTATTTTCAAGGCTGGAGGCTTGTGAACGGAGGGCAGGAGGGGTAATCATAAAGGGTTAGCGACAGTATTTCTGAGTGCTGATACCAAAGAGATCTCTTTTAGCCAAAATTTTATATGCAGCTACAGAATTGAAACATGTCTCATCAGCAAGGGGTAGAGTCGTTTTACTTTCTTCTTTGCCTGATCTGTATGCTGGAAGCTTCTCTTCTCATTGAATATCTGCATATTAGCTTTCTTTCAACAGAGAAAGTTTGTATGGCCATATTCCATTTTCTTGTAATGTATTGTATCGAGTTTTTAAAGTTTAGTTTTCTGGTGCAATTAACTCACCTACCTCTTTCCCACTCTGCTTACTGTAAGTATTTCTAATACTTTGTTGGAAGCTGTTGCATTAAAAATAATAAACAAAGAAATAAATGCCTTCATATTCAAGGTTTCGGGTGGCAAGATTCAACAATACTTCATGTCAGCTAACCATAGCAGAAGAGAAAGACAAGCCTATATTCCTGCTGTAAAGTTGTACCCACAAAAGTGTATCTGTCAGTGCGTGCCTCCTGTGGGTAAGTACAATTAGAGAGGAAGAAATTAAATGTATGTAATTGAATACATACATCGAGATTGTTCCTGGAACTAAGGTACCAGTATGGGTTCCCAATAGTCTATTTCAGTAAGAGCCAAGTGCAACCTTAAAAGAGAGATGTAGAGAATTAGATGTGCCAACCATTACAGTAGCCACTGGCCACATGTGGCTATTGAGCACTTGAAATATAGCTAATCGTAGTTGAGAGGAACAGTAACTTTAAAATACATACCAGATGTTGAAGGCATTACAAAAAAAAGTAAAATATCGCAATAATTTTTATAATGATTAATTATCAAAATGATAATATTTTGTATACATTGAATTAAACAAAATATATTATTAAAATCAATTTCACATGTTTCTTTTTCTTCAAAATGTGGCTCCTAGAAAATTTAAAATTATTTGTGTGGCTCCCATTATATTTCTATTGGACAGTGCTGAGCAAGATTGATGTAAGGTAATATTGTAACTAATTGGCTTAAAAGACTTTGCTATCAGGCAACTCACTTTGTTCTTCATAACATGCCTGAAATTCATTGTAAATGGAGTCCTCTTTTAAGTGTGCCAGGGGATCTTGCTGGTTAAAGTAACCCCGTGGTGAGAACTGCCAACCTATGAGTAATCACTCCCTAATATACCTGTTTCATAGGTTTGGATTTTAATAGGGTTTTCCTAAAGTAAAGTTCACCAACTTTATCATTTGCTTTCCAATGAGGCCATTATTTTTCTCTGTGTGAAAAGTCCCTTGTCTCTCCTGAGATACATTGTTTTGTTTATCCATCTTTCACAATCATCCCTTCTTAGAAGGGAAGTGTGGTTTAGTTGGGCATGCTTGGAATCTGAAAGCAGACTGCCTGGGCTCAGAACACCACTTACTAGTGACCTTTGGCACATCTACCTCTCTTAGCTGAAGTTTCCTAATCTGTGAAATGAAACAATAACCCATGGCTCACAGGAGAGTAAAGAACATTCTGAGAGATGATCACTCTATGGGGTGCATAGACCCAATGAAGTCCCCATTCACTTCCTATTGTTTTACAAGTGTCTTGGGCCCAACTTTCTAGGACACTGAGTCTATATTGTCAATCATTGATTTTTTTTTTCCAAGGGAAGGCCATTATTATGAGCACTAGGTACGTGCTTGAAGCACAGATATGGTCATGACACTTTTGAAAAGAATCACACATCAGCTCTTGGCCTCTATGTCTTTGCTTTGCTCTTCCTGCCCAAATTTTCCTCCTTCCCCAACGTTTCTTTTCCTCGTTGTCTTGTGCATCTTTCAATGTCCAGATGAAGCACCACTTCTTTTATCAAGCCTTCTTTGACTACTCCAGACAGTACGGGTTTATCAGCTTTATACATTTTATTGCCAATACAAGCCTGTTTAAATCAACTAGCAAATATTTCTTTGGTGTTTCAAACTCCACTGCTTACTGTCAGGTGATTTCAAGCCTATCCATTTGGTTTCATCCACTGAACTGTAAGTGTTTTGAAGGCAGTGGCCACGCTTCATACTCATTTCACAACTCCCATACTTCTCACTCCAAGAATGCTTGCTGATTGATTGATTGATTGACTAGGGCTTGACTAATAGAAAATACTTTAATGCAAGAGTAATTATTCATGGTAGGGAGTGACCCATTGAGAAATACCATATATCATCTTTACTGATGTCTAAACAATTAGTATACATGTAAAAGTTTAAGAAGGTTATCATCATGTAAAAACCTCTCTTATTTAACTGCTGAGTTCTAGGAATACTTGAGTTAGTAAAAAGATGACTTAAATAAGTTTCTGATTCTAGATCCCTTTGATATATATATAAGCACACACACACATATATGTAGTTTAGATCCTTTTGAGATCTTAGTATTAAGATCTTAGTATTTAGATCACTAAGATGCACAGTTTCTATTTTTAATCTTTTCTCAATAAGGCAGTGGGACATTGGTGCTTTCAAATGAGCTTAGAGATGTTGAATATGACATTCATGTCATTAAAAATAGTTAGCTGTTCTTGGCTACATTCACAAAGAAGTCCGCTAATGCTTCCCTTAATTGGCAGGATCTACACGTGGTATCTCTTGCAAGTGTACTCTGCACTGAGCGGTTGGAGCTGTGTATGTGTCTGTGTACATTCTCTGTAGGTGACACTACACCTTAATCAGACAATTGGTGCATTGTACTAGGACATACTGTATGCAGACAATGCCTCGCCTACCACTCCCTCCTCTTTTTTTTAAACCCTGAAATATGGCTGATATGGTCCATTGCAAAATGAACCTATATTGGAAATGGCAAAATTGTAATGTAAAATATACCGGGGTCAGTGGGGTGTGCTGTTTTTTGCATATATTTTTTCTCCCCTGACCCATGCCATTCCCCTGCATACAGGGAAAAAAGCTTCATCTCACACAGAAATGTGATGTCCTTTACTGCCAGAGGCTGTTGCTGTTTTAAATGAGGAAAAAGCACAATGCATGAAGAAGGAAAATTAAAGCATATTCATTTTGGAAATTAGATATGGTGTCAGGAGACTCACAGAAAATAGCCCGTTTGAATGGAACCCCACACTACAAGACAGTTCACTGAACTTTTGACCACTATTTATGCTATGGAAGCTTTTGAAACGGGGAAGAGAGCAAAACATTTTATAGCTGCTTGATAGCTGAGTTCATTTTTCTTTCTTTCTTTTTTTCCCACCAGGCATTTGTCTAGCCCTTCGGTGTATATAAGATATTCAAACACCATGTAGCTTATTGGCAGGCCTTTGTGTTAGTGTTTCCAGGTTGGTTCCAAAACACACAGCTACTGGATGAGAGAGTCTCCCGGCCAACCCGGTGACCTTCCTTCCCCTCCACAGCGCAGTCGGCCATCTGCCTGTGTCTAGTCTGGAATGGCCAGCCCAAGCCCAGGTCATGCAGGCCTTGGGAGTGACAGTGACCTCTTTAGAGGTCATTCGGCAAAGGCAAAGAGAATATACCTTTCACAGTTCCCAGGGATTCCTTATGCAAAATTGGACAGGGATGGAGGAGATGATGGAAAAGGCACTTTGTCGAATTTCTCCCTTTCTATTATTTGGAAGAACAGTTCTCAATTTGTGATCATCGGTGTTACGCTTCATTGCTTCCCTCCTGCAGAGCACATCACACCAGCCAGGTTAAGTGGGATTCAAGGGCCCTCCAGGAAGGACGGCCTAGATTTTGATTCAACACTGACTGAGGAAGCATCTGCATAAATGAGGTAGGGGAAGAGTTAATTGTGAGTGGAGGGTGGGGTCAATTAGAGGCGGAAAAAGAAATCCAATTTGTATTGGTGTTAATGAAAAATATGCTTTAACTTTTATACAGATATGAAGCATGGAGCTAAATATTACAAATTACAGGTTGTGAGTCTATGTCAGCTTTATTATTGTTATTATTATTAATGCAATGATAGCAAACCTAAGGGGTCACCGTGTTTGTTTAATTTATTTTCTGGGAAAGCTTAGCATTTTATTTCCAACTGAGGACCTTTTATCTGGCCTCTTGGTGACTTGCCCACACTGGCACAAATTAGGCCCCACCTTTCTCGGGATCCGTGTGCTTCTTAGTGTTCTCTCGCTCTCTGATCATTACCAGGCTTGAGTCTCACAGCTTTCCCCGTCAGTCCACTCCTCAGTCAACCATGGGTCTCACTTTCCGTAGGAGATGATACAATGCTGAGGTTTTAATGGTGACTTGAGGTGGGGTGAGGACAGGGGATGCTGCGAAAAGGCTTAACAATGAAATCAATTTGTGCCACGAGATGCCGAAATGTGTCTGAATGCTGACACTCACAGGAGTGTCCTTGGTTTGAGAAATACGGACAGTCTGTCCCCATACACGGCTATGAGCTCTTTACAGAATCACATTAGGAAAAACTTCAACATGGGAACATGTTGCTATTTTCTTCTGCCTTGTGCTCTGTGGTTTTTAACTTCAGAGAGAGAGAGAAAGAGGTAGGGAGAAAGAGACCATGTCTCTCCTCCCCCACTCCCAGCATTATTCATTAGGAGAGGATTTTTTTCCTCCTTTGGATGGGAAACTTCTCTCCTCTCACTAGCCAGTAACAACCCTTCTGTTCATCCTTATGTCAAACCTTCACAACTGCACTAATATGATCTCTGACAATTGGAAAGGAGCTGGGAGAGTGTTGTGAGGGGCACTCTGAAGTCAGGAGATAGTGCAGGGTCTTCTCAGGGCAAGAACTCCTCCTGACCATCTACTTTCTGCCAGGACTGGGAGGTAGAGATCTGCATGCTGACCTGGGGCCACAGGCTGAGAGAAACCTGAGAAGTGTGCTTTAATCAAAATCTTCTTGGCCTCAGAAACCACCCTCCTTTGTTTCCTGTTCTCCCTGAGGCTTCTTGGCACTGCCAGCAGCCATGTTGCTTTTGCTCTGAATTTGTGGGAGGAAGCTCCCAGTGAGCCCTGGGGGACTGCTTTGTGCTCCACGCCCATACTACAGACCCACCTTTAGTCTATAGCCGGATGAATGGAACTGAGATAGGATGAGGGGAATGCTGCCCAGTGAGGTCATGCTGGTCATGTTAACTATTGGCAAAAAACAGGCACTAGAGAGGATGACATCAGGTAAGTACTTTACAGTTTAGAGCTGGAGGTTGGCAGAAGTAAGGGATCAAGCCTGGAAAATTCTCAAGCCCTGCCAGCCTGCTTAACCCTCCCCTCCCTACCTCTGAAGACTTCACAGAGGTGGACCTGTGGACTCAAATGCCCTGCATTTGTCTGTCACCCTTGCCTTGGCAGCGGATTATCCCTACAGTTGTCACACCATTTGTGATGGCCCGTAGTTCCCCTGCCATTGTGGTGGCTGATGAGGACTGGGCATTTTACATGATGAAGAAAAGAGGAGACAGTAATCAAATGCAGCAAGATTAGCCATAATGGTTTTTTCTCTCTTTTTAAGTCCTGTGGAAGAGAATGAGGAGACAGGCCCGGGCAGGATTTCTGCTTTGCTTAATTACAAAAGGACATATTATAGCAAATATTAATGATTTCATTAGTTTAGGAATTTCAAGTCTGACCCAAGTCTGAATATCAAGTTATGATGACCAGGCTTTAAATGCAAATCTATCTCAAGAGAAAATTCCCATCACGTGCAATATTTATAAGGTAACCTCACTGCTTACTGGGCATAGGATGGTGAGGTATTTTATGGGTCACACGGAGCTTTGCTGGTAGGTCCAGAGTATTTCTGTTATTCTTCTGGTAGTCTATGAAATGTGAAAATTTTTTTATAGTTTAGCCATTCCTTTCTTTATAAAATTGAATTTTGGATAAAGGTTTCATGACATAGTAGACTAGTGAGGCAACTTGATGGAATAAAGAAGGGGACAAACTTGAGTTCAAATTCCAGCTCTGCCACCTAGCTGACTGCAGGGCCTTGGGCAGGTCACACTCTCCTGGTCCCAGTTATCTTGTAAATAAAATGGGATAATAATCTCTACCATGCAGCATTGTTGTGAGGGTTGAGAGTAGTTCTTGCATAGTATCTGCTCAATAAAAAATAGATTTGTTATTATCATTGTAGTAAGAGGCCTTAGAGCTGGAAGAGGGTTTTAAGATCCCTTAGCTCAAACTTCCCCCATCTTACAGAAAAAGAAACTGAGTGTAAGAGAAGCTGAGCTACTTGTTAAGCGATATGCAAAATGGTCTCAGAGCTTGGTGTGGTCCACATTCTCTTGATGCCCAGACTAGTGGTCTTAGTTTGCTTGGGCTGGTATAACAAAAATACTACAGACTGGGGGCTGGCCCCGTGGCCGAGTGGTTAAGTTCGCGCGCTCCGCTGCAGGCGGCCCAGTGTTTCATTGGTTCGGGTCCTGGGCGCGGACATGGCACTGCTCATCAAAACCACGCTGGGGCAGCGTCCCACATGCTGCAGCTAGAAGGATCCACAACGAAGACTATACAACGATGTACCGGGGGGCTTTAGGGAGAAAAAGGAAATAATAAAATCTTTTAAAAAAAAAAATACTACAGACTGGGGGGATTAAACAACAATGTGTTTTTCACAGTTCTGGAGGCTGGGAAGTCCAAGATGAAAGTGCTGGCAGATTGGTGTCTGGTGAGAAGCCCCCTTCCTTCTTCATAAGTAGCTGACTTTTTGCCCCGTTGTCACACGGCAGAAGGGGCGAGGGAGCTCTCTGGGGTCTCCTTAATAAGGGCGCCAATCTCATGTGAAGGATTTACTCTCATGACACAATCCCTTCCCAAAGGCCCCATCTCCAAATACTGGCACACTGGGGATTGGGTTTCAACATATGACTTTTGGGAGGACACAAATATTCAGTCCATAGCATGGACTTGCTTCCTCCTTATCATTTCTCAGGTCAAGCCTTTCATCTTGTTGAAGATGAGTGCTAAATAAGAGTTTTTCTGAGGGGTTTAATTTTTTCCCCCATTGGGTTTTCCTAATAAATTCTTTCTTGAACCTTGCACATCACTTCCTTCTCTGATGTCACTGTCCTTATCGGTCTAACGCTCTGATTCTCTTGAGCTGGAATATTTTATTGTCCACTGATTCTCTGTTGTCTCAGCCTTATATTCCCCAAAAAGAGTAGAATACCTAAGCAAAGGGACCACGCAACACATTTTATCTACCTTTGTGGTTCCCAGATTTTTGCTTTCACTGGTCAGTAAAAACTTTTCTTTCCTTCTTCCTTCCTTCCTTCCTTCCTTCCTTCTTTCCCTCCCTCAATTTTCTTCTTTTTAATAAGGGATGGATACAAGTTTGTCAACATTTAGTTTGCCAAAAGCTTTAAAAAACCTCCTTTTATCTATTGACATCACTTTATGAATAAAAAGATTTTTGAATATTATTTAAAAAATAGAAATAACATAATATTAGATGTAAGGAGAGCTTTGCTCAAGAAATATCAGCAGAAGGGCATGGGCATTGTCCATGTGGATCACTTAAAATTTTGTCACAGACCAGCAGAGGCCCATAAATGAGTAAATGGGAGCCATTAGTTTAAGGGACAGGAGTTGGTTTGCTATGTAAATTGGACAACCTTAACCCATCAGGAGCCTAGAATGGGGACAGCAATGTTGAACTGATTTTACAGGGCTGCTGTGAGGTTCAAATAAAACGACATGGAAAAATGCTTCAAATATTCTATGGTTCTGTGCAAATATAATGGATTATAATTATCGTATCAGTAAGTACTTATAGAACACCTAATTTTATATATATAATTTACATATTATTTATAATATTGTATATTATTATTATCTATCTAATTATATATGCCAGTGTACAAGAACTCTGAAGGACAAACGTATTTCAGTAATGGGAAAAACAACGGAAGTAACAATAATCCTGAGTTCCAGTCATAGTCTAGTGAGCACAAAGCACTTCGAGAGTACAGAGGAAGAAATTAACATGGCCCTTTCCTGGCAGAGTTCACATGAATACTATCACGACTCCACTATCTGCACTGACTCCAGTCCCAAATTACTTAGCCCTAATGCTGGACATATGTTCACAAGGAACTTTTGATTGACTGATTGTCTAACATATGTGAGGTAGCTCCCCAGAATGGGATCTTGCTGGCAAGACAGGATGCTAGAAACTGAGTAATATGGGGCTGTGTAGAATGGTTAAAATGAAAAAAATGAATAAAGCTTATTCACTGTTATTCACTGTTATATATGCCTGATTCCTGAGCAAACAGGGAGCCATGTTCTTCTCTTGCCTACAGATGGCTGAGTGTGCAATAATCATGGGAGCACTCACATGTTTCAGGCCACTGCAGCTGGGTAAACATCATGTAGAGCCATTATTGCAGGTGAGAAAACTAAGGTTCATAGGAGCTAAGAAACTTGCCCAATAATGCATGGCAAGTATCTGGTGGGGCCAGAGTTTTGGAAAAACTCTCTCTGACTCCCAAACTCATGGTCTTTCCAACAAACATACAATCATATGTGTATGAGAGGTCTATGTCTTAATGACTGGAACGAGTAAGGGTAATATGGAAATAATGAACTTCTGCATTTTCTCTCCTCCTCCAAAGGACTTACCTTTCATTTTTCCCTTGACTAGTTCTCTAACTCTAGTCACAGTTGAATTGCTTTTTCCAAGGTCCAGAGACAGATATTAATTTGTGGGGCAATTAGTTCAGGTGTGTGGGGCCCAACTAACCTATGGTTTCTCAGATTTCAGACAAGTCAGTTACCCAATTATTTCTGAGAGTAATTACTGTGTTTCCACTCTAGTCCATTTCTACTCTTTGGCCCATTGTTTACCTCAGAGAGGAGCAAAGAATGAATTCAAGTTACAGTGTGACATTACAATGAGATTGCCAATAGAAATCAATGACTTGTCCCATGACAAGCCAGGGTTTATGAGGCAGCCTAACCGTGTCCTTATATCTTTGCCTACCTCATTGTACTGCCATTCAAGCGGATTACACAATTTTCCTGTTATAAAGAGGGTGTAGTCAGGGCAAAAGGGGGTCTAATTGAGTTGAATAAAGCTGGAAGTGGTTGTGCAGAAGCCTTATAGAGAAAAGAATATTACAAATAGGATATTCCAATAAAAGTAGGCTGGGTTATTTGTTAAGGTTGATATTTATGTTCACTTTTATTGACCTTAGAAAGGGTATATAGACAGAGCAGATAGAGGTCAAAGAAATCACCTTTTCAGCAGCAGGCGCCTAGATCTCAGTGGAATTAAAAAGAGTATACTTAATGTAGTGAAATGTCATTTCATCCATTTTGTACTTAGGAGAACTTATGCTTATTTGGGTTAAGTGGCTAAAAAACATACCATTCTCCAAACAAAGCAGCAAAGCCACAATAGAGACCATGGAGTCACAGAAGAGATACATAATTCTGATGCTGTACTATCTGATGTGGTAGCCTCCAGCTGTTGATCTCTTGAAATCTGTAGTTTGAAATGAGATGTGCTTTAATTATAAAATGCATAGCAACTTTCGAAGATGTAGTATAAAGAAAATAATGCAAAATATTTCATTAATAGTTTTTGTATTGCTTGCATGTTGCCATGATAATATTTTGGATGTATTGGTTTAACTAGAATATTAAATTAATTTCACCTGTTTATACTTTTTAAAATCTAGCTACTATGTAAAATTACATGTATGGCTTGCATTATATTTTGAGTGGACAGCAGTGGTCTAATACAATGCCTAAATGATATCATCTGAGAGTCAAATTTCAATAATTTGGCCTTATTTAAATCAGAGTGTATCCATATTCATGTGTGTGTGAAGAACCCTATCACCTTTGGATGAGAGAAATCATCCCAATATGTCCTAAGCTGTTGTTTTCACACATCGAAATGATGTTTCCCTGCGTCTCTTTGTTTCAATAAAACCCCCACCCCTAAAGAGCACGATTTGGAACAAGCTACTGGAACAATTTATTCTTTCCTCTCCACGGATTAGAGAGGTGGTACTTGGAGCAGCTTGTTAAAGAGAAGAGCTTGGCCCCTGCCCTTGCTCTGTGTTTAACGATCCTCTCCTCATGTGCCACCTCTCTAATCTGCAGAGAGATAGGTACAAATTGTATCTATAATGTTATATTACTTAACAGTCTAATGTATGATAAATCATAGAATTGCATCCCTACCTTGTAATTGGTGAGATGTGTTGCATGAGAGATCTCCTAATTCAATAGAGAGTGGTTGCTTTTATGCATAACTGCCTCTCTGGATCAAACCAATTCAGGCCACAAGTGATGAGGGGAGAGTTAAAGCTTTTTTAATTAAAAAAAGCAAAAATATGACTTAGAATGGGTTTATAGGCCCCTGGATTCAAACGATTGCTTAATAATCCTCTACTTGAACGGAGCTTCTTTTTTCCCTTTTTCTGTAGGCAGCGGGAATGGACCATCTACAGGAAATGGGTACCTGAGAGAACAGACATTAGGTGAATTTATGTTCTCGTATTCGGTAATCACCACTTTTCATGTGTTACTCTTAGCCAGGTGTATTTGTTATTTTTGAAAATGATTGTCTTCCTACTCTCACCCCCACACATGTTTTATTCTCAACACTTTTTGTTTTTGTTTTAAATCCATTCCTTTTACCTATACAACTCACTTGCTGATTCTTCAGAGTTCTTTCATTATATTTTGTTTTGTCTTCTTATTTCCTTAAACTGCTGGGCTGATTTTATTTTTTAGAACTGCCTATTTTGGTGCCTCTTTCCCTAACTCCTAACCTTCTTAACCTCCTGGTATTACTGGCAAAACTACCAGCATCAGGGCATTTATCACGGGAAGATGGAGTGAAGGGGGCTGCATCTCCATTCCTCACAATGCACGAGCTTTTAGTAGCAAGCCACATTCATACAGAAATGAGTACGGACAGTGACTTCGAGATCACGCTTGTGAATTGTCACACCTGTGTTCTTGGCCATCCAAAAACCTCCACCCAACACTGCAGGTAATTTGATCATTGACTGTTCAGACATTAGTTACGAAGACAACTGAAATAAAATTTGACAGACAAGTTTAATTAAGTCTGTTACAACTGTTATGACTTATACAAATTAGACCATTCCAGCTGGATGGGGCCATAAACATGGCTAATCTTTCAGGAAAAGCTGAGGAAACTTTGATGAAATCACTAGTACTAGGCTCATTGATGCCCTGAGGGAGATCCGCAACTTGAGTTGCCTGGCCCTTAGTCAGCTCTCTTTCCATCCCCTCACAGAGTCCAACTCCAGAAGCTTCTCTTTACTAGCTGAATTCTATGATACATTCTTTAAAAATATACCATAAAATTTGTCACATACTTGCCACTTACAATTTTCTATTCATCATTAAGCAAATGGGTGAGATTCAATGACCTGATTTTTCGTTTCTAGAATTTCCATATGTATTTTCTCAAGAAAGATAAAACAGATTGTGTGGTCTTATCTTAATTCGATCACTTCTCAAATCTGACTTTCTGAAAAGAGTAGAAGGGCAGCTTTTGACAAGAGTCGTTGATTCTGTTCAAACAGACATACAAACATCACCAAGACTGCAGGCTACCACAGCCTACTTGAAAAAGGGGTGAATTTGGAGGTGGGGTTGCCTTATGGTTTTCGATTACGTCTATATTGCTTTTCCTGCACTCTACTGTTTCACATCTTAATAAAGAGAAACAAATCATTTCGTAAATAATCTATAATACAATTTCCAGAGATTACCCTGCCATTTCTCAACTGCCAGATATATTTTATTTTTACTCTGCATGTAACCAAGGAAAACAAGGTTGAAAATGATGCCAGTTTATGCTTTTTCAGCTATGAGATGTCAATAGCCCTTGATTTTGTTGTTATTGTCACTAATTTCTGCAAGTTCAAAAAAAAAGTGTCATAAAAACAAATTGCTTTTAAATAGTCTATCGTTATTCACACAGTATTCTTCTGAGATGTAAGAATATAGTTGCCACGATCTTTGAAATCACTTTTAATCACTAATATTCAGGCCCTTAGAAAAGGCTTCTTAGACTCTATTTTTCATTTTCCCCTCAGTTTTTTTTTTCCTTCCTTGTGTTTTCATTGCTGACATTTTTACTATAAAGTCGCATTTTCATCTAGGACAATGGCATCTTGTTTTTAAAGCAAACAAACATGAGACAATTTGTTTTGAAAATATGTGGGTTGATGACAAAGTCATAAGAATTTCAGAGAAATGTCAGCACTGGTGTCAGGCAAGCCAGTTCTCATGTGTTTCTTATATGAAAATGGAATTTGGTGCCTTATGTACTGACAACTCCAGAAAGAGTAGAAGTTGCTTTGTTTTTGCTGGGCATTGTCTTCCTCTTTCTCAGTAAGCCTACGATGGTTTCCAAAGATCAGTTCTACTGGGAAGTGACTGTGTCTCTTAACCTTTTCCCCAGAAACTGAAACACTACACACGTGAGTCCCACACCAGGGGAAGTCTAAGAACAACAGCAAGGAAGCGAAGGGTTATATTATAATGCACCTAGAAGAGAGCATTTTCACTAATCAGTACCCATATCATACATTTGTAAAAATGACTGCCTGACAGGTGAAAAATCTTTTTTTTTTTGACAGCGTACATTTAGTCTTAAATCAATCCAACACAATAGTTCCTTTTTTTGCTTTACACAAACTCTCTTTCACCTTTTGATAAACTATACCCCTGTGAGCCGTAGAATGTTTCAGATTCCTACCCTTTTCTGTGTTGCAGCAATATTTTGAGGGCAATGTAAAGCAGGTTCATTTGGCAGAATGTTTTTATATGCATATCAGTGCAAAGGTAAGATTTAATGATTTTGAGGATTAAAGGCTCTGTCCGAAACTTTGTAATGCGCTATGAAGTCCTTGCAGTGTAAGTTAGACTCCTGATCCGCTGAGGCCTCTCTGAGGTATTCTATTTTAACCTGGTGTAGAGAGCACAATAGCAATAAATCTTGAGGCAGATTAAGTAATTTCCCCATAGTGGTGTGTCTATTGGAGTTTCAAATAACCCAGCATAGGGATTCAAAGTCTTGATACATTTGGATATTCCAGACTGTATTCCCTCTGTGTAAAAAGTTTCTGGCAGGGCAGCATCCTGCACTTTGACCCCCTTGTAAGAGTTTAAATGGATGCCCTACTGAGCTGAGTGAATGCTAATTATTTTGCCTCTCCTGAATCCTTAAAAATTAAATAAAAGAAAGAAAGTAAAGAAAAGATGGCCCATTTGCATGCTTAAAATATGCCAAAGATTGTATGAAATGGAAGCTTGAGACACTCTGACACTCTCAGGTCTCAGGCTGCCATTGGGGATCTGATTTACTTTTCTATTTTACTTGGAGATGTTCTTGTTTGGCCTAGGCAATCTTGTCTAGAAAAATCTCTGAGGCTTACCTGAGCCAGCTTTCATGAGCATCCATACCCCAGGGCAGCCAGAAAAAGTATGTGCAAGGCTCAGAGCTGGGACTTGTAACAGCAGCACCTCTCCATGGTTGCCATCTTGAATTCTCGCTTTCATACAGAAGGAAGTTTAGATTGTGTCTTCTCAGTGCCAACACCTTTGTGAGGTAAAGGTCAGATCTACATAATGAAACAAAAGCGGGCCAGGTCAGGGAGAAGAGGAGTTGTTTAAGCCAAGAGACCAACAAATTTTTGGAGATTTGATTGAAAACCCAAGTGAGTCCCTGGGACTAACCATCTAATTAGTATGGAAAATCTAAATTTGCCCTTGCTTTTTTCTCCTTTCTACAAATAACAAGTCCTCTCATTAAACACATTTTAAAAAGGGTTGGGCAGAACACTATACAGATCACTCATTTTTCTACTCCTTTGAAGAAAGGAGTTGTGGGCAATATTGTCATTGCAGGGAGAGAGCACTTGGCAATATCGTCCTGACAGCACATTAAGAAAAATAAACAAGTGTAGTATAGCCTGGGAGACCACACCTCAAGGAGCTCCAACTGCTCTGTGTCTCCCAGATCAAACCTCAGGGTCTTTGTAGTGGTCAGTCCATTGGAAGGAAACAGGGTATGTTGTGTGTGTGTATTGCAGGGGTTAGTGGGTGGGGAGGCTAGGCATCTCAAGCAGAGAGAAAATATGCCTGTATGTGTGCGGGCGATTGTATGCTCATGTGTGGTTGTGCATGTGTGTGAGAGTGTGTGTGTGCACATGCATTTGTGTGGGGAACATGTGTGCGTGTGGATAAGTATGCATGTGTGATGGGTGTGCAGGTAGTGTGTGTGTGTGTTTAAAAAAGTATTTGTCACTATCCATACTGTAATAAAATAACACATTTTTTCTTCCCTCTGCCTCTTCTATAGTCTGACTACTTGCTCTTAGTATTGTAGTTTGTCACCATAAGGAACAAGACAAAGAGCTTATTGTTTCTTAATGATGATAAGATGAAAATACAATTATTCCCTTCCTGGTTTTTGATGGAGGCATCATGAGGCAGAGCACACTTTGGCCTAGGAATCTATTCTTGCATATTAAGTTGGGGAAATGCAAGCATTTATTGAGTGGGTCTGAGTCAACATGATGTTTAAATAATGTGTCCAACTCCCCTTATTTCCTATGACTTCCCCCTTCTTCTGCCAGCTCCGCAAGCTCACCATCCCAGTGATTCTTGCCCCATTAAAGCTCTTTCTTCCTGCTACCATTTTCCTCTTGGAGTTTTCCAACATGGTCCACATTTCTTTTTTCTTCCTTACGTGTATCTCTAATTTACAGATAATGTACTAAAAATTCAATATCCCAGAACTCCAGACCTCAGGCTTGGAGTCATAGAAACTTAAAGCCAGACAGGACCTGAGCATGTTCTAGTTCAGTTTCCTTATTTACCTGAATTAGATGAACATGTTTACAGCAGATTCCCAGGGGGCATCTGGCTGTGGCTCTGAGTACACAGGCAATGTTATAGGGTTGACATAGACATTTCACTAGGAGTGGCTATCTATGTCGTGGCAGTGACGGGAAACAGGGCAGAGGGCATTTCCTTTAGGAGGTTAAATGTAGTCACTTACGTTTGTGAAAGTGCTTTGTGAGCTGTAACATGGTAAATGCATGGAATGTAAGATGATTCTCTCCTTTTTCTCTTTTATAACTAATAATTTACTAGGTGAACGTCGTATCATAACTTTTGAGAATA